>NC_063161.1:86593350-86899779 GCF_023159225.1 Perognathus longimembris pacificus | reverse complement strand
AGTTCCGGGAACAAGGATCATGGAGAGGAGTAAGAGGAGAATTATGTCACATCCTAAATGGAGTCACTTTGTCTCACCCTTTCAAAATTAATCAGAGCTGGGGGATCAAGAGATAGTAGCTTGTCCATCTAATGTCCATGCCTGAGTATAAGAACTGTCCAAGTCATCCAATTTTTAATTTTGTGCCCTAAGCCCTTCCTTTTGCCTGAATATTTTTTTTGCCCAGCCCCTGCCTCATGAGACTTCTTCCAGGCTTCATTCAAGGACTGGCATCTACCACCAAGGGAACCTACTGCTCGCCTTCTCCATGAGGGGCCACATTTCTGCCTTTTACCCCTAATGCCGACGCCCCTTCCTGCTGGAAGCAGCCAGAGAGAGTCTTCGTCCTTCTTCATAACTATTAAAAGGCTGGAATGTAAGGTCCTCTCCCTGAGGGCTACATGCAGATGCCCCCACCTCATTAAGTCTCCACCCAGTTACCTGGGTAACCAGCAGACCTGGAGGCAGTTACCTCCCCTTTCCCTGAGGTCACCTCCTAATCCACCTGGCCACACCCCTTGCCCCTGCCCTAAATAAAGCAGGGCTGGGTGGGGGTTGCTTTCTCTCTCTCTCCCTTCTCTCCAGCCATGGATCATCTTGGCCACAGGCCAGCAGTTCGGAAATAAACGTTCTCTCCTGCCTGAATACCGCGTGGCGTTCTCCTTTACCGGCTACCTACTTTAAAAAAACCTAACACTTTCAACTTCCTTTTTTTTCTTTATTGTCAAAGTGTGATTCCTCTTTTTTTACTCTATGCCAGTTCAGCATCTCCCTCTGTCCAATCCCTATTTCTCTCACCACAGTTGTTCTTGAGAACACACATTTCTTGCATTCAATCTCAAACTCAAAGTGTCGGTATTCCAGGGAACTTGAACTAAAAGATTTGGGGTAATGATAAATCTAAAGAGAAGGCATCAAAATAGGAATATAGGCCACTCACCACCTGGCAGCATGCATGACTTTTCTGAGGTGGAGTCTTAGGTACCTTAGCTGTAGAAGTAGTGCAAACATCACTCACTAGTGGTGAAGTAGGATGTAATAGAGATATAAGAGAAGGATCTGACAGAGTCAACATCTCAACATTGGCAATGTTCAGAGAAATGGTCATTGAAAAGGAAAAAGATCAGTGCTGCTGAGTGCAATTTGTGAGGTGGAAAAAGACAATGAAAAGAATTGAGGGGCTGGGAATGTGGCTTAGAGGTAGAGTGCTTGCTTACCAGGCATGAAGCCCTGGGTTTGATTCCTCAGTACCATATACACAGAAAAAGCCGGAAGTGGCGCTGTGGCTCCAGAGGTAGAGTGCTAGCCTTGAGCAAGAAGAAGCCAGGGAGAGTGTCAAGGCCCTGAGTTCAACCCCAGGACTGGCAAAAAAAAAAAAAATTGAGGTTACCTGGATATGGTTGTTATGCCTGTACTAGCAACTACACAGAAAAACAAAGAAACATCATGGTTCAAGGCCAGCTGGGCCAAAAAAGTTAGTGCATACTTATTTTATTAAAGAAGCTGAGCATGGTGGCAAATAACCAGTATTCCCAACTATATGGGAGGCAGAGGTGAGAGGATTGTAGTTCAGGGCCTTTTTAGGGCAAAAAAAATTGAGACCTTACCTGAAAAATAATTAAGTTAAAAGGGTTGGACACATCGCTCAAGTAGGAAAATGCCTAACTAGCAAGTGAGGGTCTCTGAGTTCAAACTCCAGAGGGTTTCCAGTTCAAACTCACACACACACACACACACACACACACACACACACACACACACAACTAAGGTGATTAATCACTAATTTAAGACAAAGTGTAAAAGGTTAGTTTCCTACAGAGAAGCATTTAAGAAGCTGAAGTGTGGAAAAGAGAAAAAATTTTTCTTAGATTTCATTATAAGAGTTGCATAAAAACAGAGAAAGCTGAATTCTGAGGCCAAACAAGAATTCTGCACAAAAGCCAGGACCCTAGCAGAGCAATGGATCTCTGAGTCTTGGAATGGGATTCTTGGATCCCCTCACTTAAAGCCCTCTGGTCCTGCAGAAGTGGTCTGTGCCCTTATGAGGGCCTGACATTTCTGCCTTCCAGACCTAACTCCATTTTATTTCTCAGACATGGTCTCCATAAGGACAAACACATGTGAATGCCATTGAGTAGAAGATCTTCCAGATGCATCCAGAGGCCCATCATCACATCAGGAGAACTTTGAAAGATGACATAGTGTCAAAGATAGGGTGGAAATCTCTTCCCACTGTGAAACAATACATTATTGTATCTTATATTCCATGCATTAGTAGGAAGTCTAACCCTGTTGGGCCTCCTAGTGTTCTGGAACCGAATATTTGGCATTTAATGATATGACTTTGACTCATACACTAAGTAGCTTGAAAAGCTACCAGTTTTGAGTAAGGCCCAGGGCAGGAAGGATATTAGCAGCAGGTCCAAGCAATGGTTGCAAACAACCCTGACTCTTAGCCCAGAGGGTCTGGCAAGTCCTATAGAATGAGAAAGATTGATGATGGAAAAAGAAGCTGTGCAGAGTTTATGACAAATCTCAGTGGGAAAATCGTAACATAGACAACTAGGGTTCTGGAACAAGGCCATGCCATATGCAGCAGAGAATTATACGTGATTAAAAAAAACAGCTCTTTATGTGAAATAGGACTCTGGTAGAAAATAGAACTCTAACCATCAGACATAAAATGTGTAAAAATGTGGCTTAAATTGTTCAATGTGATCTGGGTTTTAGCAGACCTATAGAGTCTCCATGCCAGGCCTCTCCAGAAATCCTTGGGAAAACAATACTAGTACACTTAGGATTATTCAAATATGAAAAAAATATATTTGTCACAACTAATCGACCAATAAGGGTGGATACTCTCTACTAAGCTTTATAATTCGTTCAGATTTAACTTTTTTTCATAATGTCCTTTTATGTTTTAGGATCTATTCCACGATATGAGTTCACATATAGTCATCATTTCTACTTAGCTGATTCTCAACTATAACAATTTCATAATATTTCCTCATTTTTAATTACTTTAAATGGCATTGTTCAGGATCTCTGGTAGAATCTTCATCAGTTTAGTTTTGTCTAATCAATTTATTAGGCTGATGTTATGGGTTCTGAGAAGAAAGATAAGGAACATAATTTGCCATTTTTATCTATCTGTTCATGGGTACATGCTGTGAACCTGACCAATCCCTAATAATGTTGACCTTCATCACCTAGCTGGTGACTCCTCTATCTCTTGGACATATAACCATAATTCTATTCTTAAATAGTGTTTGCTTGGCTTTTCTACTATAAATTTACAATCCTCTCCAATACTCCTTAGAAAAAATGTCACTAAGTAGAGTCAATACTTAAGGGATGCATAGCTAATACTTGTGCAGGGGTAGTATCTATATAAATTGTTTGAAATTCTTTTATACACTAGAGCTGCTTGCTTGTTTTTTTAATCAGGTGGTAGAGTGCCAGGCAAGGAAGGAAAATTTCAGATATCTAGTTTGAGATCTGGTCCTGGGGGTAGGGAGGGTTCTATATTATTCATGTTGTAGCTCAAATCATCCCAGCTCTGGTCTTATTGATTTCTTTTAAGCATTACTCTGTATCAGTATTTGCACCAATAGTTTTTTTATAGTGATGAAAGCTCTAAGAATGCTTTCTTCCTTCTTCATTCATTGTGTGATTCGTCAAGATGCTCGAGTTTGTGTATCTGCCATAACCAATTGTCACAATTGAGTGGCCTGAAACACAACAGATATATGCTTCCTCACCACCATGGGGAATAGAAATCTGAATTTGAGCTGTCAGTAAGGCTCAGTACCCTCTGAAGTGTCAGGAGATACTGTCTTGTCCTTAGAGGTTTTGGTGGTAGCCATCAATTCAGCAGACATATCATCCCATTCTCACGCTCTTCTTCACATGGCTTTCTCATCTGTATTTGTGTCTAAAATTCCATATCTAACAATTGTTTTTATTATCTCTTCTGCAATTGTAAAAAGGAGTTCACAAAGCAGACCTAAGCTGGTTTCATAAAATATAGTGTGTCTTGATCATTGTCACCACATTCTCACCCATACTCAATTATGTGACCTCTTTATCATATTTCCCAGTGAGGTTGCAATAAGGTTGTAGCTGAGCATAAATTTAGAATGTGTGTATGTGTGTGGAGTGTGGCACATTATTCAATCCATTAGAGTGAGTTTTATATTATTTTCTTCTAATTTGGAAGATGTGCAACCATTATATTTCTATTTTTTTCCTGCTCCTCCTGTTTCTGGGATTCTATTAGATAAATACTAGACTTTGGTAATCTCTTATGTCATGGGTTTTTTAATCTTTTTATACTTTACTACATCAGTATGTCTTTAACTTCATTGATCTTTTCTTTTATAGTGTCTAATCTGATAATCTAATATTTTTGTTCATTATTTCATAATTCAAATATTTTATCACTAGAATTTCCATTGACTCTTTTAAAATATCTTCCATTTCTTTGCTCATTTGTCACCTAATTCTGCCTTCTGTTTTTTTTTAGATTTCTTTATTGCCAAAGTGAAGTACAGAGGGATTACAGTTTTGTAGTTTCAGTTGTTTTATTTTTTTCTCTTGGTTTTGAATCAGTTTTCTTCCTCTACAAGACTGATCACTCTTAACTAGATTGTAGCCAGTGTTAATTGTTTTATTGCTGCCAGATTTAATATTTTTTTTAATTGTGTTGGATTTTCTTGTGAATTCTCCCATAAATTCAAGTTGCTTAGAATCAGTTACATTCTTTCAAGTGGGTTTTTTTTTTTTTTTTTCCTGAGCATTGTTAAGGTAGCTCTGGAGCATCTGTTAGTTAGGGCTGATGTCTCCCTAGCACAAATGCAATTCTATTCTGAAGATTCACTTCAACAGTGACTTACAGGACAAAAGATGTTCCAAGCCCTGTGTGAGCTCCTAGAACTGTTTTGAAATTACGTATGAGACACTTTTTTAATCTCTTATCCTTGGCTTTTTTCTTTGGCAATGATTACTGCCTCATAAATGGCATACTTACCTACATTTTATTGTTTTTCCTCATGTAACCTCTAGTTGGGCAGAGAATTTTACCTGTTATTCACTGCTATGTAGTAATTCTTGGAATAAAGCTTGGCTCATCATAGACACTTGACAAATATTTTCTGCTCAAGTGAATAATTGAATACATTATCCCTCAATTAGGCATACCTTTCCTTACTTTCTATTTCCTCAAGTTCCTACTTATCTAATTGAATGAATTTTAGTTGATAAACAGTGATAGCAGTATTACCAATGAGAGTTATTTCAAGTATAATTATCTCTCATGAGGACTTCCTTTCTTTCTTATTGTATATTGAAGATTGTACATGGCACAAAACTATGTCTTGATGTTCATGTTTATGGCCATCGTAAATGAATGAATGCATGCTTTTATATTTACTTTCCAATAGATGGCAGTACATGTTTTGGGGACTCACGCTCATCTTTAATAGGGGCTCTCATCAACAAGTAAACACTTCCATCTTGTAAGGCCTTCACTCTTCCCCTTTCATCTTGGTGGGCTGCATGCTATTTCTTATGCTGCCATCTCTCTTTTTTTTTTTTTTTGCACCTGGTTTAAGGATGTTATCCTATGTGAAGGACTGACCAGTCACATGTCTAGCTTTTTGTGTAGTAGCTAGAAGAAACATTAGACTATAATCATTCTGTAAGAGAAGAGTTCCAACCAACCTCAGGATAACATGTCTGAAGACTTCCAGCACATACACACAGTGTTATTCATTTAGCTTCCTCTCTACAGGAATGCTCTGTAAAGTCAGTGCTTGAAGGTTATAAACACTTATTGCATTTGTACACTATGAACCTGCACCATAGTTTATTTTCTTTAGTAGAGGTATAATTGAGTGAGAATAATGTGGAAAGCCAGAAATAGCTGATTTCAAATTGTTGATCTAACATCAACAAATTGGATACATGTTCTGGTCAACTTAGTCAATGTATTCAAGGCTTTACTTCTTTATATGATAAATGAATCCAAGAGCCCCAAAGACATTATAAGACATATACACTAGGTAATAGTGAGAATAAAAAGTTCATGCTATGTGCATAATAATGCTATATTTCCTCTAAGTATTCACATAGGATAAGCCAACTTTCAGAAAGTTGTAAAATCAGAATGATAGTCTAAACATCTAACCCTATTTGTTGGGTCTTGAATGCAACAACTCAAATAATGGCACTTTAATATCTTCTACTTCTACACTATTCACATCAACTGTCATCAAGTCTCAAACATTTCAGTGTGAGGAATTCCTATGGATAGCTGAATTAAGTTAATTCTTTATGACAAAAAATATTTTTACTCCCTTACACTTAAGATATAATATTGAGCCCTGTTATCATGATATTAGAACTTTCCAATCATCATTCCACCTCTACCATGTGCTACTATTTTGTTCATATATTGTCCAGATAAGACTCTCTCTCCTTTTACACACACACACACACACACACACACACACACACACACACATCCTTAGTTGTCCTTTGCATGATAATATCTTGTTCTAAGTCCTTTCTGCTCTCCTCATCAAAACTTGCTTGCATCATTTCTCATTCCTGCAGCTCGGAGGTCCTAGTACTGTCACAGGCACAAGTGCTTGTACCTTGTGAGTCTTACCTAAGGAAATGAGTAGCCTGTTACTTTTAGAGACACTAAGAAATTCCCTAAGGGAAGCCCTATGAATACTGACACTTTTGGGCAGTTATATCTTGACATGGTCCTTCTCTGTTTGATTTTAGTGATCTGTCCCTGGATAAGAACTGTTTCTGTGGATTTATCTGTGTGCTTGTGTTGGAGCATGCACAGACGAGAGGGAAGCAAGAGTCTGAGACAAGGAAAGAAAGTTAGACACTGTGATTGCTTTTTATTAAAAAGGAGATTTCAAATAGGTCTCTCTCAGGATATTACTGAAACAGGAAGCCAACAATATTCCTTTGTCTTAAAAGCCCATAAACAAGCATTAGCATTAAAATAACTTCCTAACTTGATCTAGTGATTGTCATCACAATTTCTTTGAAGGATTAAACTATTATAATTTGAGTTAAATAGCATTGACCTTTAATACTTTTTAATCCCATTGATTTCCCTCATTTTCACTTTTGAATTTACAGTTTTAAATAGCATTAAAGGTACCTATACTTAATAGTATATAATCTTTTCTTTTTGTTTTGTTCATATCAGGGGGCAACTACAATAAAATGGTGCCTCACATAAGGAATGAACAGGAAAGGATACTTAGCATTATAAAAGGAAATGATGATCCATGGGTGAGGAATGCAGGGGTAAAGAGTAGTTTACATCATTAAACACAAATGGGTGGGTGAGCAGCACAGGCTGTAACCTTGAGGAAGTGACCCTGTATATTCCCCTTGAGTTACAGGCTTAAACCCAGGCTTTTGGAGTTGATATTCAGATTCCAAACTACAAGACTAGTCTCCACACTTTCCTACATGGAAGACCAAACCAGACCTAGCTCTGTGTACCATTTCAGCACAGTTCCCCCCGCCCCATCACCTGCCCAGCATCTTGGAAACATTGCTTCATTCATCTCTATAGCATCCTGCCTGGGAGTTAGGTTACAAATGTTGTTCTACAGTGGAGAAAGCTGAGTCAAAGGAAGGTTAAACAGTGTGCTGGAGGTCAGAAGTTGGTAAAAGAGATCAAGTGCAGGCCGCAGTGGTCTCCACAAGGGTTTCTAGGATACCTTGGCAATACCATTCCAGAGCCTTTTCAGGGATTTCCATACATCATTCCACAGGGAGTTAAATGTAAAAGTGCTAATAAAAAGCTTCTGTGAGGCAATTGTACAAGTATGGTTCTTTCTCTTAGGGACAGATACCATGCTGTTACTTTAAACCCTTCTCCTACATTTTCAAAGGGATAGAATTAATGACTGAATTCATTTAACACTGGATACACCTCCCATTTAAACTCATATCACCTTGCCACACAGACATCTATGATTCAGAGGTACTTGAATGGTACATGAAGAAGTTTCTCACAATGCAAGAAAACTCTTGGATTTTCTGAAGGTTTTTTCTCCTTCCAAGAGGAAATTTGAGTGAGATCATTATACCTCCACAATGAATCCTTTCTGTGGACACAAATTTTAGCTTGAAAACCTTCATAATGTCCTTGTTTTGTGGTTATCATCATCTTCAAGTAACTCTAGAGCTTCATATGAAGATATTTGAGATGTTTTGGTGGTTTCTCATACTTTACCTTTCTTGGTAGGCAGTAGGCCAAGGAGTTTGCAGGAAGGGAAGGAAATGGCAAGGAAAACTAGAAGTGTGTAGTTACTCTAATAGGTGAGGACTGTGTTTCGGATTGTGGCCAATCTGCCTCAGATGACTGTAGGCTGCTACAAGGGTAGGGGACACAAGAAGATTTCAGAACAAAATTTACAACGCAGATTACACTATTTTCCCAAGTTTTTAAACTCTTGGTTTGAGCTATATTTTAAGTGTATCTTTAAAGTCCTAACAATTTTTTGGATAACATATGACAAATTGTAAGCCTCTAAGTTTTTGAAATATTTTATTCACAAAATCACACATTGACAACATTACTACATTGAATGTTTACAATATTATGCATAGAATAAAAAGTAAACACTATTACTAAGAACATACCAGTTATACAGACATATACACACATAAGCATATGCACATTAAATTTTATTTAATAATTATAACTGTCTTAAATGTAATAATTCATACTAGCCTTACAGATACTCTATGATTTTGCAACTAATATACTTTGAAAAAATTGTTTGACATCAAAGCATGAGAATAACTTTAAAATAAAAAGAAAGGAATGTGTTATTGATGCTCTCTTCCATAAATTGATCTGGAGAGACAAAAGTACATGAAAATAAAAATCAGTCTCTCATTTGATAGTCTTATGGTAGAATAGAGGCTTAATTTTCCAATGACAAGTTTGAGGTTCACAGAATTCCAAATGGTTGACTGTGAATTATTTTATATCAATCATATATTAAATAGCAGAGGCAATATTGTGTAAATCTGTTCTTAGCATGTCATTCTTTGTGGCTTAAATTTTTACCAAAGAGAATATCCTGATGTTCTACCCATATCACTGAAATCAAAGTTGAATATTCCTAGAATATACCATTCTTTGGATAGTATAAAAGTGCCCAATTTAATGTATATCAGTTTTAGGATGTGAACATATATCAAAGTAAAATTTTACAACAAATTGAGACTTGGTGGTCTGTTGGGGACTCAGTTTTGGCCTTGGTGGGGGAAGGGCACCAAGAGTGAGAAGCTGCCCTTCCCTCAGCCCTGGGACAGTGTAACAGCGAGTCCCTCCCACCTTCCGGCCTCAACCGGAAGAGAAGACCCCACCCCTGGGGGAGGCAGACACGTGTGTGCCACCATGATAGGGATTGTCCAGCCTACAAAGGAAGTTTCATGACATCACCTGACGGGCAGCCCGGCTTAGCCAATGGCCCAAGTCCTTCCCATTCCCGCCATTACTGCTATATAAACCCCCCTCCCAATTAAATCCTTGGAGACCCATTCAACCATCCAACCGTCTCCCCCATATCTTTGTCCTGCGGCTCCTGACACATTATGGGGGGGCCAAGGAAGGGATTTTGGCATCCCACTTCAGCTTAGAGCAGTCCGGTAAGGACACGCCTTACTTCTTCTGCTGGTATGAGGGGTAGGGCGGAGCTTCTTCCATAGAATTGAGGTTCAGGCATTTCCCCTGGAGATAAGGGGGAAGGGGTCCTCAGAGGCCCCGACAGTGGTCAGCACTACTGGACATGAAAATATCAAAATTTAGTTTATATGATGTTCTGGGAACAATTTGTTCATCCTCAGGTCCTAAGGGCTTTGAAAGTTTGGCTTGAATGACCCCAAACTATGATTACCATATTCCACTAGGTTCCATTATAAATTCAGAACTCTCAGAACTCTATTTCTTCAATAGACAGTATGTTTCTCTAGTGTCCTGCCATAGGTAGAGAAGTAACTAGATGCTTGGTAGGTTGTAAGTAGGTAGGCAGATAGATAAATGATAGAGGAAACACACATGATGATTATGACAGTGGATAGATAGACTAGACAGATAGACAGGCAGGCAGGCAGGCAGACAGGCAGACAGACAGACAGATTGATCAAACTTTTGGATCTGATTCTAAGCTTCTGTGTCATTGGCTATTTTGTTCCATTGGGTTCGAACTCTACATAATGATCTTCTCCCAGTGGGCCCTCCATAGAGTAAGAGAGTTCTAGAAATCCCAGTCTGCATTTGGATTATCTATATTTCAACTGGCTCCTCCACTGAAGTTTGTTTTCAGACCAAGAGCCCAGCAAAGTTATTCTTTTAATTTTATATACCTACAGAGTAAAAACACTTGAAGTACAAGTGTGGGACCTTATACTTTTCAATTAGATGTTAGCAACCTCATAGACACTCATAGACACTAACTGGCATAACCAACTACCACAAACTAGTGGACATATTTTAATGATGTGGCCAATGGTAGAGCAATTTGGGAACCTCATGAATGGTGGAGACCCTAGAAATTATAGTCAACAGCAGAACAAGAAATTCTCTCAAAAGGTTTTAACAATTAACCTAATTCAGAAATGAATAATGTCTATTTGATTAGTTAGCCAAATCTTGGCAGGACACTGATCCTAAGTGTCCTTTATCTATATTTACTTTCTATTTGTTTCCTTAGGGCCAAGGAGAAAGATTGCTTCTTACAAGAGTCAGTAAGGATTTGTTTAGAGCCAGTTTCCTTGCTAAAGTACAGGGTAACAAATCTTCCTCCCTTTGCCTGTAAAATTTAAATTTCAAGTTCATTTTTTTCAAATATAAAGTATCATTAGAAACTTAAGGTGTATGTTCATATATAAGATTTCTTTGTTTGGGGGCTTCTAACTACATATCTACATTTTAATTTGTTGTTATTGTTTGCAAATTTCTAGTCATCATTTGTGTATCTTACAGCCATGTGTATCATTATTGCCTATCCATCTTATAATTTCAACTAAATCAAGCAATGAAATTTTTATAGTGTCTCTCCAATTGTGCACCAGACTGGAACCATTCATACAAATTCCAAGCAATTATAAGGCTTTCTGGGAAACACTGGCAGTGAACACTAGATTCAGTGTTTATAGCAGCAAGCCAGATGGGAAACAGAGATAAGAAAAATCTCATGGAAACTTATTCTTTTTCCCCAAACCACAGCACTATTTTAAGCTAACCTGGCCAAGGGAAAGATTTTCACATTGTTGACCAATACTGAGGTTTGGTAAGTAATGAAATTTAATTGTGGGAATAATTTTACAAAGACGTAATCCTTTGTGTCATCTGTGGCCAGTGTTACAAATAGATACCAAATAGAGTTGATGAGAGACTCTAAGGTTGTTTAAAAGAAGAAAAAAAAAACATGGCTCCTATTATATTATAGATAGAAAAAAATCACATGGAAATATTTAGTTGTGCTTGAAAATGTTTGATGTGGAAACTGGTACACCATAGTCAACTTTACTCATCTCATGCTGGATAAGTTAGGAGAAGGCTTAAACTTTTATAGATAAAATTTCTCCTAATGGAACTTGGCAGTAAATGTTTCTCCCCCTTGAGTCTAGGTTTGCTTTCCATAATGTGATTAAATGATCTGAAATGTAGATTTATAGTGAAGCCAATAATAGGGAATTTTAAGACCTCTTCCCTAGGCTCTTTTCCTAGAAGGATTTTTTAGCAATGTACTAATATGCTCATATATATATTTTTTTTTTTTTTTTTTTTTTTTTTTTTTTTTTTGGCCAGTCCTGGGCCTTGGACTCAGGGCCTGAGCACTGTCCCTGGCTTCTTCCCGCTCAAGGCTAGCACTCCGCCACTTGAGCCACAGCGCCGCTTCTGGCCGTTTTCTGTATATGTGGTGCTGGGGAATCGAACCTAGAGCCTCGTGTATCTGAGGCAGGCACTCTTGCCACTAGGCTATATCCCCAGCCCTGCTCATATATTTTTAAAGAATTATGGGAAAGGACATTTGAGCTCTAACAGGTTCAGATTGCATTCCCATTCTGATTTCCCCTCCACCATACTTCCTACAGGTATACTGTAGCAAGCATGAAAATTTTGTATTATGGCTAAGTGGGAGACATTTGTTTGGTTTATTAGAATACATTGATGTGAGATACAGTTAGATGAATGTATAGTTAAGTCATTGCTATTGTGTGAGCTTAGAAATGGCTTCTAGAAGTAATGTTGCCACTCACTGTATCTAGTTATCTATCACAGAAACATGAAGCCACAAATCAGAGACCATTTGATATCAACACTGTGCCTTACCATTCCTGACACACCTCCCGGAAGAGAAACATGATTCAATATGTGTGTAGCAAGGCAGTTGTTTATAGACTAATTTTCCCAATCAAAATATGTATAAAAGATACCCAAAACTTTTTAAGTCTCAAATTCTTTTTAAAATTATTATCTTTAAGTAGTTGTACAAGGAGTTGCCATTAAAACAAGCAGTTTATGAATATAATGTATCTTGATCAATGTCATGAATGTAATGAGTTTTTTTTTTTTCAAAAACCTCTAAGTTGTTTTTCAGGATTTGGAAAAAGAGCACTTATTTTCCTTAAAAATATTCAAAAAGTGCCAGGCTCTAGTGGCTCGTATCTGTAATCCTAGCTACTCATAAGGCTGAGATCTGAAGATCATGGTTCAAAGGCAACCCAGTCAGGAAAGCTAAAAACAAATCCAGAAGTAGAGCTGTGGCTCAGGTTGTACAAAGCTATCTAGCCTTGAGCAAAACAGCTCAGTGACAGTACCTGGGCCCTGAGTTCAAGCCCCATGACTAGCATTACAAAAAATTCAAAAAGTTGATAATACTCAAAGAAAATACTATAACTATAATTTTAAAAGACATGGAATACTTAGTTGAAAATAAATGAGAAATTACAAACTCCTGGTTGGGATATATATGAAAAGTAACTCCTTTGGCCACCTTTGATTTTGTCAAGGGGATGAGAGACTATTACTATAAAATTAATTGAATATGTAATACAAGGGATAGAAAAGTGAAATCAGTAGAAATCATTCTGGTCTTAAGATGGAAGTTTGACAAAGATTATCACATCTTACCCAGAATTCATTAAGAAGCTCATTAAGTTAAAAAATGCAGCTTGAATGGAAGAAATAATCAGGACCTGAGATTGTCTTGAATCTATTAGTGAAGAGAAATGAAGTATGTGGTTGTATTAGAGAAAATCTTTACATTTCTTACTGTCTGAATTAACTTTTGTTATATAATAAACTTCCTCAAACTTAGTGGCTCATACTCTATTCTTTGGACTAAATTTGACCCATAATCTATTTATGTATGTTGACAAGCTAAGAACAGATTTACAGTTTTAAAGATACATGGTATAAAGAAGAGAATGAAAAGAGGAAAGGGATTGTGGAGGAAGATGAGGAGGAAAAAACCACCTCCAACATGACAGAGATCACAGACAGCCCACAAAAACTGAAACATTTATTATCCAGTCCTTCAAAGAAAGCATTTGCATAACCATATTGTTCTGATCTTCTTATTTTATGACATTGTTGACAGCATGCATTAGCTGTACATTGCAGACTTTATATGATATTTCTGCACAAGTGTTAAATGAACCCTGTTTGAACTTGCCCCCTCTAGTACTCTCCCTTACCAACTTCCTTTCTTCCAAAATAAATTGAACATGTTTCACAGTTGTATTTTCATATTGGCAAGTAAACTACTTGGTTATATTCATCCTCATTTACCA
This sequence comes from Perognathus longimembris pacificus, assembly GCF_023159225.1. Classification (NCBI taxonomy): domain Eukaryota; kingdom Metazoa; phylum Chordata; class Mammalia; order Rodentia; family Heteromyidae; genus Perognathus; species Perognathus longimembris. The sequence continues at coordinate 86,885,886 of NC_063161.1, read as the reverse complement.
TATGTATGTATGTATGTATGTATGTATGTATCTATCTATCTATCTATCTATAAATCTATCATCTATCTATGTGTCTATTTAACTAATTAGCTCACTATTCAGGGACATATTAGTGATTTATTGGCCTGGGCTCAGGTTGAGCAGCTGTTATACTGGTATTCTCTTAACTGATGGTACTCTGTGTCTACAGTCTAATGGGTGGTCACAAGGAAGGCTGATGATTACGTATGTCCTTTCATAGAGGACTGAGAAGTGGCTAAGAGTAAACTGGGATGCCAGTATGTCTGGATCATATTCTCTGATTCTTTGAAAGATAAGTCAAGTCTTCCTTAGTCTCATGAAGATCATTGCAACGTTGACATTAATCATAAGCACAGTCAAGCCTCAAATCTCATTGCTTTTTGATCTTAGCTTTGGACATATTTGATCATGTTTTAAAATAAAAATAAATTAGGTGGCTAGGTCTAGAGTTTTGGGGAATGGATACAGAGAAAAATAGGTAAAGGAAAGACAAAACTCTGTATTCATTTTATAATTCACCTCACTTACTGACTTCACTTGAAATGATAACAACAAAGATGAGGTAAAATATCCTCTTCTAGTAAAAACACTAGTAACCAGTCCCCAAATATGTGATATCAGTTCAATGACTATTTAAGTTAGAAATGTTGTGAAATCTTTCTTTTCATTATGAAAAAAAAATATGTTGTATGGTTTCTCAAATTGCCATGAACTTTGAAAATTTACAGGAATCAGCAATAACAAGTTTGAAGTTGAATGAATATTTGTTAAATTATCAACATGTAGAATAGAACTTAGTATGGCTAACCACACTATAAGAAAATTAGCTATCTTTGTCTTCTTTTTAATGACAAAGTACTACAAAGTTAGGCCCATATGAGTAGGTAATGAACACTCACACAGAACCAAAAATATGTGCAGAAGAGATATGTATAAACATTTTACTTCAAAGGCATTGTTTCAAAATTTTTGTGAGGGAGATGTAATTTTTAGCTTTATGAAATTCATAATTTGTTCTCATTTCTTTCCTTATTCTAAAATATATTTTTATATCCAGTCACAAATGTATACTATTATATTATTTTCCTAATATAATGCCTAAAACTTTTCTTAATTTCAGTCCCCATAAAATTTGTATTCATTCTGGAAAGAAGCAGTAAGTGTTTCTGCCTCAAATACCAAGTTCTGTTCAGAAAAGCAGCTGGTACAGAAAGAGAAGGGAAAAGGTAAAGGTAAAGAATTCCAACTTTCTGTGTGTGAGTGTTTGTGTATGTGTGTTTGTGTATGTGTGTTTGTGTGTGTGTGTGAGAGAGTAGTACTTGAAATTCTGCATCTTTCTATCAGCTGAAAATGTGATTTAAAATTCATGTTCAAAAGCAATAGATGAGAAATCTATCCTGATCACTCATTCACCTTGGTATTCTTCTTTCTATTTTCCTAGAAAAGTTGTTTAGATGAGATCAGAAGGTAATTTCCTTTTGTCCAGTGACCTCTAAGAGAGCATGAGATTTCCCCATGGTCACATGCCACACTGGAGAAACTGACAATTTGTTTGTTGACAAGGACCTCTCTACATCTTCAGCCTTCATACTTCCAATGCATAAAGGTTGACTTGCCTCAAATTACCAACACCAACCAGAAACAAAATTTTAAATGCTTCCTTACCATTCTCTTGACTAAACTACTGGACCAATCAAAGTACTACTATTTGAAGTCAGTAGCAGCTTTTTAAAAAAAATCATCTCTGAATTAATAGAAAATTTTATGTTATTTCTTATGTTGCTTATTCTATGTTCTGATACTTTTCAGATTTCATTCCCAGGCCCCAGACTCTAATATTTATTCTTTATTTCTATGTTATTGTTTATTTTTGTTCTCCTTGTATATTACTGAAGCATTCTAGATATAGTAATTTCACACAGAATATAATTCTTTTGATGATGACATGAATTTCTCTTACACTAAAATCAGTGTGAAGACAGTAACGATGAAGCTGAACAATAAAGCCTTCCATATTTAGATGAATCCTTGATGAAATATATATATATATTTACAATATATACATATCTTATATATCATGTACGTTTTACATATAACTTATATATGATATATAGAGAGTTGAATATATGCTAGAAACTATATGGAGTCACTCATCAGTGACTTGCTTAATACTTATGATTATCTTTCCATGTTGGATGGCAAGAGTTTTGATTCTGTGGAAATAAAAATGACAATGAGATTAACCACTTCCAATGACTTAAAGAATAGTTCTCCATGCTTCTAGGAAGAATTAATGTTAAGAGGTCTCACAAGTAGAGACAATTAATTTTTGTGTCCTAGAAATTACCTGAATACCATTCTAAGCACCCAATAAAATAGAATAGTTATTATTACCATGATATAGGTAAAGAAATTAACATGAAGAAACATCAAATGATCAAGATTGTAGACTGCATTAAGGCAATCTTGATCCCAGGATCAAGCCCCAGATGCCATCCTAGATTAAAAGGATCTTTCTTACTTGGTATGATTGTTACTTTTCCAAAACTATGTGTAACTATCCTAATGCCACTTCTGTCCCGTGTACATAAAAATAATATTTCAACTTCCAAAAATTGTTCAGTATTTTTTATTCTATCCTACTACAGTGCTTCTTTTCAACAACTAGACAGTGACTATAATGCTTATTTACTTCTACAAAAAAAAAGATTTTATGAGTAAAAGATACACAACTACGGGAACTCCTTATGTCAAACCAGACATCTCCCTTGAACTAGAGGAAAAAGATTGACCACAGACTTCGTATTCCTATAGTCATCATCAAGAAATCCACATGCTTGGTATCAAAGAGCAGATGCCTATGGATTCAGGACATTGCTATAATTATAATAGTTTTACAATGTGCCTCAAAAGTAAAATCTGTTTAGACAGTTATACTTATGTACTTCTTGGTTGACATGTCCAGAAGCTAATTCCAGTATAGTTACTGAAAGTACCACACAATTACTCATTTTCCTTTAAATTATTTTTTAGATAAAGCGTACTTATTAAAAATACAACTTGACATTAACCTCCAGTTGCCTGCCATGCCTGGTTGTCCCAGAGTTATTCGCATCATCTGATCTGAGCCCAGGGTTGGGAGAAGAGCCTCCAGCAAACGGACAGAGCTATGAGGCAGTCAGAGATGACTGCATAAGCAGGTCTTACTGGCTGTCCTTTGGCCTAATTTATAGTCTTCTCCCTACACTTTAAAATTCAGATGTTTCAGACACAAACTTAAACTGATGCCTCTACCAAATCATAGATGCAAGTCCAAATGCCATGTAATTGCTCCATAACCCCTAGGAGAAGTTGTGATTAAAATGAGTCACACTGACCTTAGATGACATGGCCTAAGGGACAATTATTCCCCAAAGGACTTAATTAAATACAATTAGACCAGTGAGAGTACATTTAACGAGTCTCTTTGCAATGCCTACTTTCCAGTACATTTTTCTAGCAACTTTCATTAATGATTTGGTTCACTCAATGCTTGTCAATGAATAATGATTGGATGCCCACTACTATAAGATGATAGAATTCTCGTTTCCCATAAGTCAAGAGTTAGAGAAAATACAGACATATATCAAGGCAACATGCTTACAAGCCACATGGACAATGGAAAGAATGGGCAAAACATAGTTGGAGGAAGACATAAGGGAGAAGCAGATGTAGGTGCAGGGTGGGAGATCCAGGCAAGAAGAAAAGGCTCCTTAAACCAAGGACTTCTAGGCCAGACTTTGAAACTTGTCTTATCACAAGACTTCATCTTTTCTGGAGCTCTGAAAGCCCTGTGTAACTTTCTCAAAACCACCCTAGCCAGTTGTGTGAAATACTTTAGGAAAGTGAGTGGTATGAGTTGTCAAGTGTAGATACAGGAAGTATATTCTGGGGATGGTTTGTTGAGCAGCAGATAAATATTGGTAGAAAAACATGTTTGAGCCTGTTTCTAAACTGCTATGTTTAGAGTTTGGGATTCCTTTGGTCAAGAAAAAGAAATGGAGGCATGTATTTGAATGGGTTCTGTAGTGCAGTGGTATTTTATAGAAGATGCATATAATTATGTTCAAGATGCATGGAAAATGGTCACACCTGACATGGGTCTGCCAATCTTGGTTATAATAAGTGTCCAATGAGAACAACTGTCTCTAGTGACATTTTCAGAAATCAAGAATATAGACTACTGATTATAGACCAGGAGGAATGATATCAAGTGTGATGCCAATGTTTCAAGTAAGGTTCTCAAGAGACAGCAAGCAGTGGTTATTGTGAGATGGGAAGCATAGCTGAAAGCTAGTGGGTAAAGGAGACACTGAGAGGAAAAGTCATGGCCCAGGACCAGAGAGTTCTCGAAAGACCCTAGATCTCAGTCAAGAATAAGCTAGGGGGCTGGGGATATAGCCTAGTGGCAAGAGTGCCTGCCTCGGATACACGAGGCCCTAGGTTCGATTCCCCAGCACCACATATACAGAAAACGGCCAGAAGCGGCGCTGTGGCTCAAGTGGCAGAGTGCTAGCCTTGAGCGGGAAGAAGCCAGGGACAGTACTCAGGCCCTGAGTCCAAGGCCCAGGACTGGCCAAAAAAAAAAAAAAAAAAAAAAAAAGAATAAGCTAGGATCCACACAAACAATCCAGAACTGAGGTGAGCACTGCAGATCAGAGCAAAGCTATGACTTAGAGCCAACTAACAGGCAGAAACCTGGAGGGCTCAGACTGAGGGGATAAAAAATACAGTCTTTCCCTAACAAGTAATCAAAGGATGGAACTGGAAACAGACTCCAAAACCATAAACTAGGTTTGTAGGCTGAGCAGCAGCAAACCAAGAAAAATGTAGTGAAAAGTAAAAGCCAGAAATCAGACAGGTGCCCGCCATTGGGGCACCTGGAGATTGCCAATTGGAGGATCCCACATGCAACTGTTCTCTTAGGACATCAGAAAATTTGGAGAAGCTCCAAGGAGAAAAAAGAAAGAACTGTAAATTTAATATTTAATAATATAAAGATGTAATCACAGGGGAAAAAACCAGAACACTAAAGGAGTCCTTATGTAACAGCATTTTTGTGAGTTAGAACGGTTTTATTTCAATTAAATGGTGGTGTTTGAAGGAATTTGTGTGGGAGCAGAATATGTCAGCAATGCCAATTATCCTTCTCTTGTTCTGTGGGTGATTGAGTAGGCCTTTGCCCCAACTTAGAAGTTGCTTCAATGTTTCCTTCTATGTTAATAAGAAACTCTCTAACCCTAGAATGGCTAGGGTTATGCATACTTGTTCTTACATAGAACAGAGTGGAGAAAAATACACCCACATATGAGGACAATGATTTAGTTTCTCAAAGAGAAAATGAGAAGATGGCAATACCAGAAACTAAAATGGTTTTTATTGGAAATGGTGAGCTTGCATTTTGCCCGGCCCATATGGTATTGAGAACAGGATACTGAAGGAAAACGCTTTACTCACCAGTGGAGTAAGGATGCTTGTGAGATATTTGTCAATGTATCTAACTGATCAGTGAAATCAGGTTAAAGACACCATTGCTCATCATCAATAATCATGTCAACCGTTGTCTACTCACTTCATTCTAATGAAAGCATAAATAACTGTGGTAGCCATTGGCTCTCCTTAGGCTGGATCTTAATTACATGGACAGTTGTAGAAGTCAATGATTTGAAAACATTTGAAAGTGTCATGTATGATTACAAAAAAAAAAAAGACCTAATATAAGATGTTGGGCCATGGGCTAAAGGCTGAATTGCCAGGAACAACTGCTGCATAGATGTTTAATAAAGTAGAGTGTATAGCTCTACCAGTCATTTGAATTAAAACTGGATTCTACCAGTTCTGAGAAACCAGGTGAGATATGGCTAAGAAGATTGTTTCTTGAGGCATCAGTTAACTTCTAGTTGCTGTTGTCATAGTCCCATGCCTTTCATGTGGCATCCTGTGGTTTCTACCTTATTCCAGCATGAACTGCCCAAGCAAAAATAAACATGAAAAGAAAAAAGATTCAAAACAAACCAGAGTATTCCAAAGGGAAGATTGGTTTTGGTATATAAAATGTCTGCATTTAGATAAAAGCAGCTGAATGCTCGAGGTCCTCGCTTTTCCACAGATCTAGCTTTAGTGCCATTAATCAGGGGTGAACAATGGGGTGGATATGCTGCTATAAAATGCAGAGACAGGTCTGGGTTCATTGGCTTGGTGCTCTCAAGGATGGGTATGCTCCATGCCAGCCCTGTTGAAATACACCCAATTTTCAAATGACAATTTAATATAAGCAGCCAAACATGGACTTAGTCCAGCCTTGAATGTCCTACTAAAACCGTGTGATGGCTCATAAAGATAGTTCGATCTCCAGGAATTTTATGGACTAAGGCAGTGGGTGGAAGTGATAGATAGCACCTCCGGTACAGCCATTAAGATCTGTTGTCAGAGTTGTTTTGTACCACCATGCAGCAGGGAAAAAATGTCCAGCAGAGGGGCATTAAGTATAAAGTCTGGATTCTGATTCTGGTTTTGCACAGGACTTCATTATTTTTAATTTTAAAATTCAATAGCTCTAAATATAACCCAAGCATAGAATTTTGTGTTGCTTAGAGTTCTGACACTGATGTCCTCTATGATCTATGATTCGTGATGACATATTTCTTTCAGTATTCACTGCTATGAACACATACCCCCTAAGTATCTGGTAATTTTTAAACATGTTAAATAGTGAGACCAGAACTATATGCAATGATGAATTCCTCATGCTGCCAATTATATTTTCCTTTTTCCTGTACTTTTTTTCCTTTTTTCCTGTACTTTTCCCTCTTTTTAAAGAAAAAAATCGATTACAATAACCAGATTGCTGTGTTTTGTGCCTGCAATCCTAGCTAGGAGGCTGAAATCTGAGGATCAGGGTTTCAAGCCAGCATGGACACAAACATTTGTGAGATTTTGATTTCCAATATCTAGCAAAATACTAGATGAAAAGCATGGCTTAGTTGGTTAGAGTGTCAGCTTGTGGGGAGGGGGGAAAGGCGTGTGTGTGTGTGTGTGTGTGTGTGTGTGTATTCCTGAGTTCCAGTACCAGTGCACAAAAAGTATCTATTATCAGAATATTTTGGCATTTTTAAAGTCTTTATATATTTGAGGGCAATTGTTTAGGGGTATAAAATAAAGAACAACAAGAAACACACTCAGTTCTTCATTATCTTGACTTCGCCAAATCATTATGACTCTAGTTCTTCGTACCTGTACTTCAGGATCACTGTGTAAGTAACATTCATACTGAATGTCTCAGCACTCAACTCACCACTGGATTATGATAATCAATTCTATTTATTATACCCTAAACTGAAACAAAGTAGATTTAAGATAGGACAGAGGAGCTGAGATGCAGGAGGAGAAAGGGTAGGAGACCTGAATCCATGACTGAATAAGAATAAAGTAATTTCCATCAAATATTTTGAAATTATTTTTTTCTCTTCATTAGTATTAATAAATAAAAGGTTGGTGGAATGGCAATGCTTTGCGGGGCCACAGAAATACACAATTTTGATCATACGTAAGATCCCCTGAGGAAAATATCAAAATTATCCTGCAAAAACTAAATGTATTTTGTCTCTATACTTGATTGTGGGCATTAAAATGTTTGCTGTTATACAACTCTTTTAGATATTTGCAATTAGAAATGAATGTAACATTTTTTAGGTTCTCTCTATAAAACTCAGCTATGAGATTCATAACTGCTAATGAAATCAGAGGATAACCCACAAAATGAACTTCTGGGTTGAGGTTTAACAGATGACTCAGGATTCACATTTCTTCAGGAAATATAAATGAACTTATTCAATGAGAAATAAAGTCATCAAAGCATGCTGATTCCTAAGGATGCCTGTGGACTGAACTCTAACCTATTATCTTCAAATACATAGAGAAGCTTTTCTGTTAAAATTTAAAATAGAAATTGGTGATGTACTAAGTTGGTTAAATGAGACTTCTTAAATGGAACAAAGAAGAGGATGATTAAAACATAAATTTTCCTTTTGAAATATATGTATGTTAAGAAATAATAATGTACACAAATCCTAAAGTAACAGCAATTTTCATTTTGTAAGATCGATAAAAAAACATTGAGAAAGAACTATTAGATTATTGATGTCTATTTCAAGTATTTATTTCTTCTTCATTGAAAGTTTCTTAATCTTCCTATTGCTGCAAAACTCCCCCTAAGGCCAACACAGATGGAATTTACATGGTGTTATAGGATCTCTCCATTTTGGCTGAATTAACCTTACAAATTAATCAAATACATAGACCCACTTTTTGTTAATTTGCCATTTTATTGCCTAGACTGACTGGTTTAAATATTCAATGACACTGAAGTGTCATTGAAGGATTACCTGTGAGGCTCATGATCTATAGATTTAACAAGCCTTATTGAAATTTAACACTTCAAAAAATGCCAGTCTTTAAGGATTACAGGAATCTGACACAAAGCCAATTTATTTATTTTTTTACTTTATTATTCATTAATTCCTCAGTATTCTTTGAATACTTATTGAGCTCTGATCAGAACAGCTGTAAACCAGTCAGATCTATTAGCTCTTTTCTCCAAGGGCTAATGGCTTAAGCAATATTCAGGGTCTAACCTGATTGGAGAGGATGAGATATTGAATAAGATGGAGGCAGAATAGGAAGAAGAGATAATAAGTTAAAAATTGAACCTAGATACTTAGTGACAGCAATTAGGTACAAGGTAATATTATTTACTAGTGGACAGAATGTGGGAGGGAAAGCAAGTTTAGAAGACACATGATGAAATCCATTGTCTGTGGGGTAGTAGAATGCAAAATCTTACAAAATACGTGGAAATCACCCACAAATTAAAGAATTCCAATTCTGGAAAAGTACATTTAGTTGTAGAAATGATCATCATTGAAATGCCTAAAACAAAAAAATAGTAAGAGAAAGAGTCTATTGAACTCCAAAGAGTTCTATTGAACTCCAAAATTTCAAGGAAAGGTGTAGATTTAGGATACTCCCAAGAAAATTGAGAAAAAAGGCCAAATAAACAAAGAGGTTCAAGAGAGTACAGAATCAGGAATGAAATAAAGTGACTGTTTCAAGGAGGAAGTGGCCAATCATTGCAAATACTTCTGATAATTCAAGTAGAATAATTCTGGAAAGTGTCTATTTGATGTACCATCTTATAAGATCTCATTGGTGATTGCCGATTAAGACCATTTTAACTGATTAGTAGAAGCAGACACTCTATTAATGAGTAGAAAATGGATGTTTTCAAAATAAAGACATCAAGTTAGGTAGATTTTTTGAATGTATATGGAAACCTTAATTTGTACAATTAATATATACTAATAAAATGAAATAAAGATGCTATAACTGGAAGCCAGTTGTAATCTTATACCTGTAATTCTAGCTACTTTTTAGAAGCTAAGGAGAGTTGGGAGTTTGGTTAGAACTAGAGATCATGGAATTGTAGACATGATGACCCACAGTTCTGTGGGGTTATCCAGCAGAACTTTATTGCCCAGGTATAGACTTAGGAGTGTTGGATTGATGGATGGATGGTTGAAGGTGAGACAATAGATGAGTGTTACAATAACCATGGATAAAGAGTGAATTTGAAGGTAAAACCCATGCAATCACACTTGAATGAGCCCCCCCAAAAATAAGAGAAAAACCCAGTGAAGTCTGAGTATGGACACTGCATAGGTTCAAAGTATCATGAGTCTTAATGGGGTCAAAGAACAAATTAGAGTCAGTCATTGAGGAGAGAATGAAGAGTTGGTGAGAGCAATGCATGCATGTCATTGTGGAAATTATCATAGAAATGTTTCCAATGACAACATAGTCTGAGGAAAAAAATAGCTGAAGTTGAGGAACAGGTCTCTGGAGGATGAATCCTGCATGTCAGGGGGATGACCTGCAAGTGTTGAAATAACCCAGAAGGATTTTAGGATGTTAAGGCACAGTGGAAATCTATGAACCATGCACTAAGTTCACTAATGCACTGACAACAGAAAGCTTTATCGCGCAGAGGCAGTTTTTAAAGGGTACTGGAGGAACAACAATCTATGAAACTGAGTGCACACAAAGCTAGGAAAACAAGCAAGTTCTCCTAGAGAATATCCCAGTTTCTGTCTTCAGCAGAAAGCCTCTAAGATGAAATGGAAAGCACTGAGGATTTAGACAAGATGAGGTAGTACGATTTGCCCAAACTTTCCAAATGGGGAACTAGAGTTTTACCCGATGGTAAATAAGGATTTAGTACCTGCCTGGCTTTTTTTTTATGTCACTGATACTGTCTTCCAAGAGCTTTCTGTGACTATAGAAATTCTTTCCCTGCCCCATGCCCTACTCATATAAGGCAACAGAATGGGTAGGGGCTCTTCCAATTTTTTTTTTTAATTTTTTTTTGGCCAGTCCTGGGCCTTGGACTCAGGGCCTGAGCACTGTCCCTGGCTTCTTCCCGCTCAAGGCTAGCACTCCGCCACTTGAGCCACAGCGCCGCTTCTGGCCGTTTTTCTGTATATGTGGTGCTGGGGAATCGAACCTAGGGCCTCGTGTATCCGAGGCAGGCACTCTTGCCACTAGGCTATCTCCCCAGCTCCAATTTTTTAAAAAATTACTTGTACACAGTAGTTGGTTTCAATTCCACAAGTCAGTATATGATCACAACCCATCTTGGTCAATGTCACTCCTTCCATCATTCTCCCCCTTCTTTTCCGTTCCCATCCTTACCCACAAGTTACATAATTCAATGTTTACACAGCATACAATGTATTTGCCCCCTTCCTCTCCCTCTTCCTCATTTGTGGTGCAATTCCTCCCATCCCTTCCAAAACACAAAACAAAACAAAACCATCATGTTTCTGCTTCTTGGTATTCATTTTGTTAAATGGTCCATTAGTTGTTCAGTGTTACACCATCAGACCTTTGCACCCTAAGGATCAAAACTTTAAAAAAGATGAAAAGCATTGGTAGATACATACTCTGCTTTTCTCTATTCCCAGATAGGACAAATGTAAAGTGTATTCTATTCAGATTCACACATGTCCAGAGGAAATAAGCTATAATCACTACACCAATGACCTGCTCATTCACATACATATGTACCTGTCCCTTGCTTACTTCATACCTCCAGTCTTCTGCCTTGCTGGAATTGAGACTGTGAGATAAAATTCAAGATGCCCAAATAAATTTGAATTTCACTTAAATAATGGCTTTCTTTTCTTTTGTCTACACCAAAGTTTGAGCTTAGGCACTCATGCTTATTTGGCTGGTGCTCTACCACTTGAGTCATACCTGTAGCCCAGCTCTTTTTGCTGATTATTTTGGCGATGACATCTCATGGACTTTTTGGCCCTGGATAACTTTGAACTGCAATCATCCTGATCTCAGCCTCCTAAGTAGCTATATTATATAGTAAACCACTTAGCATATGAATTATTATTTTTAGTGTATGTCCAAATTAGTACATGAAATATAACTTACATTTTTTTCAATTTACTCATCTGAAATTGTAGGTGAATGTCTTCCTTTATATTTGCCAAATCTGTCTTCAGCAGAAAGCCTCTAGGATGAAATGAAAAGTACTGTCTACCTTATCTGGGATTGCCTTCCGAATAATCTACTTGTACTCATACCCTTGCCTCAGGGTTTGCTTCTGATGGATTCTAAACTAAGGCAGGCAACAGTTATCCTAAAGGGAAGGACTTTGAAGAAGAAAATCTCTGAGAACTAACTTCAAAAGAAACATCTTGGTGCAACATCCAAGTCAGACTGAAATAATAAAAGGCTACTGCTCTAATTCTGGCTATAAACTAAAAGTCCTGGGAGATAAAGCTACCAAGCCAGTACCATCACATTCAGCCTGATTGTAGAAGCTATCACCTCATCAGAAAAACACCTGTTACCCAGTCTCCTTTATTAAACTCAATGCCATGTGTCATTACTACAGTTAGGCTATGATAATAGTCGATTCATTCTGTCACCAAATGTCCTGTCTATCAGTGAGGAACAACCTGTTTTTTTAAATAAAATAATGGAATATGAAAAGGGGAGGCAGTGCTGTCTGCTCTCTCTGACCCAGCACTTTCCAGCAGTTCTTGGTTTGATCATGTCAATATTCATCCCTGATGAATTGCTCTTAATGAACTTTCAAACACAGGCTTGTTTTCTAATAATTTAATTAAAATCCCAAGTGTTTACTTGTTGCCCTTCCTCCTGAGGGTTAACTAAAAATTGTGTTTGGGAATTATTTGATCTACCATCAACAACACGTTGTAGGCTCATGTTCGCCAAGCCCCTGATCCTTATTTCCATGATTCTTATCTGTATTTATTTTCTTTAAGATTTGCTGGAAGTATGGCTTTCATTTTACATTGGTGCCAAAATAAACTTTTCATAGCATCTACATCTTCTTAACACACCTGGTGATTCCTCTGTCCTGACTTTCTAGAGCAGAAGTTCAGTGAGTTTCTTACTTTTTTTTTCAAGTACAATGAATATAAATGATTGACGCAAATGAGGGGCTGTGCTTAATTAAGGCATAGACCTTATTCAGAAATTTCTCCAAACTGACAGTTTAAGAATATATGATAACTACTCTGAATAATTAAAATGATGTCCTTGCAGTGCTATCTCATTTAGACATTCACATAATCATTATTTTAATCCAATCGTAGACATATTATTCTCAGCAATAGATAATGCCAGTCTGTGGTAGTCTCAGAAGATCCTGGGGACAGCCAACAGCTCTTGAAATCACTTGGGAATGCTAGTGGAGTTCATTTTAAAGAAAACAATTCTCATTATTTCATGTGTTTTGAGGCTTCCATTTCATTTCCAGGTTGAGCCTAGAGCCTTCAAAGTATCCTTTCTGTGCCACTCAGAAGAATGGAGAGTCTCCTGTGTCCTGATTCCTTGACTTTGCCCTGTGTTCAACACTTGTTTGAAATCTGTGGGGGTGCTGACTAGAAGGATCTTAGTAGGTCTCAGGGAGAGACGAGTGTCTGCTATCAAACTTGTTTTCTGGAATGATTGCAACACAGAGTGAGGCCATGGAACTGGGCCTCAATTTTCCAATGAGTCATTTTCTGGAAATGAGTACTCAGATCCAACATGGCAGGGGACATCCTCAAAGGTAGGCACTTCATGCAGGGTACTCACGTCTCTCTCCCCCACCAATGCTAGCTTCACCCTTTTGAAATCTCAGGAAATTGAACCTGCAGCCAAAATTGAAGGAAAAGCATCTCCTGGCCCACAAATTATTAAATTGCATGGCTTTAAATGAGAGAACAAGTTGCTCAAAGACAGCTAGCTCCATCCACTTTTATTCCACACTCATGATTTTAGTTTATGATTTTTTTTTAGGAAGTGAATGAATGGACTCAGAAGGGTTGTGATAATTGCATCTAAAATGACAGAGATATACAGATATTCCTCCTACCCACACCTCATTCTGAAGCCAGTATTGCTCTAATAATAAAATCAAAATGTTCCCAGGCAGTGGTGGCTCATGCCTGTAATCATAGCCACACAGGAAACTGCAATCTAAGTCTCATGGTTCAAAGCCAGCCTGGAAAGGACAGTCCATGAGATTCTTATCACCAATAAAAGTACTAAAAAATGTGGAAAGTGGAGCTGTAGCTCAAGAGGTAATCTTTCTTGAGCAAAAGAAGCTCTGGGGTAGCATCCAGACCCTGAGTTCAAGCCCCAGGACCAACACACACACACACAATTCTGATATCTTCTCAATGTGCAACTTGGTCCAATGGTCCTGCTGTCCCCTCTTCTTAGTGCATATAGCTGACTCAATAATATAGCTGATCATGACACAATAACAGGGTATTTTGTAGGGCTCACAGTGGTAAGGCATTAAAACTTGACATTCCACCCAAGACAGAGGACTTACTCCAATCAGCCTACTCTAATGCAGATTGGTGATTAATTTTACTTAACTATTAAATTCACTGTGAATAATTTTGACATCATTTAGGTTCACAGTGTGCTTAAAATAAAAGAAAATGGCTGAAACATGAAAAAAAAATCAGACAATGCAGGAATTCACCATTCTGTGGGATAAGCTATTTGGCTGTTTCATTGGCTTCAACTGCCCGTTTTTTAAAATTACTTTTTATTTTCACAACCTGACTTTATCATTCGAACTTAGCCAGCCATACAATGTTTGCCAAGATGAAGTCTTTTTTTCTTAAAATCATGCTAATATCTTCAGACCATAACTTTGAATCCTTCATGCTATCTCACCAACTTAAGGGTTTTGAAAGATCCTAGTTGAACAATAGGAGTTCATAGGCATTGGCCGCAAAGCTTTCTGACTTCTATGCAGCCACTTCCCACTGTTTCTAGAGCATTCCTGAGTATCTGGGAACCAATGTGCAGTTTTCCTGAAGACCTGGGACAAGGGCCATGTCATTTTATTCTAGGCAATGATTCTTTTTGAGCAAGTCCCAGATAAAGTTAGTGGTTTATGGATGCTTTTATCAGCCTTCTGATGGCTGTAACAGACCAGGGCTTCACCTGACCCGTGTGATTTGTTTTCATTTGCAAAAGTACAGAGGCTTTGAATTTAAAAATGGAACATTTTCTTCTTGTGCCAAATGTAAACAATTTAACATCCATTTCCCATCCAGCTATTTTACCAGTTCAAAAGAGTTTATATGAATCTTATCTGTATTATATTTCCTGCTGATTGGCAGTGCCTCCTGCTTCAGCTTGGAAGCCAAAAATATGCTGGCTCAGATTTGAACAGGAAAAGAATAACAAAGAAAACTGGGAAATAAATGTAATGAGTGGTTACGGGGTGCTGAAAACTATACTTATCATTTCTTATTCTTGTGGAGTTGGTGTTGCCATATTGATTTATGCCTGGGAAGTCTTTTATGAAAACATACAACAAAAGCTTCAGATTATTTTGTCAACAAGAAAACACAGTTTACCCTATCTGCAAAGCCCCCATCTATTCGTGCTTTGAGCGATTCCATATTCCTTGCTGCTGAGATTTCTCTGAGCCCTAGGGGAGGTTTGTACTGGATACAGTAATTCACCATAAAAAAATAAGGGCCCTCAGAATGTCCCGGGGTATGTTTTCAAGGATAGGGAAATAATTCTTTAGGGAACAGGAGGAGTCCAAAAAATGAGAAATATTGTGGCTGTTCCAGGATATCTTAGAGTCAGTTTACAGAGCCCCTGAGAGCCATATTTTTTTCCTTTTGCAGAATGTGAAAGACATTTATTCAGCCTATTGTCTGAAGGTCTTAAGTCTCTTTCGCACATTCAAAGCCTGGATAACTGGAAAGGAGAGGATGAGAAGTATAAAAACAGCCATCAAAACATTTCCTAGTGGACTATCATATTTATAAGCCATTTTCCTTGTCCAAACATTATTAACTGAGATGAAAAGTCATACCCTAAACTTGGATTTTATTGTAAGAAAGATAGATAAGCAATGGCAGAAAATTAACTATTAACTTTTGCTCCAACATCACATGACCAGCTCTCCTCTATGAAAGCTTCTTTCCAGAATGTTCTCTCTGCTCTCCTTTCCCATATGCCCCCACATCTGCTTTCATTCCCTATCCTTTTACCCCATTTCAACTTACAATCCTCAACTGAATAGAAATCACTGCATATGTCAGAAGTGTGTTGTCTATTTTTCTTATTAGCTTACATTACTTATACAGGGGGATTTCATTGTCAGGTTTCTACATGTTTATAATATATTCCAATCAACCTCACCCCCTCACTCTCCCTTTCCTCCTCTCCTCTTCCCAAAACAAATTTCAATGGGCTCATTGTTCTATTTTCATAGATACAATCTGTTTTGATCTTTTTATCCTTCTTGTTAGTCCAGATCCCTCAAGCTAGTATCCACTACCACAAAGGTGATGTCTCTTACCTAGCCTAAACCCTATTGACCAACAGCTTTCATTGAGGCTTTTTATATTGTTTTCATATATACTTACAATGTATTTTGAAATAATTCATTGTTTTGTCCTTACCCCCTTCATGTTCTAGTAGTCCTCTAGTTAGATTCATGTTCTCTTTATCCATACCTACACACACACACACACACACACACACACACACACACACACACACACACATGCAAGGAAGATGTGGGGGGGGTTATATACACCCATATATGGCATTGAACATGTGTGTTTTTTAGGTCTCGCTTCCACATATTAGTAAAAGCAGATGATACTTTGTTTCTTCAGGTTGTCTTGTATTACCCAATACGATGCTGCCCAATCTATTAATTACTTTTTTCCTAAATATCCTGACTTTCATATTAACATTGTGACTTCCACTGCCATCTAGTTGGTAGACTATATTAACCTGAAGACACAGAACTAAGATAACTTCATTACTGATTAAAAAAGGGGAGTGTGTGGACATATTTCTAAGGCTGTCTAGATAGAGCACCCCGGGGTCTCAGATTGGAGTTCTTGCATATGGCAGGAATGTCAGTCTCATCAATGAAGTGGTGGCAGGCAGCTTGATAAACTGGAAAGCCCTCAGTTCTTAGAAATTGTTTGAGGTTTTCAGCAAATTTTTTCATATTCTGGAAGCCCACCACTTCCCTCAAAATTACTTCCTGTTATTGGGTACCCTTGCCATGAGGAGTAGAGTGTTTACCTAGCATGTATACACTCACCATTCTTCATGTTCACACCTTCCTCATGCAGAATGCTATGGGTTCTCTGGGTGGTGAGTTGTCAGCCTACTTCTCCCACATCACTCCACATGCCAGTGCTGTGGGTGATGGCTGCCGCTGACATCTGAGACACAGTGATATTCTCAGGAGCAAAGGGAATTGTGTGATAGCAGAGGGGGTGGGGAGGGGAAACTACCTGATAAACATCATCAACCAGAAGTCATAATTTGTATTTCACAGAAGTTTCTTTTTCTCTAGTCTTTTTCTTTGTTGCCTTTCTTTTCTCTCTCTCATTTTTTTCTTCCTTACAAAGAAATAGACTTATTTCTTGTTCTTATGTTTACATATGGGTTTCATTTGAAAGGTCATCAATTATTTGAACAGTGATAACAAGATATTTCATTAAAAAGTAATCCCCAAATATTGAGCAACTCCAGAATGGAACACTCCCAAGTTTATTTGATGATATGTAGTGCATTCAGATAAAATTGAAAGAGGAGGCATGCTATGCCATACCAGCTTCAAAAACCCAGGCTCAGAAAGAGTACCTTGAGATGAGATTATTTTGAGGAAGGTCCAGTTTAGACAAATTCCACATCTAAATGTATATGTACACTCAGTTTCTTAAAAAGACACTAATGCCAGAGTAGTCATTTCTGGCTCAAATTAGAAGCTCATAGAATATCTGTGAAATCATTGGAGGAAGTGATGTATGAGTTGCCCTCCTATTATGTTATATGCTAGTAATGACTAAATAATGGGTGAAGGTTATTCTGTAGATTCTGTAGGCTACTTTATCAAAGATAAAGAAATACCTCCAGTGGGTTTTATGTGCTACTCTTCTTTACTGGTTTGTTTCCTTTCCAAAGCAATAACCAAAGGCTTATTAGTTTCCCATGCTATTTAGGCTTTGTTGTGATTTGAAACCATGGAGTCTTGTCCTAAAGCACCAGCTATATCTGGATCATAGAAAAAATTACCTAGTTTTTCTTAATATATGGTAGTGGAGCCCACACAATCTCTAGGTTCCTCATGACATTAATATGTTATGGTTTGACGAAAACAATTGCTTATGATCACAAAATGTTCCATTTATTTTAATAAAAAATGGGTGAAATGGTAGATTTAGTTAGTGATCACTGAGTAGTGGGATGATGCGATTTTTAACTGATTGCTCAAACTTTTCTTTATCAGTACATTTTTCCCCCTGCCAGTTCTGAGGCAGGGGAACTCAGGATCTAGGCATTGTCCATGAGCATTTTTACTCAAGGTTAGCTACCAATTGAACCACAGCTCTACTTCTGGCTTTTGCTTATTGGTTAGAAATAAGAGTCTCACAGACTTCTTGCCTAGGCTGGCTTTGAACCACCATCCTCCGATCTCAGCTTCCTGAGTAGCTGGAATGACAAACATGAGGCAACAGCACCCAACTAGAACTTTTTTTTTTTTAACAGACAGAACAAGTTGATGTAAAAACAAAAGGAAAACAGCAAAACAGACTCAAGAGGGGTCCCCAAACATGAGAGTCCCCCAACATTTTTATACAATGAACATGCATGGTTTTATAATAAAAAAAAAGTCATTTCCATCTTGAGTGAGAAAATTTTTTTTTTTTTTTGGCCAGTCCTGGGCCTTGGAATCAGGGCCTGAGCACTGTCCCTGGCTTCTTCCCACTCAAGGCTAGCACTCTGCCACTTGAGCCACAGCGCCGCTTCTGGCCGTTTTCTGTATATGTGGTGCTGGGGAATCGAACCTAGGGCCTCATGTATCCGAGGCAGGCACTCTTGCCACTAGGCTATATCCCCAGCCCAGAAAAAAAATTTTTTTTAATTCCTAACAAGCCAGGTACCAATGGATCATGCCTGTAATCCTAGCTACTCAGGAGGCTGAGATCTAAAGATATCAGTTCAAAGCCAGCCCAGGCAGGAAAGTCATAATGAGATTCTTATCTCCAATCAGCCACTGGTAAAAAGAAAAGAAAATTAAAAAAAAAAAAAACAGAAGTGGAGCTATGGCTCAAAATGATAGAATAAGAGCCTTGAGCCAAAAAGCTCAGGGACAGTGCTCAGGTTCTGAGTTCAAGCCCCATGAAGACCACGACCAACAACAACAAAAAATAACATAGCCAACAATAACAATTAAAAAATTAATTTGTTCTTAGGACAAGAGCTGGGTATTCAGACCTTAACCAGCAAAATTCCGAACAATGTCCTAGATTTTGACACTTTTTACCATGACACTTAAGGAAAATGTGTCTAAGAGTTAAACATTGTATACAAATGTTTCTTGGCATGTATTTGTGCCTGGATCAATACTAACAAAATTCTTCCTTGTCAGGCACTATGCATTGAAATATATTGAAGGGGGCCTGGTGAAGGGCTCACATGATAGAACACTTGCTTAGCAAGTATGAGGCCCTGGGTTCAAGTGTGCTCCTTCTCCAAAATAATCAATTTGGTCTCATACCACACAGGTGTTTCCTTTTAAATTTCTCCAAGTAAAAGTATGTGAGGTTTAAGAGTTGGAAAAGGCTTACTTCCTCTGGAGAAGTATTATTTGACCCAGAGAGACTTGTATGAACTCAAAAGATTCAGCTCAGTATTCCAGAGCTTCATTTGTCTGGGTTTTAGAACCCCAGGAGCTTGCAAAACCAAGCACTGTGAAACAGACTAATATCTAAAGCCAGAAGCAAATCAATAAATCAGTGGTTTGGAGCCAAGTGGTTAGCTGAAGGTTTGGTTACTAGAACAGCTTCTCAGTAGTGACATCATGTGTCATTCTAGGCAAAGGAGTAGCTGGTCAGTGAACTGAACTATGTTGCGTCATCAGGTTTCATTTAGAATGCCAAGGAAGAAAAACTCAGAGAAAGAGAGAGCAACAAACAGATCCTAAGAATCAACTTACTTACCAGCTTATAGCCAGTGTAGATGGCTTGCATTATGATGAAAAGAATGGCTGAATGAAAATGACTACCAGATTACTAATGATTCTGGTCATTTGACCCGCATCACTGAGGTCTAAACAACCTAAAGGTGGAAAGGAAAGTGAATCTTCCAACCACAGAATGCTTTTGACAAGTCCTTTCCCTGGAAGAGATACTGATAATATTCAGAATGTTTATTCATTATTCAACATAGCCGTCTCCTCATGATCCCTTCTAATGTGAGCTCATAAGGCAACAAATCTCTCAATGCTTTCAGGATCAAATATCACGTTCACAAAACTGTTCTTTCTCATTTTTGCTGTAAAGTGGAGGTTCTTTAGAACCTTTTTACATATTTCCAATTCCTTGGTGTGTCCTCATGGGCATGTACATATGTGTTTTACATGGCTGTGTTTGCAAGTATGTGTGTCTGGGGTGGAAATGGATACCAGGACATGATTTATTTAGGAGGATAATGCCTCTCTTTTTCCCTGTAAGTGCTATTTGGAATCAACATTCCAGAAGGGGTGTGGGGAATGAGGGGTGAAGGAAGAGGGAGAAAGAAAGAAGATAAGAAAATGACCAAGAATGAAAAGAGAAAGCAAACATGAGGAAGAAAATGATATGAAAGAGCATTTCAGGGAGCCCAATTTAGAAAAGAAGCTAAGAGGGGCTGGGGATATGGCCTAGTGGCAAGAGTGCCTGCCTCATATACATGAGGCCCTGGGTTCAATTCCCCAGCACCACATATACAGAAAATGGCGAGAAGTGGCGCTGTGGCTCAAATGGCAGAGTGCTAGCCTTGAGCAAAAAGAAGCCAGGGACAGTGCTCAGGCCCTGAGTCCAAGGCCCAGGACTGTCCAAAAAAAAAAAAAAAGAAAGAAAGAAAAGAAGCTAAGAGTGAGTTTAAGAACCCTGGCTTTGGGCTGGGAATATGGCCTAGTGGCAAGAGTGCTTGCCTCGTATACATGAGGCCCTGGGTTCAATTCCTCAGCACCACATACACAGAAAATGGCCAAAAGTGGCGCTGTGGCTCAAGTGGCAGAGTGCTAGCCTTGAGCAAAAAAGAAGCCAGGGACAGTGCTCAGGCCCTGAGTTCATGGCCTAGGACTGGCCAAAAAAATTTTTTCAAAAAAAAAAAAAAGAACCCTGGCTTTCCCTAGTCCTACCTATCTTCTCTTTTTAAAAAGTCTCAGGCCACTACTAGACCCTGCCCTCTTCCTATCCCATCATTTCCAGTCCAGAGCATGCCAAAGCTTTTGTCTCATACCTCCAAGCATGGCCTCCAATGCTCCAGTTAGAGTTAGAAATTTTTGAGAAATTTCCTGTTCCCACCATTAAGGCTGGACCAGGAAGCTAATTAAAGAAACCACAAAAGCCTATAAGGAATTTCTGACCCCTTCCTATTATTTAAAGCCAGGGATGGTGAGTGCATAGCTCCTTAAGGCCCTTCATCGGCCTTCCCCCTGTTCCTCCCTCCCAGATTCAAAGACCCATTTAACTTTATTCAGAAGGATGCCAAGAGCTCTCCTTCAGACGAATTCAAAACTGCCCATTACTTGGCACCCCATTATGTGTTCCATTTTTTTTTTGCAGGGTTTCATTTTGAGGATGTACATTACTGGGTAAAGAGAGGCCTTGAGGGTACATTATATTTCAAAACACAATTAAAATAAACTCCTCAAGTGGAAATGTAAAGTGCATTTGTATTCTTTGAAAGCCTTTGGCCTTATCAACAGCAGTGCTCCTTTACAAGGTCATTAGTCACCAGCCTCACACAATAGGCAACAGGCATCAGCTGCTCAAAAACAAACAGGGGCCCCAAACACTACAATAACTTCCTGTACCTGCTCTTGTTTGCTTGCTGAGCCTGCAAACACTGGGAGTTGCTGAAATACATAAAAGCGTAACAGCTTGAGTCAATATTTGCCAGCCTAAGCGAGTGATTTTTATTTAGCAAGATGACTGAACCCCTTGAATAAATACATCTCCTGGTAGGCAGGAGAGGGAACAACCCCTAGGCAGGCATTAGTGGGAGGGTCACTGAACAGAACTTTGCCCTTGGACTTGGTCTATGTGAAGAGCCCTGAGTCTGCAGAAGGCTGGCCCTGGTCCCTCTTCCTGAAAGTTCAAGGGCTCCAGTTCTGGTGGGTAGGGGTAGAAGGAGGGCAAGGAAGGGAAATACATAACTCTGAGCTTCATCCTCTCTTGTGTAGGTTAGTGCTCTCATCAGTCACCTGGAGAGTTGGCTCCATCACTGATTGCTGGTTCCAAAACCGCTGATCTTCTATATCTAAGATGGGCCAGAGATTTGCTGTCCTGCCGAGTCCCCTGGTGACTGTAATACTGTGCTGCTGGGACCACATATTTGGAATCACTGGTCCAGACCAACTTTGTGCAAAAGGAACTGCAATAGGAGCCACATGTATAGTTTGTGATTTTTTCCAGTAGCTATGTTAAAGAAAAAGAGGAAAAAGAGGCATCGATTAAATGCAGTTTAGTAATACAATCATGCTCCCACATCCATAGTGGGGTAGGAGGTGGGCAGCATTCCAAAATGTCAGCAACTGTGAATAATAAGGTCTATGGGAAAGGACACAGTAGCTACTTATAACCTATTCATCATATCTAGGTACAATATCTAATAAATGAAATGTTATGTAAATGGTGATGATGCTGTATTCTTTTGTGTCTAAGGGGAGAATACACAGATGTAAATACTTGTCATAATATCTTTGATCCAAAGTTGGCTGAATCTATAAACAAATATGAAATCCATGGCTAGGAGGCCTGACTATATGTCCATGTTATTATTTTAGTCATTTGTACTTGCTGTTTACTTTGTAGCTCAGGCTGGCCTGGAACTAGCTATAGTAGTCTAAGCAGGCTTGTGATTTCCAATCCTCCTTCCTCAACCTCCTGAATTCTGCCATGCCAGCTTCCCTGTTGTTATTTTAAAATACAGTCAGCATACCAATTGGTGAGATATTTCTCATTCTTTTTTCTCTGTAATATGTCTTCAAATTTCAGTATCTCTATTCACATAGTACATCTCCCCATTTGGCTTCTCAAATGTTCGCTTGAACCTTGTGATAACTGTATTGTATGCCATAGTTATAGGTCAGCCTCGGAGTCCCCAGGAACTATGAATTCTCAGCCCTACATCCATCAGCCATCTTCCAGAGTCTGGGTGTGCTCACAAGGTGCATCTAGAGTGCACATCTTCATGGTCATGGGCTTTCCTAGGGGCAGGTACCAATAAAAGAAGTTATTTCAGAATTAACTTCAACTTGAGGGGTAAAGTCTCCAAACTCATGAACATGTGGTCCCTTCAGATGTGAGTTAGTTGAAGGAAAATAGGGCAAGCTGAGAGAGAGAGTCAGTTCAATGATTCTGTTTCAGCTTCCTCTTAGCTACAGAATAATCCATTCCAAGGATGCACCTTGATGGATTTTGTGGAGCTTAGCTCCCTTGCACATTCTCCAAGTCCCCAGCATCTTTTGGGCCACTGAGCTCTTTGGAGATTTGGAGCTACCCTGAAGCACTGTTCATATAAGCAGATCACTCAGTATGCTGCAGGGCTTTCATCCTTGGCTTTTTTCTTTCTTTTTACAAGCAGCTTGGGGTCTGACTTGAAGGAGTGATCATAAAGAGAATGATTACTTTTATGCTGGCTGCAATGAAAGAAGGTTCTGCAAGGAGGAAGTTATACATGGAAATCAATACCAGCATTGGAAAGAATCCCCTTTTGCCCATATAAGTGCTGCCCACAGGGTCAATAGCTAGAATTAACCTGGATCCTTTTTTATTATTATTATTTTTAATAAAGCTGCTTTATGATCGACTCTGATGGGAGCTCCCAGGCTGCAACTGCACCGATATGAAGGCAAAGAACAAATGGTGCTATTTGAGTTGTCTCTTGGCTCAGGGGGTACCATTCTCACCTCCCTCACTTCCCCATCTCCAGAGGGTGAGCAGGGAGGGTAAAATTAAGCCTTTTGTGAACATAAACAGATACCAACATAAAAAAGAATGTGCTCACAGCTTTAATTTTTATTGGTTATTTAATTTGTAATTTACCAAAATAATTTGTGGGTTTTTTTGTAAGTATGGCTGCTCTGAATTCTTACTAAATGCTAGACCCTCATGCCGCCTGGTACATCATTATCTTACTTCATTCTTTCAACCATCCTCTAAGACAAAGACAGGGAGACCTAGGCTGAGTAAATGTTGCAATTGGTAAAAAGTAGTTGGCAATCTGCTTCTGACCCAGGTCTTTTTGACTCTCAAACCATTTTCTGGGTTAGAAAGGTTGATATGATGGCTGTTTCTTCCTAGTTAGATAAGGTGTCAGCCTCAGATGTCTTCCTGGTGTCTTATTCCAACATTTCTGCAATTCTGTTAAGATATACAATGTTGAGGCCATTAGAAATTACTTTCATGTAATTCTAGGCCAGTCCTTGAGTCTTGCTTTTCTCATACTTTATAACCAATTCATCAGTACATCCTACAAGTTAACTTTTAAAAGATATCTGGTGGGGGAAATGGAACCCTATTGCACTGTTGGTGGGAATGTAAATTGGGGTAATCAATTTGGACAGCAGTCTGGAGGTTCCTCAAAAACAAAACATAGATCTTCCTTGTGACCCAGCCATACCATTCTCCTGGGCATCTGCCTAGAACATCACCATAAAGACATTTGAACATTCATGTTCACTGCTGCACTATTCACAATAGCCAAGTTGTAGAAACAGCCCAGATGCCTTACAATAGATGAATTAATTTTTAAAAATGTAGTACCTGTACACAATTGAACTTTACACAACCATTAAAAAGCATAATTTTATGTCATTTAGAGAGACTTGGATGGACCTAGAACAAATCATGTTAGGTGAGGCAAACCAAGCTGAGAGAGACAAATGGCACATGTTTGCTCTCATATGCAGACGCTAGATCTAAAATACATGAGAAGATAATCTTATACAGGTCTCTAGGCATTCACAAATAGTGAGAACAAAGGAGAATAGTCTTAGGAGAGGAACAGAAAGGCACAATGCCTGTGTACATCTGATCATACAAAATAATATTTATCAAAATGAACTCCAGGAAATGGAAAAAAGAAGGTTTTTTTTTCTTTTCTGCTGATTTTTTTCTTTTTGTTCTGTTTCTTTATCTGTCTCTGGGAGTGTAAAGGGAGGCACAGGAATGGAGGGACAAAGGATGAAAAATGCAGCAATGGTACTCACTGAACACTACGTTGAAAATGAACTATACAACTTGTGGGTGGGGGATGGGAGGAGAAAACTGGGAGAGAGCTAGGGAAGGTGACATTGTCCAAAAGAAATGTACTCTTCACCTGACTTGTGGAACTTTAACCTCTCAATACATCCTGTTGAAAAGGACAATTTAAAAATTAAAAAAATAGTACGTCAGTTTGATAATAAAAATTTGAGGAAAAAAAAATAAAAATGAGATCTTGGGTGGATGGGTGCTGGTGGATCCCACCTGTAATCTTATCTGCTTAGGAGCTGAGTTCTGAGAATCACAAATTAAAGACAGCTGGGGCAGGAGTGTTGATGAGACTTTTATTTCCAATAAACAACTAAAAATAAAAGCCAAAAGTGGAGCTGTGGATCATACGGTAGAGGAATAACCTTAAGCAAAATATGTTTAGGGACAGAGCCCAGGCCCTGAGTTAAAGTCCTAGTACTGGCAGACACACACACACACACACACACACACACACACACACACACACACACACAATGAATTCAGGCTCTGACAATGTTGTGTGGCCTCCCCTGGTCATCGCTCCTATGGTTGTCCTATTTAGACTCTGTCCCCCACAGCGACAAAGCAAAACTTAAGTAAGACATGTCATACCAGTTTCCTAGTCCTGGGATTTGAAATTGGGCCTTTGTTCTTGCCAAGTATACATTCCTACAGCTGTGCTATGACTTCACCCTTGACATTTTACTCATTATCTTTGGAACAAAATATCATTTCCTGACCTAGCTGGTACCTAGGCACAACTCACCTGTGTAGGTATTCCTGTAGATTGGATAACAGGCTTCCACTACCACTACCATGTCCAGGCCTTCCTTGAGAAATTGACTCCCAAACGTTTCTTTCTGACTGGTCTTGCCTTGAACAGCAGTCCCAGCAATCTCTGTCTCCAATGTAACTAGGATTGTAGGCATGAGCCATCAGTGGCCAGCTCAATTCTACATGTAAAGTCTTTTAGAATCTTCCCATGGATCTTTAAGAACTCATGGGTTTTTCCCTGAACACACACACACACACACACACACACACACACACACACACCTCCAATTTCACCTTCTACTTTTCCTTGCTCATCATACCTATCCAGCAGCATTATCTCATAGTAGTTCTTCAAATTCATGAATAACCAGCCTGCCTCCTGGCTTTTGCATTAAGTATTTCCTACACCCGGAACACTTTTCCCTCAATTGATAAAATGGCTCATTCCCTCACTTCCATCTGCTGCTTACTTACCAGAAAAAAAAATCTTGCTCAGATTGCCATATTAATTTTTTCTTATCCCCTCACTGTTTTGCAATTCTTCCACACACTTCTTGTGTCCCAACATATTAAATATTTATTTGCTTGTCTACAGTCTTTGTTTCTTTTTCTCTGATTAATTACTTATTTATTGTCAAAGTGATGTACAGACGGGTTACAGTTTCATATGTAAGGCAGTGGGTACATTTTTTGTACAATTTGTTACCTCCTCCCTCATTTTCCCCCCTCCTCCCTAACCCGTTCTCCTCTCCCCCCTGTTTCTTTTTTTTTTTTTAACCATTTAAACCCAACACTCTAAATCCTTTCAGAACAAAAACACACAAAAGAACAATAGGCAATGTATAAACTTAGCTATGGGGCCATACCTTCAACTAGGTGGACTTCTGGACTGCGGACTAAGGCTTAGAGAAAAATGAGAGAAAGCTAGTCTGCTACCCAGAGGACAATGTGAACAGGGCTTATGTTATGACTGTGTCTGTGGCTTTTCTAGACAACTGAATTTCAAAGGCCTCACCACTCAGAATGAAGCATTGACCAATCAAATGGATCTCTGCCAGGTGGCAAGCTAGACAATGCTTTGCCCTTAAATTAAATAAAAATTCATTGTAAAGGTGATATACAGATGAGTTACTGTTACATAAGTAAGGTAATGAGTATATTTCTTGTCAAACAATGTTACCCCCTCCCACATATTGTCCCTCTTTCCCTCCCTCCCCAACATACCACCCCTCCAAGTTGTAAAGTTCATTTCTAAGATATTGTCTTGTAAGTACCATTGATGCATTGGTTTACCCTTTGTCCTTTGTCTCACCAGTTTGTTGCTCCCCTTCCCTTTTCCAAATCAGATAAATGTCTATACAATGCCCAGGGTACCAAAATCAAATACAATGACCACAGGGGCTAAACCATAGGAAAGAAAAATGGAGGGGAAAAAAAAGAAAGAATTTCACATAGTACATAAAAATAACCGTAACATTGGAAATTCTGTTGTTTCCATTTCTTGGAGTTCATTTTGCCAAAGCTGTTTTTATAACTACAGCTTTATAATAGAATTTGAAGTTTGATATTGATATTAATCTAACATGGTTTTTCCTATTACAGATTGTTTTTGCTATTTGGGATCTTTCATTACTCCATATGAATTTTTGGATTGCTTCTAGTTCATTAAAGAATATTGTTGGGATATTGATGGGTATTGCATTGAATTGGTAGATGGACTTTGGGCAGTACTGTCTTTTTCACGATGTTAATCCTCCCAATTCAGGAGCATGGGAGGTTTTTCCACTTCTTTAGATCTGCTTTAATTTTCTTTTTCAGGTTTTTAAAGTTTTCATCATGGAGGTCCCTCACCTCTTTGATTAAGTTAATTCCTAGGTATTTTTGAGACTATTACAAAAGGTGTTGCTTTTCTGATTTCAGCCTGGCTCTTCTCATTGTTGGCATACAGAAAGGCTACTATTTTTTGTGGGTTAATTTTATACCCTGCTACTTTGCCAAAGTTTGAAATCAGCTTGAGTAAGACAATGTTTTTATCTGCCCAGATCCAATCTCTGACTATGTGACTATTTCTGTTTGTCTCGTTAACCTTCTCTGGTTTGGGGGACCTTTAGTGGTCGCATTAACAGTAATTTTTCATCTCCATGCCATCTTGTTTGGAATAGGCAGAACCTTGGCAGGTGTGTGTATGCCTCACAAGCCAGAAACAATGGTTCACATTGGGAAAGACTGGGAGGAAGGCTATAGCCTGGCATCAACATTTCAGATTGTCTGCAGCCTCCCTCACAGGAGAATAGTTCACAAGGGTAGTATATTCTGTTCTGGGAGTCTGTTGGAACACTCAGCTGACAAGAGCCCTGCTGAGATGTTCATTTCCCTGGGAGCTTTTCTGTTTACATGCACCTTTACTCATCTTTCAATGCATAAGAAAGCTGAATGGAAACTTGAGTGTTTGCAAATACAAAATGGATTTTGATACTTAAAGGGGCATTCAAATAGAGAAAGTCAGAATTAACAATCTTCATGAGTGAGACTGGTTTCTAAAACCCTGGAAATTGAAAGTTGGTTGGGATTATAGACATTGCTTCCAATACTGTTCGATATGTTAACCACTGGCTACATGGAGCTATTTTCATTAAAATGTCAAATAATTGAAATAAAGTAGAATTGAAACTTCAGACTAGAAGTGGAGCTGTGGCTCAAAGTAGTCAAGAACTAGCCTTAAGTGAAAGAGCTCAGGAACAGAGTTCAGACCCTTAGTTCAAGCCCCATGACCAACCATTTTTTTAAGGGAGGTTTGAAGGGAGGGAGGCAGGAAGGGAGGCAGGGAGGGAGACAGGGAGGAAAAAAGAATGAAGGAAAGAACAAAAAGCAGAGTGTTTAAGATTCCATGGACCATTTCAATTAGTATGTAAAGTGAAGCCAGGCACAGAGAGACAAATGACACATTTTCTTTCATATGTGGAAGCTAGAACTAATTTATAAATATACTAAGGGTTGTATACAAGTGCAAAAAATGTATTAATTGAAGTATGGTATTTTCAGGGGAGAATTTAAATGGTGTAATTCCCTAGGAAAACTAAGTCAGTTCAACAAAAGAAATATCGAGCTCTTCAAAGATGTTGGGAGGAAATCAAAGGGAATGGAATAGAGGAATAAAGACAGGAATGGGGAAGAATGCAGTCATAATATTCAATGTATAACCTATGGAACTAAGAAGACTGAGGGAGGAATGAGTTGAGAGAAGTGAGGGAGAATGATGAAAGAGGTAACATTAATCAAGATGTACTCACAAACTGATTTGTTAAATAGTAACTCCTTTGTACAACTACTTAAAGGTAATAAAAAGTATAACTGAAAAAGAAACATCATGGAGAATTTTAATATTCACAAGTTAGTCCACTCTATATAGCTAAAGGTAATCAACCTCTATGGTGGATATCTCCTGTTTTGTTTCCTCATCACTCTTAATTCTATGGGAACATACCTTTCCTTTAGCTACTACTTCTCTACAGATAATGGCATCAACTGGAATTCAGACTAATTTAAAACATGAATCATGGATCTGGGCCTGACCAAAGACATAGCTAAACTGTGAGCTCTGAAGATTAATCTCCAGTTTTCCTATAGTAGAGACTCTAAGTGTTTCTAGGTTAGAGAAAAGTTATCACAGAAGTGTAGTGGCCATGCTTGTCCTCTCAGACCCACTTAGAGGCAAAAGATGATGCTCTCATTTGGATATCTTTTTTTTTTTTTTTTGGCCAGTCCGGGGGCTTGGACTCAGGGCCTGAGCACTGTCCCTGGCTTCTTTTTGCTCAAGGCTAGCACTCTGCCACTTGAGTCACAGCGCCACTTCTGGCCAT
Organism: Perognathus longimembris pacificus; assembly: GCF_023159225.1. Lineage (NCBI taxonomy): Eukaryota > Metazoa > Chordata > Mammalia > Rodentia > Heteromyidae > Perognathus > Perognathus longimembris. The sequence continues at coordinate 86,856,311 of NC_063161.1, read as the reverse complement.
TTTCTGTATATGTGGTGCTGGGGAATCGAACCCAGGGCCTCATGTATATGAGGCAGGCACTCTTGCCACTAGGCCATATCCCCAGCCCTCATTTGGATATCTTGATGCAGTCTTACACATTGGCTTCATTTTCTGAACTAATAAACTAATCAGCCTTTCCTTCTTTAAAGCCTTTTTTACTTTTCTTTCTGTTACCTGGAACCAAAGGACAATGATAACCGCCCCCCACCCCCCCCAAAAAAATTATTGTGAAAGTTGACCACAATGATCTTTGCAGCCATTATTTGAGAGTGGTAACTTCCCTAGCCTAGAAAATGTTTTTGGAAGTACCACTCTCCCCCCATTTCCTCAGGCTTTATGACAGAAATCTATTTCCAAGTAGTTGTCTTCTTATTTCCATATGCTGTGTCCTCTGCTCTAAGGCGTTATCAAACTCACAAATCCTATGTTTATAATGCCTCGTGCTAGCCTTCTATACACCCTTTCACAGCTCTTAATTTTCTAAACCTATCTCAAGTCAACTTACTGTAAGATAAAGACAAAGATTTACATGGCAAGTGTACTTCATATTTAATAACTGGTCTGTCATGACATTTAGCTGCATAAAAAGTCTGGTATTTCATAAGTGAATTGGAAGCAATGGCTTCATGTATGTTACATTTCCTGATTTACCTCATGAAGATGGATAGTTTGCTACATACCCACTCTCCTGTGCTCAGAAATCATTCAATATAGCCTTGAGTTTATTCCTTGGGAAAATGAAAATGAACATTACCAGAAAACAGTGCCTCACAGGAACATACCACATAATAGTCTGGTATTAAAAACAAACAAACAAAACAAAAAAACATAGTAGTTACATGGTTAACAAGTTCTCTGCAGAGATTTACAAGCTTGATTAATCTTGCCATACAATCACTTTAGGGACTTGGGTTACCGAAGTGTCCAGGCTAAAAGATTCACAGCTACCAGGTGGCAAAGTTGGAGTTTGCCAACTCCACAGCTCTAGTCCTTTCCTTTATATTTTTATTTTTTCCAGGTGCCTTATTACTATACCCTTTGGAAGACAAAGCAAGGAAAGACAAAGCATTTTGGTTAAATAAGTCCGTCATTTATATGCGAGGTGTCAACTTTGTAACAAAAATGAGAAACTTATAGATAACAAAGACAAGTTTTACTGATATTTCTGGATTCTCACTAGTATTATTCAATGATAAAACTGTATAATATAGCTGGTACCCTCAATTCACACCATGTTTTGTCTTTTTATCTTTTGATTTACAAATCTAATTTGCACATGGACTAATTTCAGAAAGTTCCAAAATCCAGTCCAATTCTAGTGTAGCTAGACTGATAGATCATGTTGAACTGATAATGGGAATCTGCTTTGCTCTCATTGCTCCATTTAGCTCCATGGCTTGGCCCACTGACTATCCTCTCCATGGGGACTTTCCTGCAATTCTCCAGTTCATTTTCCAGCCTAGAATCTTAATCTAAATATGAAAGTCCACTTCCCCTCCCCTGCCACGCTGGTGTCTGGCACCTGAGCTCCTCCATTTCAGGTCATTATCACAAACTCTAAAGGCAGATCCTGAAACTGCTGGCAACTCTCCAGGATCTTTACTCAGAGAGTATAAAATCAGGTTCATGTTCTGAGTAGAGAAAAGTAGGAAGGAAGTAGTTGGCCACCAGGATTTTTCTAGCAGCATTTCTTCTCTAGTAATGAAATGTCAAATGAAGAAAAGGAGGAGCTTGTTTTCCTGGGTACTTCTACTCCTGGGACACTCATACTACCAGGACCATGTAAGGATACCAAAGCAGAGAGTTATTGTTAACTGATAGCTACATTCTAAGAAATAGTCACTTTTCGGCAATGGGGTCAAGGGAGACCTCAACATGTGGAGGATACCAATGTGATGTCCTCTGTCTTGCTTCCATGGGTGACAATATTTGGCAGTGACTTCAGTTCCAAGGGTTTAGCAGCTTCTGGAAAAAGATATAGCTGGGCAAAGACAGGTGGCAATTACAACAAAACTAGGTCACACACTCAAGACAGTTTAGGAAGCTTGGCTTGAAGTTCTATACAGGCATCATTATCCTCTCATGCATGAGGAATGGGAAGCTGCAGACAGAACCCTCCACACCATAGAAGCAATCATACCATTTGGTTCTCTATAGTCATGTTCCCTCCCCTCAATAGAGGACATGGCTCATCACTGCAACTGGGAAATCTGTATCCTGCTCTCAGAATATTTGCCCTTCACTTTGGTTTGTGGTACATTTTACAAGTAAAGTGTTTAACAGGACCAGAAATGGAGTAACAACCAAGTTGCCAAGAACCAGATGTAGGGCTGCTGTTGTACTCACTATGTAAGCATGGCAGTAATCATGGGATTAATTTTATGGATAAATACAATTGGTGAGTAGATAGTAGATAATTTTTGCAATACACCACTTACCATACTATTGTTTCTACTCAAAATCCGAGCTCCCTTAGTTCTAATTTCATTTTTTTAATCAGACTAAATCAGGTTCTGCTTCTCAGGCTGATCTTGCTGTGCTGCCAAGGTAGGCCTTGGACACATTAAATCTGAGAAGTGATCTTCCTGCTTCTATCTTCAGAGTAGCTAAGATTATAGGTATGTGCCACCCTGCCTGGTTGCCACCTGTTTCTCACTGAGGCAGTGTTTAAACTCATTAAATCATCTGTTTAGCTTTAGTTTATATTTAAATTCATTAAATCATCTGTTTAGCTTTACTTTATTTACTAAATGTTACAGTTTGAATATCAAATGTCCCCCCAAGGGCTCATATATTGAGTTTTGATCCTCAGCCAATGGTATTTTTTTAGGGAGTTCAAACAATTTTAGGAGTTTGGACATGGTTGAAGTCAATGGAGTCATGCCTTGAAGGTTATACCTGATCCTCAGTCCCTTCTTCATTCTTAGCTTCCAGTGTGCCATGGGGTAAAAAGCCCTCTCTACCACATGTCCTGCTACCCGGAGAGACTACTTCATCATAGGCTCAAAATCAATGGTGTCCAGAATTATAGACCAAAATCTCCGTAACTGTGAGACAAATTAAATCCTGCCTCTGATAAATTGTTCATTCAGGTATTTGGGTCACAATTCCATAAAAAGTAAATAATATACCAAGTAACTATTGAAATCGTAATATATGCAGCATTGCATTCAGTGATATGAAAGAGCCAGTCATTATCTACTTCACAGAATTATTCCAAATATAAAATGAGATGGTTGAGAAAAGGGGCTAGCATAGAAACGGTAGTTAGTAAATTTCTGTTGTCTATGAATTCGGAAACAATGCATGCTTGTGAATGAGGAAGAGTAAAGCTTTTCCAGGGTTTGGTCCAGCTACTGCTTCAATCTTGTTACAGTAACTAGGTCATACATTGTGTTTCACTACTAAGGACTTCACAGAGGCATTTTCCCCCTTCAACAATAGAATGGTGGTATCCATCTGAGCAATTGTCAAGAGGCCAGGTAAAATGGAACTCAAGATCAGTATCCATCCATGGGCAAATATTTCCCCAATTTTGCTTTGGAATGTATTCCATAATATAAATCATAATTACAGGGTCTTCTTATAATTCCTGCTGTGTAGGAAGTGTCTGAGCAGTGCTATGACCTTAGGATAACAGAGGTATCCCTAGTAGCCTCCTTGGGACAGTCTGAGAGATTGCATACATATAGCCCTTGGCACACACCACCCTACTAGGCCACTCAGCTTAAACCACATAAACAATTGAACAGTACTTCTGGGTTGCCTAAACACATTATTTATTTCGGTTCTTTTTACTCTGAGAACTTTCCAGTGGAATGAGAATTTTGAAAAATTTCAAAATACCAACAAGTGGGTGGATATCCTACAGCCACCATGAACAGCCAAAAGAGAAAAATAATACCTGACTGGCTGTTTTTCTTAGTGACTCAGTAGGGGCTAATTAAATGTCCTACTGAGGATGGGGAATATGGTGTTTTGCAAGGCTGGATGGTCCTTTGGGGAGGCAAAATTGATGCTTTCTCTAACAGGAAGCTGCTGACTAATGCTAGGTGGGTGAGCTCCTGGGAAGTGCCCTGAGCAATTGCAGCTGGAACAAGAATGAGGAGCCATTTATTAACAAGACTTTGGAGGCTTCAATGAGGGAGACAAATTCAGGACAATTCTACATTTTTCCTACTCTGCTTTCTCAAGAATCAGACCTTGCCACAGTGTTGAAAATAAAAAGAAATGCCAGAAAATTCTCTATTGTAATCAGTTTCTACATAGTTCTCTATACCATAAAAGCAGAGACAATATTCTTTACCTGAAAGCTTTCAATTCTTCTGTGACCTCATTCATAGTCAGTCTTTTAAAACCTGTCCTTCACTTTACTTTTTGTCTCACCTGGCCTGGTTGGGTGCCCCTGTGAACACAGAAAGTGTTAGATCTTTGCCTCTCTTCTTCAATAAAAATTGGCTTCCTAAGAAGATAAAGAGGGTCACTTCTAAGACCTATAACTCTTCTTACCATTTCTTTTTGTCTTTGAACAATGGCTTGAAAGAAAGATACTTTATTAAATGCAAAGTGAGGGAACATTTCTTGATCAAATCCCCTGGGAATATTTTTTTTCCTTCTTAAAAGTCTACACATATCAAATGCTGCTACAGATCTTTCTATGACAATTTTAAGGAGAGCAAGTTGTGGAAATATTTATTTTTATAGCACATGCCATGAAAGATGAAAATAGTGTGGCTATATCTGGACAGAATTTAGGAAAGGATACAATGAAGTCATCATTTACTTAGAGAAATATAACCAAAGAAAGTCAAACAGAAAAGTAAGAGAAATTCCGAAATCCACTGGTTTTAAATTTCAGTTGTGTGCCTTTAATAGAAGCTTACAGATTTAGTATGAAAGTCTGTAATTATGAAATAATCAGTGACAAATCAAATAGCAATAATGGTGATAATTAGGATGTCAGTGAGTCATGTTTATTTTGTGTATTTTCATTTAATTTTAAACTGATATATTAAAATATAAAAATAGCACATGTGAATTGAGTGTCACATGATACTTCAATATACATAGACACTGTGTAATGCCTAAATCAAATTAAACATACCTATCTCCTCTTCAATCAAATTTTCTTTAGAAAAAGAAATGTTAGTAAATCTAAAGAGTTGTCATTTCAACATATTACATTTTCTTAATATTTGTGGGTCAGGTTTGAAAGATAAATTTTGACAGTTTACAATTTGAATTAAGAATTGACCTTATTTGTAGGCAGTGGTTCAGGGGGCAGAATATTGCCAAGAAATCATGGGGCCCTGAATTCAAACCTCCAAACTGACAAAAATTAGACCAAAACAATTTGCCTAATGTCCATACAGTGAACAAGATCAGTTTGCAGAGTGGTATCTTAGTAGAACTGTGATCATCTCAAGTGACATCAACAAAAGGTTGAGGTAGGATGCTCTAGGGTCTCATTTCCCAACAAATTCCCCAACAGAAATTTCCAACATTATCAGAGTTCCAGAAAAATAGTCAAAGGTATGCAGATACAAGGCAAGTATTAAATAAACAAAAATCCATTGTCAAAATGGTGGAAAGGCTTATGGCATTTTCACTTGTCTCTTCCCATTTCCTCCTAGGCTTTGGTATCCTCCCAGAGAAGTGATTCTTAATTCTCCAGCTCAAACTGAAGGAAACAGAGCAAAACTTTCTTTAAATTACTGCGGAAGTGTCAGGTGTCTGTGGTTCACACCAGTAATCCTAGGTACTCAAGAGCTTGAGATCTGAGGATCTCAATTCAAAGTCATCCTTGGAAAATGAATATGAGAGATTCTTATCTTCAATAATCATCAAAAATCTGGAAGTAGATGTCTGGCTCAACTGATAGAGTGGCAGGCTTGAGTGTGAGGCTCTGATTTCAAGCATGCATGCACATATGCACATAAACACCCACAGACAATTATTGCATAAATCCATTCTAACTTTTCTTGAGAGTACCCAAAAAACTAGTAATACAAGCACTCATTGATGTTTTATACATCTTTGAACTTAGCCAAGAAAAGTGATGAGCATTACCTAGTAAAAGTGTAAAATGATCACAGACCCACAGATGCCAAGGATAAGATATTACAAGTGGAGATAAACCATATGACATTGAAGCCCAAAGGGGAATCTGGAATATTATGACATTTAAGAGTTGTTACAAATATAGGAAAATATAGAAAGCCACACACAACTCTAAGGTGTGATCCATGCTTGGAAAACCTTAGAAGACCTTAGATTTTTATCTCAAGATGGTCCTAGATTTTCAACAAACCTTGTAAAGTATTAAAAATGTATCCAGGCACAGAATCTGTAAATTCTTTTTTTTTTTTTTTTTTTTTTGCCAGTCCTCGGCCTTGGACTCAGGGCCTGAGCACTGTCCCTGGCTTCTTTTTGCTCAAGGCTAGCACTCTGCCACTTGAGCCACAATGCCACTTCTGGCCGTTTTCTATATATGTGGTGCTGGGGAATCGAACCCAGGGTTTCATGTATACGAGGCAAGCACTTTTGCCACTAGGCCATATTCCCAGCCCAGAATCTGTAAATTCTTAGAGAACTACTGATATTCTAGAAAATCTGTCAAAATATCAGGTGAAACACCAAGACTTTGGGATTAATATAATAAGGAATCATTTTATGTAAAAGTAATGCTTTTGAAAAAAAGACACATCTTATTCAAATTAACAAAATAAATTGACAAAAATCGATGACTTATGGAACAAAGAATAACTTAAGTAGATATGCACAAAAGGCAAAAGGAAAAAGATGAGAAGAGAGCTAACTAAAATCAAGAAAACAAATATAAACAAGATGAGACTATCAACAAAGATCAAAATTAGAAATTAAGCAGAATTCTAGAACTGAAAAATATTAATGGAGGAGTTTGATATGAGATATGAGCAGGCAGAACAAACACTTAATTCAGAAACAAAAAGATTAAAAAGATCAAGCTTGAGAAATAGAAAAATAATGAATAAATTAAACAGTTCAAGAGACTTGGATGCTATTACCATCAAGAGGACTGATTCTGGCATATTATAAGAACTTTAAGCGAGAATGAAGCAGAAAGAATATTTGAAAAGACAATGGCTCAAAAGCCCCCTAAGTTGGATGATAGATGTGAATTCTACAAATTCAATAAGCCCAGCAAATTCCCGGTATGAGAAACTCAAAGTGGCACAAAATATGACACATTATAATCACTTGCAAAAGCAAAATGTAAGGAGATAACTTTGAAAGCAGCAACAGAAGAATGACTAGTCACATGAGAGAATTTCTCAGTAAGAGTATTAGCCAACTTCTCATCAGAAATCCTTGAGTGCAAAAGGCAATGAGATGATATATTTAAATTGCTAAAAGGAAAACAAAAATTTTCAGCAATGGATTATGTATATGGAAAATAGTGTTCAACATGAGAGAGAAATCAAAACACATTGAGATAAACAAAAGCTCAATGAAATTATTACTACTAGACTTGACCTACAAGAAGTGCTAAAAATGAGCATTTCAGGTGGATATGAGAGTATACTAGACAGTAACATGAAGCCATATGAAGCCATAAAAATCTCTAATAAAATTAAATATATGAGTCAATGTTAAATAACTGCTTAAATACAAATGAATTAAACTTCCCACAATGAGACACAAATTAGCAGAATGGAAAGAAAAATGGTTTTGCAGAAAACATCATTTAAATCTGAAGCCACAAATAGATTCGAACCAGGTATAGAGGTACACCTCTAATCCCAGCTGCTTGCGAGAAGAAAAATAAACACAAAATAGAAATTCAATCTATGTTGAAATTAGAGGATGACAAAAGACATGTCTTGGAATTAGTAGCAAAAAAATGAACTAGGTGGCCATGCTAATATCCGAATAAAATAAAGCTTATTTTGACCCCAAAACCTCATAAGTTAAAAACATGTACACTATGTTAATAAAAGGCCCAATTTTTAAGAAAATTAAGCAACTATAAACATATATGTTCATATATCACAAAAGAGTCTCCAGGTATATAAAGCAACATTGTTAGAATTAAAGGGAGAAATAGGCCACTTCATGATAATAATTGGATATTTAAATATTCTGCATTGTAGACTGCATAGAACAAGTAAGTAGATGATCTATCAGAACAGAGAGAAGTTGAAATATACCACAAGCTAATGTAGACCTAACAGACATACAAAGAACACTGCTCTCCAAAAGCAGAAACAAAGTACACATGCTTCTTAAATCAGTAGAAGATTCTCTGAAAGTAGGCTACAATATAAGTCTTGTAAGCTTAAAAAGGTTGCCATCATACAGAGTGACATTTCTAACCACAGTGGAATGAAAGCAGAAATCAGTAGCAGAAGGAGGAGATCTCTGGCTCCTGCCATCAGCACCCATCACTTGATCTTATTTTAATCATCTACTTTATCAACTGCAAAGTAGGATACTAAATAATATGTCCCCAACAATGTGATTGGGCATATGAAACAAAACACTCCATGAAAAAATGGTCAACTCTGAATGCTATGCAAGAGTTGTGGTAGCAGTCAGTGGTAGTTCTGGATGATGATGACAATGGAGCTGTGTGCAGTGACCATAGTGATGATGGTGGTTAAAGACTAACCAGGTGACAGTTGGGACTGGCTGGGAACAAAGCAGCAACTGTGACAGAGAGAATGTAAAAAGCCTCTTGATAGACTTTACCCTGACAAACTTGGCCTTATCATTGAAAAAATAACATTCAAATCTATGAAATATTGGACTATGTATTATAATAAAATTAAAAATGGATCCTATCACTTGTATTGATTCTCATTTGCTGTTTCCAATGCCTGATACAAACACAGCAGACAAGGGTCCTCTATCTCTACTTTGGAGGGCAGCATTAATCATCACCCTTCTGAGCACAGTTGCATTCTGGAAGTTTGTTTCTTTGCTAGAGAGAATGAGAAAATCGAGGAGTCTGGAAATCTTTTCCCCATAGAAAATAGTATCACAAATCAAGGTCAAACACCCAAGATTCCTTCATAGAAAGTTATAGAGTCCAGCCAGGTAGGCTCACCAGTCTGGTGAGTTGGGGAAAAATAACTGATGGATCACCCTTTGGACAGTCATGTCATTTATTTTCTTGGAGTTCAAAAAGTGTTGAACCCCCCCAAAATATTCCAGTGTTTCTCTTTGATCCATCTGTGCACCCCCATTATCTTTGCTCTAGTTATCTGTTTAATGACACTTGCTGCTAAGAATCATGAGAACAGGTGTCAATTTCTTGAATCTTCCCTGGGCCCAGCAAGGTTTCCTTTTTCCATTGTTGCTATTAAGTGGTCCTGCCTACTTGCCTTTCAGCCCCAGAGGGTTTCAGTATCCATCCTTCCCAAACCACAGGCCAGAGCTTACTTCTATTTTGCCATGAAGATAATGCTCGGCCTTTCTTGGGTCTTCCAAAGGAAGGTATGAGGAGAAGGAACAGAGAGCAAAAAGATGCAATGGTACCAGATCTTTTCTAACCAAGAGTTTATACATGAAGCCAGATGTACTTCTCTGGGTTTCAGTTCTAGTGCCAGGCACAGCTTCCAAAATTCAGAATTTCCTTTTCTTTTCCTAGGAAGAATCCTGGACCCTATTTGTGCTAAAGTGCTTTGTATCTTCCCTGCCTCTGATTCATCCCCCTTTCTATGTTCTGTGCTCTTTATTTTCTCTGTGATGTTTAGAACTTCGTGTTGAAGCTGTTTTCTAGAAAGGGTAGGGAATAATCATATTTAAAGATGTTACTGACTGATTTCCCTCACTGCTGGGAACCAGTCTAGGCTAAAACTTAACACAACAGGTAATGTCAATGAGCTCCTATACCATGTGCTGGGTGTACACTATGTGGGTGGCGGCATTATGTGTAATATATAGTGCTCCAGCGACTCCATGATAGAGGAAATGCTAGAACCCCTCTGAGCTCTCAGTAAATTAACTCATTGTGATTCCAGATTTATCCTCTTACCTTAAGGCCATGGAGTACAAGTACAAGCCTTAGTTGGTTTAGGGGCTTCTCAGATCAGAGGCAGGTCTTAGTCATTGGGACATAGGGTAGAGAGAAATGAAAAAGAGACCTTCCATTTTCTTACAAATGAGGCAATGACATTCTTTTTTTTTTATTAATTGAACATAAATTTTTTTTAAGAGGTGTTGTGCAAAAAGGGTGCAGTTACATAGTAGGGCAGTGTGTACATTTCTTGTGATATCTTACGACCTGTTTTTCTATCCCTTGTCTAGGTCAGGTAGACCAATATGCAATATACAATGTATCAAGAACATATACAGTATTCATAGACTTGGTCTCTACTGTCTCTCCGTCTCCCTTTGTTAACAGTCATATATCAGGGAGATCATGCCCCTTTGTTTTCTGTGTTCTAGGCTTGTCTCACTCAACATTATTTGTTCGAGTTCTGACCATTTCCCTGCGAATAACAATATTTCACCATCCCTAATCGCTATGTAGTATTCCATAAGTGCGTATAAGTACCATATTTTTTGGATCCATTCGTCTGTAGAGGGGCATCTGGGTTGTTTCCATATTTTGGCTATTGTGAATTGTGCCGCGATAAACATGGAAGTACAAATGTCCTTTTGATATCTTGGGTTTTGCTGTTTAGGATAGATGCCTAGGAGTGGTATGGCTGGGTCATAGGGTAGGTCTATATTGAGCTTTTTGAGAAACCTCGGTGAGTATACATTTATCACCATGATTTCTTGATTCTGGATTTTTGCTTGTATTAATATGTAGTGTCCTTCTTTGTCTTTTTGAGTTGACTTTAATGAGAAGTCCAGCTTGTCTGAGATCAGAATGGCTACACCTGCCGTTTTGGTGGGTGCATTTGCTTGGTAGATCTTGCTCCATCCTTTCATTCGAAGCCTGTTTTTGTCCCTTGCTGTAAGGTGGGTCTCTTGTAGACAGCAGATGTCAACTTTTTGTTTGCGAATCCATTCTGCCAGTCTGCTCCTCTTTATCGAGGAGTTTAAACCATTTATATTTAAAGAGATCAAGGATAAGGGTGTTTTTTTCTCCTTCCATTTTCTTGTTGGGCTGTTTTTTCCTCTTTTTTTTTTTTTCTTGTCTTTAGTGAGCTGGTCTTTCTGCTGGACTTTGGCTATTGAAGTTTCTTTCTGATTCTGTCTGTGTGTCTTTTACGATCTCTGTTGGCTGGGGTTCCCCTCTTAATATTCGCTGTAGGGCTGGTTTTTTATTCACATACTCCTTTAGCTCCTCTTTGGTGTGGAAAGATCTGGTTTTCCCCTCGAATGTGAACTCCAATTTCACTGGATATTTGATCCGAGATTGTAAATTGTTATTCTGAAGTACTTGGATGGTGTTCTTCCACTCACTTCGAGCTTGGTAAGTTTGTGTGGATAAGTCGGACATTATTCGAATCCTCTTCCCATTGAAGAAAGTGTCCTTCTTCGCTTTGGCTGAATTCAGAATTTGCTCTTTAATCTTGAGGTCTGTAGTCTCGAATATTATGTGCCTTGGGGTGGCTTTCCTGGGGTCTGGCCTGCCAGGTGTCCTATAGGCTTCAGTTACCTGGATGGGGTCCCCTGTGAGGTTGGGGAAGTTTTCTGCAATAACTTTATTGAGAACATGATTAAGCCCTCTGTTCTGGTATTCGGCTCCTTCTTCTATTCCTATTATGCGCAGATTATATCTCTTGTCTTTGTCCATTAGTTCCTGGATTAGTCTTCCCTGAAGCTTCACCTTTTCTTGGAGTGTGGTCATTTTCTGGTTGTTGTCAGCTGCTTCATCATCCAGGCGAGAGATTCTGGATTCTATATCGTCCACTCTGTGTTATGGTTTGAACTGCGGAGTTTATGGATGTCAGAGAGCTATTTATGGTTGTCATATCAGCTCGGATCGTGGAAATTTCTTCCTTTAAAGAGCTGTATTTTAAATCTATTTTTTCATGCATTTCAATTCTCAGGATGTGGAGATTTTCTTTAAAGAAGGCTTGCATTGTATCCATTTTTGCTTTCATTTCTTTCTTGGCTTCCTGGGTGTCCTTCCAGATTTCCGCTCTAAACTCCTGGAATTGTTTTCTGATTTCATTTCTGACGCTTTTGATCATTCCTGTTAACATGGCCTCATTTGCTTTTTTAGTCTCCATCTCCTCTTCAGTCATGCTGCTTTTTGGAGCTGGCGAGTTGGCTTGCCCTTTGATGAACTGAGTTATGTTTCTTTGTGATTTGCCCATCTGGAGATCTGTGTAGGTCTTCCCTCCCTTCTGTGTAGGCGTGTCTACAGCAGCAGGTGCTGTCGCTGTGGCCCCGCCCACCAGTGCAGGGTACGCCTACCAGAGCGGGCGCTGTCGCCGGGGGGCCCCGCCCTCCTGTGCGCTGTGCATCCACTACAACAGGCACTTTAGCGGGATATGCCTCCCAGAGCGAGCCCCAGGTTGTTGGGTTGTGCTTGCGCCCTCCTGCGAGACCGTTGGGGAGGGGGCAGTATGTGTGGGGCCCTGTGGGATCGACTGTCCGGGTGTGGCTTGGCACCCTCAGACCTTGCCTCCGCTGCGAGGGGTTGACGTGATCAGCCTCAGGTGACCCTGATGGGCTGGTATTGCCCACCAGTGCCTGTGATTTTAGTTGTAAGAGTCTGCGAGGTCCAGGCGCCTCGGGTGGGGCTTGCACTGCCCGCCGTCCCTGTTGGGAAGGGAGCAGGGCCGGTTCTGCCAGTTCAGGAACCTGTGGGGCCTTGGGGCTGCTCCGCCCTTCCCCTGCTAAACTGACTTCCCAGCACCTGATGGGAGCTCCCCGCCTGATTTGGGGGTTCTTTGTTCCCTCGGGGGTGATGATGGGGAGGGAGGGAGATCTAGCTTCTTTGTCGGGCTTGGGTCTCTGATAGCTGGTCTCCGGTTGGGGGAGGGGATAATGGGGGACTCACAGTTGCTGCTTTGTGTGTGTGTCCCGCGCAGCCGTTGGTCCTTCAGGGGTTGGCGAAGTGTCGTGCTGGCTTCCCCGGTTCCCTCTTTCTGCCGCGCTGGGTTCCCTTGTCCGAACCCGGTGTGGACCCGAACTTCTCGTCACTGCCCGTGTGCATCTTGGTCTGCACCCTGCCTTGTGTCCGTGGGGTCTCCTGCCATATGGATTCTGCGCTCCTGGCAGCCTGTCTGCCGATCGCCGGGTTCCCCTTTCCCAGCCTGGCCCTGTTTGGGCCAGGGTCGGCTGGTGGAGGGAGGGTGCCCCGGAGATTCTCCGGCTCCGTGTAGGTTTTCGGTTCTTCTTTTTGCTCCTTTTTGTTTTCCTGTGTGTCTCCACTGCTTCTGGCTGCTGGTTTTGCTGGGTTCTTGATGGGGTGTTGGGTGTTGGAGTTCCCAGCTCGCTATTCAGTTAGAGCGAGTCGGGGTGCCTCCCTATTCTGTCGGCGCCATCTTTCTCCTCCAATGTCATTCTTTCTGATAGAGGCATAAAATTCCATTGTGTATATGTACCACATTTTCCTGATCCATTCATCTACTGTGGGGCATCTGGGTTGGTTCCATATTTTAGCTATGACAAATTGTGCTGCAATGAGCATTGTTGTGCTGGTGACTTTAGTGTGTTCTTGTTTGTGGTCTTTTGGGTAGATGCCCAAAAGTGGGGCTGCAGGGTCATAGGAGAGCTCTATGTTTAGCCTTCTTGAATCTCCAAACCACTTTCCAGAAGTGGCTGAACCAGTTTACATTCCCATCAACAATGAAGTAGGGTTCCCTTTGGCCACATTCCCTCCAACATTTATTATTGTTAGTTTTCTTGATATAGGACATTCTTACTGGGGTGAGATGGAATCTCAATGTTGTTTGGATTTGCATTTCTTTTATGTAGAGCACTTTTTCATATATCTCTTGGCCATTCTCATTTCCTCATCAGAGAAGTCTCTTTGTAAGTCTTTAGCCTACTTGTTGAGGGGGGCTGTTGGTTCTTTTCAGTTTTGTTTTGGAGGAATTTATTTTTTTAATTCTCCATATATTTTAGATGTGAGGTCTTTGTCCGATGTATGGCCGGTAAAGATCTTTTCCCAATCTGTGGGCTTTCTGTTTATCTTGTGAGCTATGTCTTTTGCCATGCAGAAGCTCTGCAGTTTGATGCAGTCCCATTTGTCCATCCTTTCTTTGATTTTCAGCATTTCTGGGTCTTTGTTAAGGAAGTTCCATCCTGTGCCAAGGAGCCCAAGTGTTTCTCCTACTCCTTCTTTTAGTGTTTTCAGGGTATCTGTTTTAATGTCAAGGTCTTTAATCCATTTGGAATTGATTTTGGTGCAGGGTGATATATAAGGATCTAGTTTTAGTTTGTTACATGTGTTGATCCAGTTTTGCCAGCACCATTTGTTAAAGAGGCTATCTTCCTTCCATCCTATTTTTTTAGCTCCTTTATCAAAGATTAAGTAGGCATAGTTCTGTGGGTTCATTTCTGGGTCTTCAATTCTGTTCCATTGGTCTTCAGGCCTGTTCCGGTGCCAATACCAAGCTGTTTTTATTACTATAGCTTTATAATACAGCTTGAAGTTGGGTATTGTAATTCCTCCAGCACTGTTCTTTCTGTTTAGGATTGTTTTTGCTATTCAGGGTCTTTTATTGTTCCATATGAATTTCTGGATTGCTTCCTCTATTTCATTAAAAAATGGTATTGGGATATTAATGGGTATTGCATTGCCAGACCCAAAGAAACATGGACTCTATGGTCTCCCTCACAGGGAATAATTAGCATAGGTTTAGGCTAGTCAGAGCAGAGGATCACAAGAGCCTAATAGCTATGCCCCTATGAATGTATAAGATAATGCTAAGTGAAATGAACTCCATGTTATGGACATGAGTGATATATCACTGTTGTAATTACTTTCAACATGCCATGTGAAACCATAGCTTCTATTGTTGATGGTCCTCTTGTATCCCCTTCCTGTGGTTGTACCTGCACTATCACTGTACATTATTTGAGTATATTGGAAACTGTATATACTGGTATTAGAACTAGGAAAGTGAAAGGGAATACCAAAATTGAGAGACACAGGATAAAAAGACAAATGACTACAAAAGCAATACTTGCAAAAACGGTTTGGTGTAAACCAACTGAACAACTCATGGGGGGAGAGGGAAAGAGGGAAGGGGAAGGGAGGAAATGAGGGTAGAGGTAACAAACAGTACAAGAAATGTATCCAATGCCTAACATATGAAACTGTAACGTCTCTGTACATCACTTTGACAAATAAGTCTAAAAATAAATAAATAAATGGAAAAAGAGATCCCTTTACCCACCAAGGTAAGCTGGGTGTGCTATTGTGTTCCAACCTCTTACCACCTTCAATGGTTGTCATGAAAATCAAAGGAGATAAAAGTCATTGCCTGAAGAAATTTTTTTAAATTCTCACATAAAATAAAGTTAGGATAATAGTATGATATACAAGATGTCCTTAAAATCTTCATCATATTTTTAAAGTTTATGAAAATAAGATGCAACTTACAATTTGAGGATGCATTAGAATTGGTAACGAATCCTCCCATCTACCTACCCAAAAAGTGTGGCAGAGGTGAACTCAAAGGTGAACTTGATACATAGCTTCTCTGAATCTCATAGAGATTGTCATTCCCGAGACTGAGGCTGGAGAAAAGACTAAGATTATTTAATTTCTAGTGACTGGCTTCCACATATGCTCAGTCTAATGTTATGAGACATTTGAGTACTTCGCATTAAGGCATCATTGTGACTACATATGCAAGGACCAATGTCACGTAGCATAAAATAATATGTGAATGTCACTTTAAGTAAATGCAGGACTGGTGTCACAGAATGGAAGTTATTGAGTACCATGTTTTATATTTAGTAGAGGTCCTTTATTGTAGCATTTAAGTGGTATAAACTGCTCTTATAAGATTGGAGCTGATTTCTGTAGTTGAGTAGCCATTAGATCCAATTCTTCAGCCTGCTGAGCTATTTCTACTTCAGAAATGAAGACTGTATCCAACATTTTCTGATGTCTTTTTTTTCATTGTTGTGGCTTGCAGAGTCAAAACACCTGAATTTGGAAAAAGTTCAATGTCATTTTCTTCAAGGGTTAACTCATCTTTCTGGGCCTAAGGTAATGAACAAGAAGCAGCTGTCCTTATATAAATTCTGGAAATATGTTTTATACTCTGATAGAGGAGAGCATATATACAGACCTCATATTGTAATGAAAACTCTGGTAACACCTTGATCATGTTTGCATATGGGCTACAGTTCTTGTCTATTCTGATACATTTGTCAGCCTAAACTATCTTCTTTTTCTTTCCAAAGAGTCTGAATTCTGTATTGATCTGATTAAAGTCCCTTTGCAGGCTTCTTCCATTTCCTTTTGCAATAACTGTGCACCTTTTCTTTTTTTTTTTCCCCCACAAGTTGTCACTTTTTAATTGTCAAGGTGATGTACAGAGGGGTTATAGTTACATACATAAGGCAATGAATACATTTCCTGTCAAACTTGTTACCTTCTCCCTCACTTTTCTCCCACCTTCCCTCTTTCCCAACCCCCACCCCCCAAGCTGGTTTACAACTTACTGCCTTGTAAGTATTGCTATTGCACTGGTTCATCTTTTACCCTTTGAATCACCATTTTGATGTTCCCCTTCCCTTCCCTAATTCAGTATTTCTTTCTTTTTTTTTTTTTTTGCCAGTCCTGGGCCTTGAACTCAGGGCCTGAGCACTGTCCCTGGCTTCTTTTTGCTCAAGGCTAGCACTCTGCCACTTGAGCCACAACTGTACACCTTTTCATAGTCCTGTCACTCATCTGTGGAATGTCTATATGTCCACAGTCTGATTCCTGAAAAGGTCTTTATTCTCACAGCAGATCTGGCAAAAAAAAGATGAGTATCATATTTTAATTGTGTACATGTTATTGAAAATTTAAATTATAAAAATAAATTTATATTATTTTTCTGTGGAAAGAAAGAATATATTCTGAGATAATTTCTTATACAAAGCCAGAGTGGAAAAGTAGAAAACTCATACCAATCTTGTATTATGGGAGAGAACAAGGAAAGGTAAAACAAAGCCATTTTCACCTTCTATATCTGTAATTTATTCATTATTGATTATTTATTTATTTTTGCTCTACTTGGGTTTGAATTAAAGACCTTGGACTTACTAGGCAGAAGCTCTATACCAGAGCCACACTTTTAGCTCTTTTTGTACTGGTTATTTTTTTAGACTGGCCTTTGCTTTCTGTCTGGTCACATACCGGAACTGTTATCCTCTTGTTAGACTTCCCTTCATAACTGGGAGGATAGACGTGTGCCACTGAACCGGTTACTGGTTGATAAGAGATCATCTATGTATGGCTGACCTGGCCTTGAACTGTAATACCCCTTGATCTTAGCCTCCAAGTACCTAGTATCACTGGCACCTCGTTGCCTTCTAAATTTTTTATTTCTTTATTTCTTTTTTTGATTAGTCA
The DNA here is from genome assembly GCF_023159225.1 of Perognathus longimembris pacificus. Taxonomy (NCBI): domain Eukaryota; kingdom Metazoa; phylum Chordata; class Mammalia; order Rodentia; family Heteromyidae; genus Perognathus; species Perognathus longimembris. The sequence continues at coordinate 86,838,820 of NC_063161.1, read as the reverse complement.
TGGGGCTTGAACTCTGGGCCTGGGCATTGTCCCTAAGCTCTTCAGCTCAGGGCCAGTTTTCTGGTGGTTAACTGGAGATAAGAGTCCTGCCTAGGCTGGCTTTGAACCACAGTCCTCAGATCTCAGCCTCCTGAGCAGCTAGGATTGCAGGTGTAGGCCATCTGTGCCAGGCACCCTTTAACTTTTATTAGGCTTAAGGCAAAAAGCTGTCATCTTTGGAGTTAATTCCTTGAAACAGTAATTTCCTCTCTTGTAAATTGGGAAAACAATGTGCATCACTATTTTTTTAACAAATTTGAGCTAATTAATATATAAAATATCTTGCATATAATAATAGATTCTTAGGCAAATTTACTTCTTTTCATTCCTCGTACTTTTTTTTAATGAACAATTAATTTTGTTATGAAAGTATGGAAGACACCAGCAAGGAAAAGAAACTAGCTGGTGAAATGGTGTGGATATGGGTTTTGCTAAGAACATCAAATAGTGGTTGGCTATTTTTCCCATCCTGTTCTAAATCTTTGCTGTCTCTAAACTTGAAAGAGAATACACATAAGTCTAAAAAAAATCCATATGGGGGAAAATGTCACTAACATCCCACATACATTGTGTTTAAAAAAATTAATTCCCCCAAACAATTCACCATTTAATATTATTTGTGCTGTGTGGCCTTTGTTCCCAAGCAAGATGTGTATTCTAAAACTGCACATGTTCTTCATCAAAAATAATCTTCAACCACAAAAGGAAAGATCTCCAAAGCGTTTGAGTTAATACATTCCTCTTGCTAATGTAACCAAAATATTCCAATGTTTTCCCTTAATACCCTCAATTTACAACTAGCAGACAGATGCTCCTTCTCAAAGGCCTTCATAAATCTTCCCATAAGGGATGAAAATGAACGATTTATTCTTGCCCGTCTTTTAATTTTACTCAACATTCAATGAGTTATTCTTACAGCTGGCATTTCACATGTATGAGTAGAATTTATCTCTCAAAAACTTATGCAAGGACTAAATTACACTAATGAATTGACTACGAATTTGAAGCCTAACATGAGGCCAAATATTTTCTGGCTTCATTTCTGTATCTCAGCAAATGGCTTAATTTGCTCCCTACTTATCCATTACTGCTAAATTGTCTTGCTATTATTATAGTAAATGGCTGCAAACCCTGGCTTGCCCTAAGGCTCAGGCTGAATGGAAGAGAATGAGGACACTGTCTACAGGCAGAAAAGGTAAAACCCTGTCATCCACTCATTTTTTAACTGAGTTGGAGGAGGCAGCACTTCTCATAGTTACAGGCTATTCTTAACAGCTGCCATTTCAACATATTAATGGAATTTATCATTGAGAGGTTTATGCAAAACTTAAATTAATGAACTGACAGTGTGTTTGAAGTTGAACATGAGGCAAGATGCATTCTGAGTTAGTCTTTTCCTTTTGCCTCTTTTTCTTGTGTGTATCTCAACAAACTACTTAATTTTCTTTCTACTAACCCACTATGGCTAAATTGTCTTGCTGTTACAGTAATGCCTGCTAGCAATGTTGTAGTTAAGAGTCTGTGCATGTTTTCCTCCTAAATGTCTATTTTCAGAGATTCAAACTTCATGGGAAACTATGGAAATCTCACAGAGCTCCCAAACTTTGCTGAAATTAGTCCGGAGTTAGACTTTTCCTTTTATGCATATTAAAAATCAGACATTTAAGCTGTGCACCAGTGGCTCATGCCTGTAATCCTAGCTACTAAGGAGGCTGACACTTGAGGACCACGGTTCAAATCCAGCCTGGGCAGGAGAGTCCTTGAGATTCTTAGCTCCAGTTACCACAAAAGTCAGAAGTGAAGCACTAGCTTGGACCAAAAATGCTGAGGGACAGCACCCAAGCCCTGAATTCAAGTCCCAGGGTAGTGGAAAAATCAGCCATTTAGAAGACTTTTGGGAAGTAGAATGGGATCAGTAGGTGTGGAGGAAGAAGAACAAGAGGGGGCAGTGAGAGAGTGAATAAGATTGAGCTACATTATGTAAATGTATGAAAAGCTCATGACGGAATCCACTATTTTGTACTATTGTATATACATTAATTAAAAATTGAGGGTAGAAATCAGTCCTTTTGTAAGAGAAAAGGTAACCCTCTTCTGAAACAGTCTATTTGTTGCTCATGTTCAATTGTGTGGTAGCTTTAATAACTCTTCCTCTTCTTCTTCTTCTTCTTCTTCTTCTTCTTCTTCTTCTTCTTCTTCTTCTTCTTCTCCTTCTTCTTCTTCTTCTTCTTCTTCTTTTGTCGGTCGTGGGGCTTGAACTCGGCCTGGGTACTGTTCTGATAGCTTTAATTAAACTAGTTAATAAATTAATATTTTGCTATGCTGGGGATTAAGCCTAGGACCTTGTGCATGTTGGACAAGTGCTCTATCACTGTATCTGTTCTCCATCCCAGAGTGAGCTTTTAGTTAACATTTAAGATAACAAATGCAACAGCAATATTTACAGGACAATATCTTATAAATTAACTGTATAATCAGGGAGCAGGGGGAAGACTGGGGGACAAGGGAGAAAAATGAGGGAGGGGGTAACAAGTTGGACAAAAAATGTACTCACTACCTAACATATGTAATTGTAGGTCACCTCTGTAGGTCACCTTGACAATAGAACATTTTTAAAAAGATGACATCTTTCTAGATATTTATCATCCTCTCGTTTTCTTTCCCCTTGTTTGTTGCTTTTTGTATTTTGGAGAAGACTCTTATACCTTACATATATGACTTACAATAGATTTATGTCATGGCAGTTACTGAATGACAATTAAATACCAAAAAGGTTTTCCCCCACTTGGTTTCTTTTTTGTTTGTTTTTTTGCCAGTCCTGGGCCTTGGACTCAGGGCCTGAGCACTGTCCCTGGCTTCTTTTTGCTCAAGGCTAGCACTCTGCCACTTGAGCCACAGCGCCACTTCTGGCCATTTTCTGTATATGTGGTGCTGGGGAATTGAACCCAGGGCCTCATGTATACTAGGCAAGCTCTCTTGCCACTAGGCCATATCCCCAGCCCACTTGGTTTCTTTTTGTAAACCATAAATGAGTCAGCAAAACTCATAGCACTCTGAATTTCTGGGAGAAACACAACCATTTCTGATGGAAATACAAAGGGGTTGAATCAAATACCCATAATTCCATAAATTCCATGATATGTGCAATGAAAAGGTTAAAAAAAAACTTTGCAACTCAGGACTAGGTCTGAGAAGGAAGAACAACCAGAAAACCAGAAACCTGTGGTCCTTTCTCAAATGGTTGAACTCTGGCTAGTTAGTCCTGCATCTTCCTCATGTTGTCATGTAGTGGCTTCTTTTCAACCCAAAGTTCTGGTCTCCACCTTCCGGTCCATAAGGGCTAAGGTTAGGATTAGGATTGTCTCCTTTCTGACACACAAAAAAACTCAGCCAGAGATCTCTCAGACATCAGCTGCAATACAATCTTCTTTATCTCCAGAAAACAGCTTCCCCTAAGGAATAGCCTTGGTAGTAAAGATTGTGTCATCACAAATTCCTCCCACTGGGTGACTTCAGAGATGGAGTCTAATTTATCATGGCTATGACTCAACTCTGTTAGAAGCCTATGATTTAGTGTGGATGAGGTGATTTGATGGTGATGTCCAACCTTTCTCAGACAATTACATTCTTAAACCTTTAGCCACAAATAACAGGACACTCCTTGGGCTCACCTCCTTCCTTATAATTGTCCCCTGATTTAATTATCTAACCATTCTTCCTTTTTACAAAAACTTCACCTAACAGCTGTTGTCCATTCTTGCAATTTATCCTCTGAGTCAAAAATTGTTGGGGAGGAATGACAGTGCCAATTATCCTTTGACATATAAAGGCTTTCTTCACGAATTACAAGGGATTGAGTTGTGCCAGATGGAGAAGCAAAGTCTTCTTCATAGTATTGGACCATTTTCTAGCTTCTTTTGATGTTTTCAGCCTACAATGCCCTCTATGAACATGCCTCCAAGACACTGACAATGGTTTTATTTAGAATTCCTCAGTAAGAAGACACATTCAAATGCAGCCAATCAATTTATTTTCATTTGGATAACCTTGACTTTCACAATAACCTCAGAGTTCCAGTTATTCCAGAGTGTCCTCTAGGCCCAGTGTATAGCATGATGCAGCTTTTGAACTCTCAAAATCAGATGACACTTTAGTTTCCCCTTTACTGGAGAGATTTTCCCAGCATCCGCAGAGAGCTCACCTTGCATTATGAGGAGGTTGCTAGCCATGTCCTTTGCTTTATGCTAACATCTTTTGTTTTGCCTTCTTTATAAAAAGCATTACCATGAAAATAACTTTTCTATCTGTTAGATGAGATGAAACAGATGGCATAGTGGACCAATCTCAGGTTCAAAATGATTAGCATGTACTAAGAATAAAAAGTAGATAGCAACCATCTCTGGCATAGGAGAGAAAGGCCCTAAATTTATGATTTCTCAGAGGGACTAGCTAAGTAGAGACATTCGACTAAGAGTAAGCTAAGGACTACACTGAGAAGATTATAAGTGCATTTAAACATTGTTAATGCCTTGCAAGATTGTAAATTCACTCTGGAGTATCCCCAGAGTGGAAGATCAGGGGCATTGGGTCTGTTTTGGTCTCATCACTTGACTTTTTAACATTTAGGGAACTAAGTCCTGCAACCTTGAATCTAAACTATGTGGCAAATTTTATGGAGAAAATGCCAAAGCTAGATGAGGCTGGGAATAGCCATAAGGCCAGAAATGATAAACTATAGCTAACTATCTCTCTTTAACGTCTGTTTGCTTTTAAATTTGTGTCAGAGCAAACTGATTATGTATTTTAAAAATACACTAGATAGAAAAGCTGCCAATTGTGCATCTTCCAAGCCATTTATACATATGAAAATAATATTTTTATATTCACATTTTGGCATGAAATAATGTGTGCTAATCTGAACAGTAAGATGTACCAAAGAAAAAAAGATATTGAACTATACTAATGTAACGTAATTGTACCATATTAGAAACAAATAAAATATACATTTTATGTGTGTGATTTCACAGGGAGCCTAATATTTAAACTTGTTGATTGGGTTCCCATTTCACTTCTCCTTTCAGTGGGCCTGAAATGATGGGTATGTTGTACATATGTTGATCATGAGTGGAATGATTGGGACCACACAACAGCAAAAACCAATACTTCCTCCCTTCCTATTGCAGCTCTTCTCCAGGCAAATGTGTTTTTGTTATCCAAGGAGAAATGTATTTTCCTCTCTTCCTCTCTTTTTTCTCCCCGCTTTTACCTCCCTCTTTCCCCTCCCTCCTCCTCCTCCCTCTCACAAATGCGCACGCACGCGTGCACACACACACACACACACATCCGTATAGCTGAACAATTGAAACGTTTTGCAAATTTCCTAAAGGTTCAAGATATTCTAGTCAGATGAATTAAAAGACAAGGCAGCATTCCTTCAAAGACACTTTCTCCAAAAACCTTATTATAAGACCCTTGAATTTCTGGCTCCACGAAATTACTCCCATTTTCTAATCCCTTCTTTCCCTCCTCCCAATCTCACAGAACACAGGCCAAATGTCACTTGTTAATCTCCTAGCCTTTCTCAAGTCTGAACTACTTCCCTCCCTCTACTGAATATTCATAGCCTCTAAAGGATCATTGGAAAACAGTACAGTGTGGTGATTGTGAACAGAGACCTTTGACCTAGTCCTATATAGCAGCTTCATTTCTGTTGTAGCTATCTGGAAACTTCTTTCATTTCTCTCTTGAAATTCCTCTTCTGTAAATTGAGACAATTGTATCAATATTAGAGTGCTAATGAGATGATCAAATAAGATAGTACATAGAAAATATTTAGCCAAATGTAGTTTATACACAATATGAAATAAATGTTGACTGTTGGCATTCTATCAGAGCACTTCCCATTTCCTTCTTGAATTCTATTCCTAGCTCTATATCCAACTAAGCCTCCTTCCAACTCCAGCCACTTATGCAACCCCCACTCCAACCCCACTTACTTTCACTATATTCACTACTAGAATAAATTTATCCAGAGTGAGAATCAGGTCTCCTGCACCTTTGCCTTTCCCAGAGTTTCTAGGACTGTGCTTTGCACTGAATTCATTCGTTAAATAGATGAGTGGTGGAGATTCTGAGCTAATCATTTGTGTTCTTGAAATGCAGGGTATCTTCAGATTACCCTGGCGGGGCCAATGACAAGTTAGGATTGTGTTTTCAAATGCATCCAAGAACCAAGAACCACAGTGGGTCAGTGCTAGAGCTGAGGGCATTTCAGAGGAATAGATCCAAGTCTTTGTTGCTCTATGAGCTCTCAAAAATAAAGCAAAATAAAAACAGGACAGAATCTCAATACTGTACTAAATCTGTGAAAAACAAAATTGTAGTCAACACGGTTGACTCCGTGGAGCAACAATTTCTAAAATGTCAACACTTTATATGGAACATGTGGTGGTTGACAGAATTAGCCACGCTGAGAACAAGTTGTCAGTCAAGCTCTGGGGCATCCGAGACACTAGGCTCTATTTTCAGCCTTTGTTAAAGAATTTTTTAAAAAATTCACAAAAATTCTCATTATTTCAAATTCCAGGCATGAAGAAAACACACATATAATTGTATAAAATTAAATTATATTCAAAATATTTTATTTATAGATCAGACTAGGTGGTGGTTATTTTATCTTTCTAATGATATAAGATGGCATTGAAATTCAACCTTAGGAGTTCTTCCAAGACTCAGTGAATTCTCAACTCTATGAAATGTACAAACTTAATGTTTTTCCTCAATATTTAGCATTTGCAAAGTTTGTTAAAAAATCATAATACCATGGCTTTTAATTTCCTCATGGTTTATGTAAATATGAAGCTGTTTACTGCTGAGTGCGTGTGTTTTTTGTCTTGTTTTGATTTTTCCCCTTTCTCTATTGCTTTCTAAGAGAATTGTTTCTGAAAAAAAATCTTTAATTTTGAAGAGTATTATACATCACAAAAAAGTGTATACATTGCCATCTGCTACAATAAAGTGTCAGAAGGCTCTTTGTGGTGAAGCTTGCAGCCTCCTGCGGTTTCCAATATCATTACGGGAGGATGCGGTAAGGTTTTTCCTAAACACTGTCAAGGCTCTGCCGAACATTTGGCAGCCTTGAGATTACTTAAGGCAACTCATTTTGGTTATACCCTGGAAGGTTTTCCTCTTCTGATGGGGTAAGCCACTTTTTCTGAGGGACAGGCGAGGTAGGGTGGAGGGGTGTGTGCCCCTCTAAAGGAGAGCATGAGCCCTTGTCTCAGACACATTTAAGGAGTTCTGGAAGGGGAAGATGTGGTAAAACGTAGGATGCAGGAGCAAAGCAGCATCAGATTCACGTTGGTAAGGAGCTACATTCAAGAGAAAAGGGTGCAGAGTATAAGTTAGAATCACTGGTTTTTACCATCTGCTTTAGTGGGAAGATTAGAGATGAAGTTACCCCCGGGACTAAAATGGTCTCCTAATGCACATGTGCAAAGACACACATGTCCTGTCAGGCACAGCTAGTAGAATTCCATTCAAGATTTCTCGTTCTTTGAACAATAAATCTTCCATGGTATGTTTTCAAATGAAAATATTTTAAGTCAGTCATTCAACTAACTTTTTTGGTTCTAATGTATTTCCTACTCTTGTCCCCAGCTCCTTCCATTATCTCATTACTCTAGAACATGGGAGCTCAGTTTAGCAACCTACTTACCCATTTGCTGTGGATAAATGCTCCTTGCTTTACCCTCATTGCTTACCTAGTCCACTACCAGGTAGTTTTTGCACTTCCAAACCCATAATTCCCTTTAGAAAATGAAATTAGGGATGGAATGTGATTATACCACACTGGTAATGGTTATGCAAAACTGGTAAAAGTTGAACTATTTTGTTTAATAAAGAATGGAGGCTCTCTTCCCTGTCGCCCTGGGCCTTCTTTTTCCTCCTTGCCGTTTTGCAGTGATAACATGAGTCATGCCCAGGACATTTCAAGTTCTACCAAACACATTTCAAAGCCAGTGGTCTGTTCTTTCCAAACACTACACAGACTCCTTTGTTCTCTTAAGGATACACTATGGATTCCCATAGCCCTTACTCTATATTCTTTCAGCTTTTATTGCTTTGCTTCATAGAACAGTACAGCATTTAGAAAATGGGTGACCCAATTTTAGCCTTCCCAAGGACAAAATGACCTCACATTATTTCTCCCCACACATATCCAACCCTTTGAATAGGGCAAGGGGCTGGCATAACAATAGTCCATTGAATACTGAAGTATAGGTATAGCCAGGTGCAGAGGCTCATGCCTATAATCCTAGCTACGTGGAAGGCCAAAATCCACAGATTTGTGGTTTGAGAAAAGCCTATCAAATGGTTTACAAGATTCTTTCAACCAATAGCTGGGTGCAGGGGCATGCATCTGCTATCACAGTAAGCACATGGCTTGTCAACACTGTGGCTTCAGGCAAACCCAGGCATAAAAGTTTTCAAGACTCCATTTCAACAGAAAAAGTTCAGTATGGTGGCTCATTCATGCTTATCATCTGAACTAAGGTAGGAAGTATAAAAATAGGACGATCACAATTCAGGTACTAGAATGAGCTAAAAATGAGACCCACCCTTCCCCCACCTCAAAATGACCCATGCGTGAAAGTGCTGGAAATATGGTTAAGTATAGAGCTCCTGTCTAGAAAGTGTAAGGCTCAAGTTTGAATCTCAGTTTGGCAAAATAATTTAACTTTAAGAAGAGAAAGAGAGAAAATGGGAGAGGGAGGAGAGAAAGAGGAGTTACATTCAAAAGTCTCAGTTTGCAAAATTCCATTGGTAGACAATTTTATACATTGAAGGCCTAACTATCCATTAAATAGAAATAAGTTGTGTTTAGTTATTTATGTCCTTACCAACAGCTAAACACCGAAGAAGTGCAGCAGCATACTGAATGGCACTTTATTGTTCTAGAGCCTGAAGCTGCAAGGAAGAACTAGATAACTCTACCTTCAGAGAGCTATCAACAATTGGGGCCCCTCTTGTACAAGGCCTGAGAGTCACTTGAAAATACTTAATGCTTATACAGAGGAGGGTTGCAATGCTGTAACTCCTGTGAACAACAAACTTACAGTTTAACCAAATGAATACCAGGAGACTGCGGTATGTGTTGTCAGAAGTATGGGAAGTAAAGGGGAAGGAGGGCAGGCAAATGGAAGGAGAAAGCATGGGCAAACACTGTTGTAATAGTCAATGTAAGTATATGAAAATGGAACCTGGTAACTTGAGTGGAAGGGTAGAATTGAGAGGGATGTAGACTGATGGAGTGACATTGATCATTGTGTTCATAAACTGATACATTGAATTAAAACAACCACTTCCAGTAGTAAACTAATTAGAGATAACTTTTTTTTATATTAAATAACAATTAGAAGTAGGTGAAAAGAAGGTTTTACTTTTATTTTTTTTAATTTTTTTTCTCAAATTTTTATTATCAAACTGACGTACAGAGAGGTTACAGTATCATACGTTGGGCATTGGATACATTTCTTGTACTGTTTGTTGCCTTGTAACTTTTTTAAAATATAAAGGAAATAACTGAGGCTCTCATCAGATCCTCAGCCTCAGTTTATGTTCTCCTGCCACAAATTTAAAGTGAATGTTAAGCCAGAAGCAGAAAATGAAAGTTACAACGAATCAGTCTTTACGAAGATTTTTTCCAGTTCCTTAAAGGGAAGTATAAGACTCTAAAAAGAATCTCTTATAACAAATCGGGACTCCATGATTGTCCTGCTGCTGGCCTCTTCCTTTCACTGAACTTGGGGACTTTTAATTGCTAGGTAGGAGGGTGAAGAGAAGGAGATCAGGAAAGCAGTCTGCCTCCTAATTATTGGACTTGGAAAGGAGCCCTGCATTTTCTTTGGGTTTTTAGTGGACACTGAAGAAGACATCTGGAATGAGGCCATGTTGCTAGGCAAGAAGCCTGCCTGCAAGGCAGTAGAATACCAGGAGCTTGCAGCTGTGAAATGTACCACCATCAACAGCAGGAGCTTGTTGGTGGGTGGAAGGTAGAGAAATGCATAGCCATATGGCTAGAACCAAAAGGTCCTACAAAAACTTACCTATGTGCCTACATATCCAGATGACTTTGTACTGAAGTCTTCAACAACCAGCTAGGTGTCCATCGATACTCTAATTATCCACAGAGAAAGAACAGCTAGCATGGGTATAAGTCAAATGGATAGAGTACTCTACCTGCTTCTTCTTCATAGCAATTAGGTCTTGAAAGAGGAAGTAAAAGTCCAGTTACATTAATACTAGTTCTGGCATTAAGCTTAGGAGAAAAAAATGGTTTGAAATAGAAGAAAGGGACAAGATTTAATGGAAGGTCTGGAAAAACACTGATCCCACTAAACTACTGATTAAAGAATGAATGTCCAGGGTTGGTTGAGCAGAACATGGTAAGCAATGACTAAAAAAATAAAATAATGTCCCCATGGAATTGAGTGACTTACAATCACTTACAGTGAAAAAAGAACAAAAAGCAAGGAAACAAACCAAAAATATTGAGAGCAACAAAAATGTACATTGACAGTTCTATATATCATCAATCGTTTGGAATCGTTGGAATATATGAACACCAAATGGACTCGACAAATGACGTGTGTGTGTGTGTGTGAGAGAGAGAGAGAGAGAGAGAGAGAGAGAGAGATGACGTGTGTGAGAGAGAGAGAGAGAGAAAGAGAGAGAGAGAAAGAAAGAGAGAGCGATTACTGGGCCTAGAACTCAGGGCCTGGGTGCTGTCTCTTAGCTTTATCACTCAAGGCTCATACTCTACCACTCGGAGCCACAGCTCCACTTCTGATCTTTTCACTGGTTAATTGGAGATAAGACTGTCACAGATTTTCCTGCCTGAGCTGTCTTTGAACTACAATCCTCAGATCTCAGCCTCTTGAGTTGCTAGGATTACAAGAGTAAATCACTCACATCAAGTGAAAAAAATGGCCTTATGATGCTTCATTTGTTTATAAAGAAAGGCACTTCAATATATAATGCAAGTTCTTACTGATTCATATTATTTTAAATAGTTTAATTTACAAGGATATGTACATGTAATTGTATGTTTCTAAGTGATGTTAATGCATCACACTTGTATTTTTAGCTACTCAGGATGCTTAGATCTGGAGGATCTCAGTTCAAGGCCAGCCCAGACAGAAAAGTTCACTAGATTCTCTCTCCAAAATCACCAGCAAAAAAACAAGGGTTGAGATGGTGGTCAAATAGTAGAGTACCAAGCAAGAAAGCAAGCCTAGCTATGTAAGGCCTTGAGTTCAAACCCCATTACCACCAAATAAAAGCAAATCAATTTTGTACATGTTAAAAGTTGTATAATGTTAGTCCAACAGCTCAGATACCATAAAGTAGAAAGCATGAAAACTCTGTCCTGCCATGTTTAGTGTCCATATTAACCATTGTAAGTGTTTTATTTAGTGTCTCATATATATATATATATAAAATCTTTATTTGAATACCATATAGATGTGTTTTCTTTTTAGCAAAAATGCATTTATCAGTGTTCTAGTTGTTTTTTAAAATTAAAAATCTGTCTTAGTCCTGTCTTTATGTCAGTACCTCATACTTAAGCACTACATAATACTCCCATTTATTTTTGCTTCATTCTTTAACCACATCTCCATGAATGGATTCGAGGTCATGTACCTGCTATTAATGTGATACAACATTAGAAAACAATGATTATTTTGATACATAGGTTTGTCTCCTAAAAAGACAGGCTCATTTAACTCTGAATTTATAAACCTGTGTACAAATACTATTCAGAATGCATATCTTGAAGAGTTATATGTCATTAAAATACTTGATAAGCAACTAGAATGATTTAATTATGCTCAATAAAGTTGATAATATTGCATAAGTTTAAAGCCTTACTTTTTTTTGTATGTATGTGCCAGTCTGGCTTGAACTCAGGGCCTGGGCTCTATCTCAGAACTCTTTTTGCTCAAGGCTAGTGCTTTATCACTTGAGCCACAGCTCCACTTGCACATTTTTTTGCTGGTTAATTGGAAATAAGAGTCTCCCAGACTTTCCTGCCCCAACTGGCTAAGAAACATTGATCTCAGCCACCAAGTAGCCAGGCAGGCACCACCAACACCTGGTTTAAAGCCTTATGCTTGAACCCTCCAACTTGGCAGTTTGTATTTGATAACAGCAGATAGTCTTGTTTACCCAGTGCACCCTAAGCTCACTAAGAGATCATGCTGAATGTATACACAGGCATTCTTAAACAGATATGATGAAAAAGAACAGCCATGACTGCAGAAGCTAATATAAACTGTGACCATTCCTTTCTTACTTATCCAGGCTCCACAGATGACGGAGCAGAGGCCCTGCTATGTAGTTTATCTTGTATATATTTGCCATTTTTCAAAGTAAGCTCAACCTTTCCCAGTTTATCTGAGGTCAACATACCTCCTGTTTTAAGAAATCAGAGTAAAGGGCAGAGAATGCTACTACCGAGGCCACAGAGGCACTGTCTTTAATATCTAAGACCACGTGTTTGTTTTTCCTCCTAACATAAATGTTTTTATCAGCATTGAAAGTCTTACTCTGGTTTGAAGCCACTCACCACCTCCTATGTCTTCTAAACCTGCCCACTTCATCTGGCCACCTACCTTAGACCTAGAACAGCCCCTTCCTGAAGTCTGGCGTTTCCTGGATATTAACTGAGTCAGTTGTATTATTGGCTGTGAAACCAGTAATACTCCACAGATCAAGTTGAGAGGCCTCATATCAGTAGCCCCTCTTCTTAGAGGTGTGTCTGTGTAAGCCTACGTGTATGTATAAAAAGACATTTCAGTTTTCAATAAACTGTTTACTGTTCAAACATTAAATAAATGTAGAACTGTTTTAATCAGCTGAACAAATATTTAATGTACACTCTAACATAAGAGCTATGTTTAAAAATACCTTCTACATTGCTAAGACACAGGGAATTTGTGGAAACTAGTGACCTAAAGGTAGAACAAACAGGGAGGGTGAATGAAATATATAATTTTAAAATTAAACTTAATCCCCCTTTTATTAGCATCCACTAGCATTTTACACCTTTCTCTTTGTCTCTCTCTCCCCTTCTCCTTCTCCCTCTCCTTCTTCCTTACCCTTCCACCCTTTCTCTGTGTCTGTATGTGTTAAGTCTTAAGAAACACTGATCATACCGAAAATGCACTTAGATTTTCTACAAGAGCTAGTGGTTGAGTGACTACCAAATTCATTTCCAGTGAATTGTTATGAGATGATAAAACAAAGCACACTTCATGTTCTGTGCTGGAATTTGTTTCTTAGAGGAAATACTGTTTACTTTTTAGTTTCCAAACATAAAAGTTCATTCATGACAGGAGTAGCTGGATTTCTGTCCACAGATTTTGGAGGAATCATCTAAAACTCTGACAGAATATGTTAAATTCTCTGAAAACATTTAATCCTCAATAGATGCTGGATAGCTATTGTGAAAAGTTGGCAGAAGGGGAGTCGTTTCAGAAAATAATCTCTTACAAAATTACAAGAAAAAAACAACAATAAAACGAATGCCATACTTTTTTCCCTAATAGTAGTTGTAGTTATGTAAATAAGTGAGAAATGAGGGTCTTAAAGTAATAGAGCATATTTTTCAACATTTACAGTGCTGCTGGTCTGCCATCTTATCTGGGGAGCAGGTATGTAATGAGCAGCATGGTCTCTGCCTGTACAGAATCAATTAGAATTGTAAGGGCATCCACAACACTGTGTTGTTAATGACATATCTCTTAACACTGGATAATAATTTAGATATAGAATAGATGGGGGATGTGTGGTTGCATGCCCACCCCATCATCTGCCATTTTGGCTATTATTTCCTCCCCATGTTAACAAAAGATATTTAATAAAAGATTTCTACCCAACTGATTCCTTCATGGATATAGTCAATTCAATTCTACATGCAAGGACTTCAAATACCAGATTTTCTGGTTTCCTTTAAAATGAGTTTCCTCTGGTTTGCAATAGAGGTTTTTAAACCCTGAGGTTTTCAAATAATTTTGTTTTCACCATTTTGGGGGGGGGGGCATGGTATCATCTACATCTTTATGAAGAATATCTCCTGCCATTTGTTCTAACAAAATGCTTCAGTTTCTGAGTTAGACCCTTCCTTTCTGTGTCAGACCCTTCTTTTCTGTACTTCATTAACTATTTATTTCTGTCCATAATCATGGAGAAAGTAATTGTGCTTCTGAGAAGACTGGAAAAGGAACACTTTAGAGCCAAAGTTCAGCTGTTCATAACCATAATGAAGAGAAACTGGAAGCTGAGAACTAAAAAGAGAAGAAAAGAAGCTACTTAGCAATCATAAGAAATACAGAGTTTATGAGATCATTAGAAACCCATTTGAAGTGCTTTTTCCTAACTAGCTATAGCAAAAGGAAGTTGTTAACTTAAGTCAATGAATACAACAGTGCATCCACATGACTAAGAAGCAAGTAATGCACCTTAATGCCATAATGAGATGCTAGGGAATTAGGAAACACCTCCTTGAATTTGAGGGTTGTTCCTCCTCCCCACCTCACCCTGGCCCCAGGAGGGGCTTTGAAGTCTGTGCTATCAGGCAAAGCTGGCTCTTATATCAACAGAAAGATGGTGTGCTTAGTAATTTACCCACAGGTATAGCAAAAACATACACACCAGCCTTCTCAATGCCTTCTTAAATAATTACTGCACTTGGGATGAAAAAAAACAGGAAATTGGAATATTCTTTTATTTAGCTTCAAGTAGAGGCCTTGACTACAGCAATCTCAGAAGTACCATGAAAAAAAATCATAGGGATTTCTTATCTTGCTTTTGGCTATAGAAAGCAAAAATATGGAGAGAACAATGAAGAGGGGCACCATACTAATATGCCTTAATTCATGTTGTTTTCCTATCATTCTTAACATGCTCTATATGATCTAAGGAGGCATTATTAGCAAACTATCACACTGAGGTTCCTAATTCTGGCTACATTCCTTCTGGGTCCCAGCTTCCTATACCTCATCAGAGCATGCTGTATTTATACACCATCCACACAATGAGGACCTGCCTGGACAAAATGAAAGCCAGAAAGGTAGAATCCCTCTATGCTTTGCAGAACTTGAACTTTTGCATAGCAGTAGAGTTGCTATTCTACAGTAGAATTCTATGCTGTGCTATTTTGCCTAGTATAGAATTGTATGCTATGGAATACTTACATTAATGATTTCTTAGGTTTGAAACTCTGCAAAACAATAGCTTTGTCAGGTTTCCTTCATTCTGAATGTTTTGTGCAGTGTCATATTTCACTTCCTCACCAGCCTGCCAGTTAGAGGTATAAGATATACTGTTTCTATATTGACACTCCTTGACTTTAAAGGTATTGTTTCTTTTTGTTGCTTTTTCTTTCTCTTTCTTCTGTCTCTCTGTCTCTGTCTGCCTCTCTCTCTCTTTCTCTCTCTCTCTCTCTCTTTAAAGTGACCAAGGGTACAAAAATGTTATTTGGTTTTATATTATCTTATTATTATTAATTAGTTACCATGCATTAATAGTACAAGATGGTTTCATTATAATTCCATAGCTGCAGACATGAAAAGGAGTTTATCAGCAGGAGCTGCTATGCATCTTGTCCCCATATTAGTTAGCAAGTGGACTTTCCTCACAAGAAGGCAGCAAAGATGGTCACTCACTTGAGCCACTCAGAGGAGGAAGGCCACCATGGAGAACTGGGATTGCACAACCCATCCCTACACATACATACACAGAGAGAAAGAGAGAGAGAGAGAGAGAGAGAGAGAGAGAGAGTGCTGTGCAACTGCTCTGCAGTGGACACTGGGAAGAGTACAGACTGAATTTCATTAACTTATTATTATTTCATAACTCAGAATATTAGAAATAGAGATATTATTCTTCCTGACATGCCAGGCATTCTTGCAAAACATCTGGAAAGCAGCCTCTCCTGGCCTGAAGAGCGCTGATCCTCTCAAAGGATCCCTTCCCAGATCCTGGAGAGACAGAGATGCACCTGGGAGCTCCTGAGCCTGCACACTCATGACGCAGCCGCAGTCCCAAAATAAACAGAGAAGGGCTCTCTCTGCTCAGTAACAAGCCTTGCCACAGTCTGGTAAACAAAACACCCCACAACTCTCTTCTTTTTGAAGGGCAATGCAAAGCCAAGGGTCAGCGGTCAGGAGGAATCTTACCAAACAAACAGAAGCTGTGTTTGCTACGCCATGAAATAGGAGCAACTCATGTCTTGGAGAGGATTTACTGTGGCATGTCCAAAATAAACGGACAGGGGTGGAAGGGTGGGAGTTGTGGTGCTTCTACTTCAAAGTAGCCTCCCACAGCTCCTGGAGCAAGAGCCTCCTTCAGGATTTGTCTGCACAAGAAAGTACTCATCACCCTGCAATGTCTAGATTAGCTTCCTTGATCTGTTTGGAAGTAGAAGAGAGGACAGTACTTGGGTTTGTTTATTGTTGATGTTAGACAGATGTGCAGGTCTGTTATAGCCACATAGGCCTAGTTCAAGATGGAGTAGCAAAAGGAATGCAATAGGTATGTGGTCAATATAAGGAGGTGGGATTAATCTGTTCTTTGCAGAAATGTTGAATATATTTTCAATTGTTTTTTTTTCAAATTTTTATTATCAAACTGATATACAGAGAGGTTACAGTTTCATACATTAGGCATTGGATACATTTCTTGTACTGTTTGTTACCTTGTCCCTCATTCCCCCCTCTCTCCTCCCCCTTTCCCTTTCCCCCCCTGAGGTGTTCAGTTCACTTACACCAAACAGTTTTGCAAGTATTGCTTTTGTAGTTGTTTGTCTTTTTTTACCCTGTGTCTCTCAATTTTGGTATTCCCTTTCAATTTCCTAGTTTCAATACCAGTATACGCGGTTTCCAATATACTCAGATAAGATTACAGAGATAGTGTAGGTACAACCACAGGAAGGTGATACAAGAACATCATCAATAATAGAAGCTACAGATACACATGGGACGTTGAAAGTAGTTACAACTGTGATATAACAATTGTTTCCATAACATAGAGTTCATTTCACTTAGCATCATCTTATGTGTTCATAAGGGTATAGCTATTGGGCCATGTGATGCTCTCCTATGACTTGGCTAAACCTGTACGAATTATTCCCAATAAGGGAGACCATAGAGTCCATGTTTCTTTGGGTCTGGCTCACTTCACTTAGTATAATTTTTTCCAAGTCCTTCCATTTCCTTACAAATGGGGCAATGTCATTCTTTCTGATACAGGCATAAAATTCCATTGTGTATATATACCACATTTTCCTGATCCATTCGTCTACTGAGGGGCATCTGGGTTGGTTCCAGATTCTAGCTATGACAAATTGTGCTGTGATGAACATTGTTGTGCTGGTGGCATTACTGTGATTTTGTCTGTGGTCTTTTGGATAGATACCCAAAAGTGGGGCTGCTGGGTCATAGGGGAGTTCTATATTGAGCCTTCTGAGGAATCTCCATACTGCTTGCCAGAGTGGCTCAACCAGTTTACATTCCCACCAACAATGAAGTAGGGTTCCCTTTTGGCCACATCCCCTCCAACAATTGTTATTGTTAGTTTTCTTGATATAGGACATTCTTACTGGGGTGAGATGGAATCTCAATGTTGTTTTGATTTGCATTTCTTTTATGGCCACTGATGTAGAGCATTTTTTCATATGTCTCTTGGCCATTCTCATTTCCTCATCAGAGAAGTCTCTTTGTAAGTCTTTAGCCCACTTGATGAGGGGGCTATAGGTTCTTTGCGGTTTTGTTTTGGAGGAAGGCAATTTTTTTAGTTTTGCATATATTTTAGCTATGAGGCCTTTGTTCGTTGTATGGCCGGTAAAGATCTTCTCCCAATCTGTGGGCTTTCTGTTTATCTTGCAAGCTATGTCCTTTGCCGTGCAGAAGCTCTGCAGTTTGATGCAGTCCCATTTGTCCATCCTTTCTTTGATTTGTAGCCTTTCTGGGTCTTTGTTAAGGAAGTTCCGTCCTGCGCCAAGGAGCCCAAATGTTTTTCCTACTCCTTCCTTTAGTGGTTTCAGGGTGTCTGTTTTGATTTCGAGGTCTTTAATCCATTTGGAATTGATTTTGGTGCAGGGTGATATATAAGGATCTAGTTTTAGTTTGTTGCATGTGTTGAGCCAGTTTTGCCAGCACCATTTGTTAAAGAGGCTATCTTTCTTCCATACTATTGTTTTAGCTACTTTATCAAAGATTAAGTAGGCATAGTTCTGTGGGTTCATTTCTGGGTCTTCAATTCTGTTCCATTGGTCTTCAGGCCTGTTCCGTTGCCAATACCAAGCTGTTTTTATTACTATAGCTTTATAATACAGCTTGAAGTTGGGTATTGTAATTCCTCCAGCACTGTTGTTTCTGTTTAGGATTGTTTTTGCTATTCAGGGTCTTTTATTGTTCCATATGAATTTCTGGATTTCTTCCTCTATTTCATTAAAAAATGGTGATGGGATATTAATGGGTATTGCATTGAATTTGTAGATAGCCTTTGGCAATATTGCCATTTTGATTATATAATCCTCCCAATCCAGGCGCATGGGAGGTTTTTCCATTTCCTTAGTTCTGACTTAATTTCATTTTGGAAGTTTTTAAAGTTCTCATCAAAGAGGTCTTTCACTTCTTACGTTAAGGTATATATTTTCATTTGATTTAGTTCCTTATTTTCCCAGTAGTTCAGGCTGCACTTCCCCATGGGTGTTTTTCAGAAACAAAGAGGTCTCCTCAAGTGGCTGACATATTCTCCAGGAAATTCACTTTATCAAGATCAGCTATCATTTCTTCAGTAAACATCAAGTCTACAGGGCTGAGAATGTGGCTTAGCTCTAGAGTGCTTACCTAGCATGCATGAAGTCCTGGGGTCTATTATCAGCACCACATAAACAGAAAAAGTTGGAAGTGTTGCTGTGGCTCAAGTTGTAGAGTGCTAGATTTGAGCAAAAGGAAAACAGGGACTGTGCTCAGGCCCTGAGTTCAAGCCCCAAGACTGGCAAAAAAAAGTCCACAAGTGTATATTTTCTCAAGCCATGATTTGGCTATGAAATATGGTAAAGCCACAGAAGAAAGAGCTGGGGAAGCTATGGAGGAAAGAAGTAATGTTGGGTTGATCTTTAATTAACTATGCATTTTAAAACTTTGAATGTCCTTCGAGCGGGTTTAAACCTGTCAAGCTTTCCTATGGTAAGCATCACAGTGAACAAACTTGCCTCCTATGTTGGACTGGAAAATTCTCAGGGTTGCTCTCTCTCTCTCTCTCTCTCTCTCTCTCTCTCTCTCTCTCTCTCTCTCTCTCTCTCTCTCTCGCTCTCGCTCTCGCTCTGTGTGTGTGTGTGTGTGTGTGTGTGTGTGTGTGTGTGTTTTTATTGATGGTACTAGGGTTTGAACTTGGGGCCTCTCACCTTTGCACATTTGCTTGGCTCTTTGCACTCAAGGCTAGTGTTCTACCGTGTGAGCTACATCTCCACTTCTGGCTTTTTTGCTGGTAAATTGGAAATAAGAGTCATATAGACTTCTCTGTCCATGCTGGCTTTGGACCATGATTCTCAGATGTCAGCCTCCTGAGTAGCTAAGATTACAGGTATGAGATATTAGTAGTACCCAGCTCCACCTCATGTTTTCTTTTCAAAAAGCTTTAAATGTGCATGCTTTGAAGCTTTGCTTTCAGAGTAAAATGCAATAAAAATGGAGCTGAAGATATTTTAGGTTGCAGAAATTTTACTTGTTTTCCTTGTATAAGGTAAGCTTTTTTTTGCAGGAAATAATGGTCTCAGAATTTTGAAAGTAGATATGAAATACAGATTAAATTAATGGTATGGTGAAAACTCTGGTTCTAAAGTGTCTGTTAAGTCTCTGAAGATAATATTACCTTGGAAGCTTTTCCCTTTTAAGAGAAAGCACTAAGAAAGGACAAGACCATGGCAGATACATTCCTTCTAGGAGACAGCAACTGGCTCCTAGAATATAAATATCCACGTGGAAGGTCATTTGATTGACCCAACTCTAAAAACTAGAATCATCCTGAAGATTCCAGGAACAGACATCAAAACAGGACAGCTCTGGAGACAAGAAAACTCAGACTGGTCCAATCTTATGACCCTTTAAGCCACTTGACTTCCCATTACACAAAGATAGTCTATTTTAAAAGAGAAGAGTTATCATTTTCTACAAGTTATTTGCTGAACCACATTTCATGTCAGAAAATATTTTCATCTATGTGTGACTAAACTGTATGATTAATGGTATCTAGATTTTATAGCTCAGGACTGTACACATTTAAGACCTGTGTTAGGTAGTACTTATCCTGAATAACAAAATAAGTATACTGTGACTTACAAAAAGCTCTCAAATTAGTTATGGAGTAGATTGCTTAACAGGACAATGTGCATTAATATGTACTGACTTTTTTTGTTTGAAATAATTTCAAGACTTGAGTTTGCCATCACCATTTTTTACCAGTAAATATTGTAACAAGAGATACACAATTTGAAACAATCATTTCCAAAAATCAAATGTGCCAATGAGCACATGTAAATGAAATTTCCCCCATAATGCATTCTGTGCTGAAATAATTACAATTTAGGAAATATTTTCCTTTTTTATGATTCAGTGCATGATCAAAGAAATAAGTAAAGCAGTATATTAGGGATATATGCATATAGGCACACATCATTTGAAGAAAACATGCATATATAAAGTAAATTCTAAATGTAATTTTGGAGTAAAGGAAGACAGAAGCAATGGTTTTTTAATAGAAGTTTAAATATCCTTTTATAGACAATTTAAGGGTGGATTATTAAATAAAATGTTGTATGTCTTTCAGTGAGAGCAGTGTATTAATTTGGGTGAAACCACACATTTTAAAGCTATGAATTTGACTCAAAGAATTCCACTTGGTGACAGGATCCCTCTTCTTTCTTTGTGGCTACTTGGAATGCACCAAATAACACATATGAATATTTACTCATTCATTCACAGACACAAGAGCCTTGTTACAGATTAGGTGCCATAAAGGAGCTTGTGGTCATGTGGCAAAATGGGAATGCAAACAACAATTATATGTTGGCTTCATCAGTTCCATAAATCAAACTACTACATGCATTATGAGGTCATAAAGGAAGGACACAGTCAGAAAAAGCCTCACAGAGGACATGTCCTCAGTGACATGTCATCAGTGAATCCACACAAATAAAAACATATACAAAATGCCAACTGGCAACTGTTAATGTACTATCTCAATATAAATACTTTTATTCCTTCTATTATTTCTCTAAGTTAAAGATGGTTACTGTTAAAATTTATCTAAGTTTCTCACATTTAAGACTTGCCAGTTACATTTTATGATTTACAATTTTCCTATAACATATATAATGTTGGGAGACTCAAGCATATTAAATAGTGAATGCTAAGTTGGGTGCATTCATAAAAACATGAGGTCTAGATGAATAATTCTGAGTATATCTTTGCTTCGACGTGCCTGGGATATTCTCTCTGTTTCTGGGTACCAAATTCTTATAGGTACATGAGTAAAAATAAGATAATTATCAGACAACATTACAACCATGAGGCGTGCACAGAGTCAGTAGAAAGAATTACGTATGCTTAGACTAACATGAAAGGAGCCACATTAAACTGCTTGCCATCCTTTCTTCATATGAAAGGTAAAGTTGACTTCTGTTGAATATGATCAAGTGATTCACTAAAGACTAGGCAATAGAAATTGTGAAATGGTAAAATTTTACTCAATTTCAGGAATAACTTTCTAACTTTCTCATACTGTCCATATGGCTTATAACAGATCTTAATCTCATGGGATCCAGGTAGAGGTGTAGTCAAATGTCACAGAATTACTGGGTCAGACGCATGGAAAACTTTTTTGCAGCACTGTGGGTCTTTAAGCCTGTGATGTCTAAAATAAGCTAACATTTTGTTTTTGTTTTTTTCTTTTGTTTTTCTGGTTATAGGGCTTGAACTCAGGGCCTTGTTGCTGTCCCTGAGCATTTTTGCTCAAGGCTAGCACTCTACCACTTTGAGCCCAGCTCCACTTCTGGTTTTCTGGTGGCTAGTTGGAGATAATCTCACGGCTTTTGTGCCAAGGCTGGATTTGAAACATAAACCTCAGATTTCAGCCTTCTGAGTAAATGGGTTTTCAGGTGTGAGCCACCAGTTCCTTGCTTTTTGGCTACATCTTTTCCCAATATAACAAAAGCTTCATGGAAAAATATTAGGGAGGCATTTATTTGTCAAAACACTCACAAAGAGAAACATGTTGGTAACTCGTATCTGTTTCTTGATATTGTTGCTGTAAATCAAAGCAAGAAATCTCCTTCATATTAACTGGCAGCCTTTGAAAATACCCTGTAAGTGTGGAATAGAAATACTGACCTTGCAAAGATCAGAAGGCAAAGTTCTGTAGGGAGAAAGTTGCTACAATGCAACAGCAATTCTCTTTGAAGCTCAGGGAGGGGTCTACTGAGGAAAGTTAAAGAGAGAAAAGTCAAGTTTTGTTAGTGTGTGTGTGTGTGTGTGTGTGTGTGTGTGTGTGTGTGCGCGTTGGCAGGTGGTAGAGAGTGTCAGTATCTCTAACCGGTTCAAGCAAAGCCATTTCCAGCCATGGTAAACTGTCAAGACTTAATTACCAGAGAACCAATTAAGCCATACCTTTCGCCTCCCAAATATTAAGTCTTCAGTGGCTCTCATAACAACTGGCTAGTAGGACTGGAGAACCCCAGAGATCAAAGGGCACTTGTCTAAGCATCAGTGGAGTTCAGTGTATGTGTTGTTCTTGGCCACTACCCAATAACCTGTCCTAGACAGGCTTAGTTGCTAGGCTTAGTTTCACAGAGACAATCAAACACTAATAGTAACTGAAAAAAAAATGTACAAACATTTTCATAAAGGAGACTATTAATCTAAGAATTCCTTTCCAAAACAATCTGACCAAACTCTTCTCTCTCCCCTGGCACTCTAATCTTTTTATCTTTAATCAATGTAACATAAAATTAATCATTGCAAGTTGAGGAATCCTGTGAAATATAATATATTCACACAATTGAACAAATCTCTGCTTTTATTTCACTCTAAAACATTTCTTTGTCCCCAAAGGAAATTCCAGAGCACTCACTCTCATCTCTCCATCCTCCCACACCTTAGTCACCACCAATTTGTTTCCTGTTTCAGTGGAGTTACCTGCTCTAGATATTTCATGAAAAGAAATAATATAATACATGGCCTCCTTTCACTTATCAAAATCATTTAAAATTTTAAAAATATTGTAATACAACTCTTTTCTTAAACTGTGCTTTACATTGAGTTTCCAGTGTTTTGCATTGGCTGCCAGTATTCCACTGCGAGTGTACAGCTCTCCAGAGGTGCATTTACTCCCTCTTTATAATTTCTGCTTCACAACCATGGCATAAACTAGGTAGGAATGACCTTGTTGTTTCCATTTTACAGGTGTTGATCCAGCACCTCAAAATGAAGGTAGCCAGTACACTCTGGTCTCCTTGTTGGACCAAAAACCTATTCCACAGCATCACAGGGGACCTGTGAGAGCTCTTAATGCATCTAGCAAAGCCTTCTCACACTCAGATGATAGCCCAGCGTAGTCTAGCATCTGTATTTTTAAAATCTAAACAGCATATTTTAAGGGATTAGAATGAATGAAAGCAGCTTTGCGGTATGACATTGCTATTTGTCCTCAGTACAGATCTTTTGACCCTTAACAATTACAGGCAAGTAGAAGTAAACTGCAAACTCAAGACCAGATTCTGTTCCAATCCGAATCTCTAGTTGGAGATACTTGGAAGTCAGCCTAGCTGCCCAATCTTTAGATCACAAGGGATGTCTGAATGTTGGCTTTGTTACTTGGGCGGTAAGAAGTCTGAAACATAAATGAGCTACAAGATCTCTTCCAGATAAAAGTCCCATAATGCTCAGCTAAACTGCTGCTCAGGCTCAGCCCCGGTCTCATCTGTTCCATCTTCACCTGGTCAATACAACTGTTATGAAGATGGATCCGTCAAGATTTGTGAACTACTCTGTACCAAGGCCAGTTGCATTTTGCTTAAAATTTCAGGGGCTTTCATGTGCTTTATCAAACTGTCCCATCCAGAGGTTATTGACTAAATAATTCATGTGTAAACAGACAATATGTAAAGGCATCTTCCTAATTTGGGGCCAGCCATACTCTTCACTTTCCAATGCAAAGCAGCAGTTCAGACAAACAGCTCATTCCATGACAGAGAGGTCCCTGTACTCATTCACCATTTATCAGCACTACAGTCAAATTGGAAGGACTACCACACAGCCATTTTAGCATGTTCTCAGACACATGTCATTTTCAACCCAATTGAAACCCAACCTTTTACTCACCATGAATCTCGTTAGGCTCTTTCCGGTTATTTCTTGGGTTGAGTTTTGTTTTAGCTGGCTTCTGCACTTTACCCAAGAATGGGAACTAGTCAAATGTAGCAGAGCTAGACTGCCATCTAGAGACCAAAGTTCGAGTTCCAACATCTTGGTCCTCAGTGAGCTTGCTCTTTAACAAAAGCAGCAATCTGTTGTTGAAGGACAGTGAACTTCAATGAGCCATGTAGAGAGTATTCTCTGAATGCAGTAAGAACACAGTCAAGAGAAAAGAGCTTGAGGTGGCCTGCTTCTCAAAGTCCTCCAGCTAATGACAGTGACTGGACCATCAGAAATATCAAAAATAATGAACAGAGAGAACCCATGCTCAGTCCTGGAATGAGCAATTCCACATTAAATTATAATCAGAGGCCCATTTGCTAGGAGTGGGAACTACTTTCTAAGCCAGAGAGAACTTTTGAACTTGAAACATCACCCAAAACAGAAAAGAGTCTTTCTCTAGGGAAATAAAGACTTAAAGCCTTCCAGTCTATATGAGAATGCAGTTTCCATATTCTGCATCAACTCCCTCCTGGCCTTCCATTGTTCTGCTGGAATGTAAGGTAGTTGATATATCCTGAGTACCGCTCATACCCATCTTCTGCTTACTATACCTGACGCTTAAAAGAACCAGTAGCCATGAAATTGACAGCATTTGGATGTGAATATCACATTGCTTCTATTGTTTCCAGCAGGGATACATAGTTTAGAATTCTCAGGCCCTCTTTCTCTCTTAAATTATCCTCCACCGAAGCCTATCTGTCCTGTCAGTCTGTACCACTGATAGGTGTGATGGCTTGCTGGAAAGGTACACCAATAAGACACAGGTGGCTGAGGTCAATCAATTGCCTATCATATCCATTTGGTAGCTGTGCCCAGAACTTCAGCTACAAGAATATTTTATAAATAAAAAGCAACAACTATTATGCATCTCAAAATAAAAAATGTGTACTATCTTGAAAGATTTTTACAAGTACAAGGTGGAAGAGATCATACGTATTCAAAGTTCCAGTGATATACTATTTTAGCAAGACCTCACATGTTTTAAGAAGTTTCAAAGCCATAATTGTTTTAGTTGTGGGAATTATAAGCAAGTTTGAAAACAAACACTTTGGTTTGATATACTAGAAAAACTTAATGTTTTCAAATCCAAACAACTGTCATTCATAAGAGAACCTATATAAATTAAGTTTCTTCAGCTTTGAGAAATGGGAAAACTGACATGTGTCATGATGTGAATTCAGCAGAACATATTTGGAAATGTCACACACATAATAGGTGCTTAGCAAATGTTCATGCCCTCTCTGTAAGCCTCTGCCATTTTTACTCGTGATTCTCTGCAAGTGAAAAATAAGGATATCAATAGTATTTGTTCTGATAACCCTGTTTTAACTGTTGAATACTAAGTCTTCTCAAGGTTGACTGTCCATATGTATCACCTGGAGACCATAGTACTCTACAGATTTAACAGTTCTGGATGGTAATCTGAGATTTTGCACTTCTCCCATTGGGCATTGATGGTTCCATGAACATCTCCCTCCCCCCCCCCTTTTCTGCCTTCCTTTCTTCCCCTCCTTTCTTCCTTCTTTCCTTGTTCCTTCCTTCTTCCCTTCCTTCTTTTCTTTCCTTCTCTCTCTCTCTCTTTCATATTTAAGGTAAGAAGGGTAAGATTATTTGAGACGAAATGAAAGCCATGAAAGAAAGTAGTGAGACTCCCCATCCAGAGTGGGGCCTATAGATGAGTCCTATGGAGCACTTTTGGAGTGTTGTTTTACAGTACAGAACTCCTCCCATAATCCCTCTCCTGGGCTGTGCACTGAGTGGCTTGATGGCTTGGACTTGCACTACCATGATTTTTTCAATTAGTTGAGCTGAGTGGGCACCTAGGGAATTATGGGAAGAAGTATCTGAGTGGATCCTCATAGAATTATGAGAAGAAGAAGCATTTGACCAGAAACCGGAGGCACTATGGGAATAAGAAGTGCCATAACAGGATTATCTTAAAATGAAATAGAAAATGTCCACATAGAATTTGATATGCCAAGGGGATGTCAAAAATTGGAATTTGTTGAGCAGACTTTGCACATATATGAATAGTTATAAATATATTCATTTTTTAAAAGTGCCAAAACGGGCCACATGTTATCGGCTCCATGTTCTGAGAGAGGGAATGAGAGAGAAAAAGGGCAACTGTTAATTAGATAGAGATTTAAAAAATGGTGGACCTTAACACTTGGTGAGCCTATTTCAAGTAGCAAAGCTCTTCAATGGGCTCAGCAAACTACTGCCTAGGAGTCAATTCCTGTGTTGGTAAATGACTTGGGGGCCGGGAGCGGGGGAACACAGTCATGTCCATTCATTTACTTATTGTATGTAATACTTTCTTATTGATACAATGAGATTTACTAGTACGCTGGTTCCACCTCTGAGCCATTCTATTTCTCCTCCCAGATGTTTAAGCTAACATAATAAAGTCTGACATGAGTCTCCCTGGGATAAACTCAAGCATCAGCAGCAGCGCTGCATTCCTTTCAAGTCCTAAGAGAATGTTATGATTTGTACATGATGCGTCTCCCAGAAGGCTTATATGCTAATGGCTTGGTAGCCAGCTGCTGAGCTATTAGCAAGTCATGAGATCTTGAGGGTTCTGACCTATCCAACAGATGAATCTATTGATGGATTCGTAATACGATGGCTCTATTGGGAGGTAGTGGAAATGAGGAGGTAGGGTCGGGTTGGAAGAAGTAGGTCACACAGGCACCATGTGACTCTAGAGAGTCACATTTTACCACCAACCTATTCCTGTCTGTCTCTCTGCTTCCCCACTGCCATGAGGTGAGCAGCTGTATTCCAACTCACCGTAATATTCTGTTTCGAATCAGGCCCAAGGTGGATTCAGCAGACTGGTAGATTGAATCTATGAGCCAAAGTAAATCCATATCCTTGGGTTGCTTTCTCAGGTAGTCAGTCTTACCAGTGAAAAGTAACTAACAGGGCAATCACCTTTCTTGCTTTGGGGGGCTTCTACAGTCTGCCTACACTGCTTGGCTCATGCCATTTCTTCAGTCTTCTCAGCCGTCAGTGGACTCTTCTTGGGCAATCACGTCTCTTTCTGACCATAGCTGGAAGAAAAATCCTACTTGTAATAACTCATATGATTAAACTGGGCCCATTCAGATAATTCAGAAAAATGGGCTTCATTCAAGATTTTTAACTTAATCTTATTTTTCATAAAACATATGTTCCTAGGTTCTGAGGAATGGCGTGGGGATACTTTTAGAGATTTTGCTTATCATACTCAGGTTATCATAACTCAGGGTTTTGCATTTTTGAGGCAGGCTTCCTTTTGCTTTATTTTTCATACACAGTCTCAGTTTTGCTCAGGTCTGCCCAAACCAAGATCTTCCTACTTACACTCTCCTTGTAGCTGTAATGACAGGTGTTATACTTAGCTACTAGTTGAGATGGGGCCTTAGTAGCATTTCGCCTGGTCTGGCCTTGAACTGTGATCCTCTGACCTCAGTTTCCCATGTAACTATGAGATTATAGGGAAGAGCCATCATATCTAGTCTTCAAGCACATTCTTTAAAATAACAATTTTCCAATATGGTATGTAATACATTCTAATGTGGCAATAGTCATTTTTGCATATTTATAACAAAATAACCGAGTCAGTCAACTGAAGGAAAGATTTATTTGGGCTCACAGATTCAATCTGTGGTCATCTGGCTCCATAATTTCTGAGGCAGTGGTTTGAGAGAACATCATGGCAAGGAGCACCTGGGTAGAACAAAGTTGCTCTGCCAGCAAGTGGAGGCAGAGCTTGCTTTCCTAACAAAACACTCTGCCCCAGAGTCAATGACTTATGAATCTCTAAGCAGGTTCATCCATTCATGAACTGAGAGCCCTCATGGTTCACTTTCCAAAGGCCCCACTTCTGAACACCAATGCTTTGGGGGCTAAGCCTTTCACAGATGTGCTTTGGAGGATATTGCAGATCCAAACCATAGCACGGTTATCTTTACAGTACAATGAAAAGAGGTCGGAGGAAAACTTGGTAAGAGAAAGAGAATAAAATATTCTACATTTTTTTGTATGTAGACACGTCTCTATATACTTTATGGATTATATCTTGTGCTACTTCTGATGTACAAAAAAATATACTTGCCACCCAAGAATGCCCTTTATATCTGTATCTATGTAGGTGGTACATTGCCCACCTCCAAAGAATTCACTGACATTGCTCAAGGCGCAAACTTTACAACTCTTCATGCAACTCTAGCCTTTCCTATCCCAGCTGCCTTCCCTTGAGATCAAAACCTCTAGTTATGGATCGTGTGGAAACTTTTAGAACTACTTTTTTCATACTATACATAGAATAATTTGCCTATTTTAATATATTGTGATAAAATGAATCACTCTATGGCGTTAAAACCTACTTGTGTTGTATATCATATATGAAATACTGGCATACTTTACAATGTTACAAGGCTACTTAAGAAACAAGAAACGGGCCCATGCACAAAGTAATTACCATAATAGGAACAGAAATTAAGGAAAAATATTGACCGTTGACAATGGACAAGAAAGTGGGGAATGGAATAAACTTGAGCAGAAACGCTCATAAAAATGCTTCTGAGTTGCAACTGGGCTCTGCTGATACAAGTTTGTAACCTTTGTTACTTAGAAGGCTGAGATTCAGAGGATAGAATTTAAAGGCCAACTGAGGCAGAAAAGTCCTCAGGACACCATCTCCAAAACAACCAAAAACAGTAAGGCAGAAGGCATGGCTCAAGTGGTGGAGTACCAGCCGGCAGGGGTGGGGTGGGGGCAAGCTGAGCAAGCACCAAGCTCTAGATAAAACCCTAGTTCCACTCCTTCAAAAATGAATGCTCCTAAATTGCCCCTGTAGCCCCACAAAAGAGATTTCAAATATCAATCTTGAATCACTGCTTGCCAGGTTGGTATGTTTAATGTTTCATATTTTGAATATGTCATGGTATTCCATAAGAAAAGACTTGTTCTATAAGCCTTTGTCATTCCCTAAGCTCATTCTTTTCAACAATACCTGAAATATAATAACAGGTAAGTGGCCAAGAAAATGTATGCGACCCAACTATTTCATGAGAATTCATTTTGTTAAAGGTCAAGACAAATTATCATGGAATCCTTAGAGATGCTCTTACCTGGTTGTCGGGAACAAAAAGGTCTCCTTTCAGAAGAGCTCCTTAGAAGCAGAGTGAGCTGTATTTCAGTGCTCAGCTAACTTTTAGCTAATGACTCTCGCCTTTTCTCCTAGCAGCTCTGCTTATTAAAAGGAGAATGCAATCTGGAGTGTGTGCTGTCAAAATGAACAGCGGGGTCAGTCACTAATCCCAAATTGTGTGCCCCAGGATGCCTGCCACAGAATGAAGAAATGCTTATGTTTGATTAACCTTCCAGGTGGAGAAAGGGAGGCAGCCAGGGGTCTGCAGGTATGTGACAAGGTATAATAGAAGTTTTAAAATATAGCATTCCTAGGGGGAGGCAAGAAAAATCACAGCACGAGGTGCTGACTTAGTGTAACGAATGAAGATTATGTCTCTACAATAGCAAGCAAGCCTTCAGGGGAAGAATGTTGACAACCAGAGCATTCAGTTCCTCTAAAATATTTGTAATGATATGATAATCCCTTACGTCTGTGTGGTGCCTTATGGAGAGCATAATGTTTCAAGGCTAACACTCCAGGTGATCTTTACCATCATCCATTGTGTCAAAGGCTTAAGGTTGAGCAATGCCCTCTCTCTCTCTCTCTCCTCCCTCTTTTTTCTTTCTCCTTTTCTATCTGTTTTCTTTCTTTTCTTCTATTTATTTATTTAGTGTTCCATACTGTGCTAGAACTTAGAACTTTAGTGCCATCCCTTAGTTTTTTCTATCACTTGAGCCACAGCTCCATTTCTGGCTTTTTGTTGGTTAGCTTTCCTACCCAAGATGGCTTCAATCTGTGATCCTCAGATCTCAGCCTCTCAAACAGCTAGGATTATAGGCATGAGCCAGCTTTGCAAAATGCTTTACCTGGTTAAAAAGTAATCCTCATTAAACATATGTGTGTATTATACAGTATGAAGTGTCTGATGTTAATGACAATTTGATATTTAATTAAAAGCTTTGCCACATTCTTTGCAAAAAAGAGCAATTCTAATTTGCTACCAAGGCACTTTCTCTTTCCTTAGCCTTTCCTTTAGCAATGTCTTCAAATATAACAAAGACAGAAAACATCCTCTTAGTGGGAGAACAGGGGTGCTGTGGCAGTTAGGGGTTAGAAGACAACCCATGGTTTGGAAGACAAGTCATAAAATCATTTTGCCCCAGCCAAGAAGGCTTGTGGTGCAAAGAAAGAAGGAGATTCAGTGGCCTTACGAAGTTCCAGATACAATAAGAAAAAAAAATTCTTTACATGTCATCGTTCTGATCAGACAATGAGTTCCAGGTGCGTTGAGGTGGAGTGAAAAGACCTAGCATTTACGTGTGCTGAGCAAAGCAGTGGAAGGGGTAAAAGAGACAGTCAGAAACTACGTCAAACTGCCCTCACTGCCAGGTTTGATCACGTACATGGGCAAAAAATTGTGAAATATGTATTTTCCCTGGGCATTTTTCAACCTCAGTCATTTCTGACTCTAATCCAAGGATCATCATCATTAACTGAATATGGTAATTTTGTCACAGATTTGATGTAGAGAACTTAGATAATGTATCTTTCTATAATGACTTCCTCTAATTATATGCACCGTGATCCAGTGCATTAAGTAGAACTTCATTGGAACCAATAATCTGTTGACAAGAATAGTAGCTTAAAAGTCTTCAGTCTTTCCTCCCCTGTTTTCTACTCTAAAATATTGCAGGAATATCCCCGCCCATTTTCCCTTTTAAAGTCAAAGAGCATTTGGGGGATCTACTGCTTCAGCTGGGCTTGTCAAACCAGCAGGTCAAACCAGACTGTCAAACCAGTTCCATACTTACCCATCAGTTTTTAAACTTATGAAAAAACCCCACAGGCTCCATCTTGCTTACTCAGTTCAGAACAGACACTGTGACGAAGCCATCCACAAGGAGTGGAGGCGTGGCTCAGGGGGTAGAGCACCAGTCAACAAGCCAAAGCATCAGATACTGAGTTTGATTCCCAGTCTCAGGCTAAAAAAAGTTTTAAAAGCCACCCATGATTAGAGATTTCATGAAGAGTTCACATTGATGAATTTGGTTTTCCAAACTTAAGAAAATACATTATTCCAAACCTAATCTTCTTATGAAAAGAGTCTTGTAGTAGTTGCAAATTGCTGGTTTTAATTAATATTCATTTTTATTATCTTTAAGTAGTTGCAAGTTGTTTTGTATGTGAAAAAGTTGGCTAAATCAATATGTTGTTCTTGACAAGACCATTTCACTGACTTGGGGTAGTTATTTGAAATGGAAGCATAGGATAAATTATTTGGGAAAGAGAACTGTTGGAAAGTTGGGAGAAAATGTAGACAAGAATCCAGTGCATCGCCTGTAAACTTAAGAAGAGTAAGGGAAAAGGTATGTAGTGGAGGGATGGGTGAGAATTTTGAAAGGAGTGACATTGATTAAGATATATGGTATTCATATATATATATATATATCCCTATATATTGCTTTGTTAAATGTCAACCCCTTCGTACAACTACTTAAAAATAAATTTTCAATGAACTTCTGGACATTTTTCTTTATCTAGAATTTTCTACACAACTATTTGTTTGCTTGACAATTGTATGTTTCATGGTTGCTTTCCATTAGCCAGTCCTAGTTTTATGGCCCACACAGAGAAGGGGGAGAAAGACCAGCCTTGTTTGTAATGTCATTTTGTTGATGATTTTCAAAGGAATCCAGTCAACCACTTGCTTTGTAGGTGACTGCAAAAGTGAGACATTTTATTACTGTCCAACCCCCAAATGTAGCACTTGGTTGAACTCAAACCATGTTTTAAGTTTGAAAGAAATAATAAAAAGCAGTCTTAGTTATCCAAACAACTATGAAATCCTTATGACTCCTTTCGCAAAAGCAAGAAAATATAAGAAAAATAAATATGTAAAAATATATTGCCTTTTTCCCTTTTTTTGGTTAAAACAGCCTTGAAATACGGTTAAAATTATTTTATGAGGTCACACTAAAAAAAAGAGTAATTGGAAGAAAAATTCTGCTTGTCTAAGCGAAGAGCACATTTGTAGCGGTAGGGTAAATGTTTTATCGATTGAGAAGCTGGGAAACGCAAGTCATTACTCACCATGGGCTAAAGAATAATTGCTAATGCTCTGGCGGAAAGATTAAAAACAGTTTCTGGAAGTATTTCTTACAATGATCAATGGTGTATCATCCCAGGCCATTGGATCTTCAATAACATTTTTCCCTTTTGGGATACAATCAATTTTTATAATATGATTCATTTGCCAGTGGGCATGCTTTCTTCATACGATGAAAAGGCACTTATGCATCTTATATTGTTGAAAAGTAATCTTATACAGCCAAAGATGGGGTTGTGGGATGGAAGACCCACCTGAATCCATCTCTGTTTTAAATGGGTTTTGGAAATAATCATTTGGGGTGGGAAAGGAGGGGGCAGTGGGTAAGTTGCTAGCTTCTTTATCGTTGCTTTGTTAACCCTTTAAGTGTGTGTTTGGCACACTCACTGCAGTCCCAATAATCCTAACACAAGGACAGGGATGGAGGGTGCCTGGCAGACTGGAGCATATGCAACTGTGAGCTTTACTCATTTACAACACTAATTGTCATGGCAAAGCTTTCAGGTCAAGGGTTTCCTTACAGCTGTCTACTGGCTGCCCACATCTGACAAGGTCTTCAGTATCCTGCAGCAGGGCTGCATCCATCAGTGCATCTCTATCCTAATACATAACAGCTTCAGTCACAAGATGTGTTCATTTCAAAATTTCTCCCAGGAGAGGGGCTGGGGATATAGCCTAGTGGCAAGAGTGCCTGCCTCGGATACACGAGGCCCTAGGTTCGATTCCCCAGCACCACATATACAGAAAACGGCCAGAAGCGGCGCTGTGGCTCAAATGGCGGAGTGCTAGCCTTGAGCGGGAAGAAGCCAGGGACAGTGCTTAGGCCCTGAGTCCAAGGCCCAGGACTGGCCAAAAAAAATTTCTCCCAGGAGAAAGAGCGGCGAAAGCTTGGGCACAGGGAAGCCCTCAGGCTCCAGCTTGTCCTTGGACTTGAGATGAGAGGGAAAGGTTGTTCCTAGTGCCAGGA
Organism: Perognathus longimembris pacificus; assembly: GCF_023159225.1. NCBI lineage: Eukaryota > Metazoa > Chordata > Mammalia > Rodentia > Heteromyidae > Perognathus > Perognathus longimembris. The sequence continues at coordinate 86,805,038 of NC_063161.1, read as the reverse complement.
TCTGCCAAATGGGTATGAACCCGGGACAGATGAAAAAGAAGAGTAAACTCAAGCTCTGGAAACTATAGACAATGGCTTTTATGAGATAATAGAAAATGTAATCCACTTTCTGTCCTTTCCAAATTCCTGCACTCATTACCTTGGGTCTGCATCACTGGAATGAAACATCCAAATGAAAACAAACAAAAACAGTGTTTGAAAGAATACTTTGTTTGGGGGGTGGGGGGTTACTAATCCTGGGACTTGAATTCAGTGCCTAGGCACTGTTTTTGAGGTGTTCGGTTTTTTCCCACTCAAGGTGAGCATTTTTCCACTTCCACTTGAGCTTTTTGGTGGGCAATTCGAGATAAGAGTCTCAAGCACTTTTTTACTGGCTTTGAACCATAACCCTCAGCCTCCTGACAAACTGGTAATAGAAGCATAAGCCAACACCACAGAAAGACTGACTGCTTTTTTAAGGTTGAAGGTGAGATTATCTCCACCCTAAGTTTCTGGTCCTTCCCAAATACTTTTCATTTGAATGTTCAGCATTGTATAGACACAATTTCTCCATATTTTCCAGTTTTGTCTGTATTTACTTCAGGAATAGTGTTGTTAGGTCTCCCTTAATATCAACAGGAAAATATGTATTTTCAATTAAAATAAAAGCATATTTAGAATAAGTTGAAGATTCTAACAAGCAGAGGTTTTTATGTTCTTTAAAGTGTCATTGCATAGCCAGGCACCAATGGCTCATGCCTATAATCCTAGCTACTCAGGAAGCTCAGAGCTGAGAATCAAAGCCAGCTCAGACAGAAAAGTTCTTGAGATTTTTATCTCCAATAAACTACTCAGAAAAAAAAAAACTGCAAGTAGTGCTATGGCTCAAGTGGTAGAGTGCTAACCTTGAGCACAAAGGGGCTCAGGGGACAATGCTTATTCCCAGAGTTTAGGAAAAAAAAAAAGCCACTGCATTAGTAGTCTTCCTAAAAGAAAAAAAATTAAATTTACTTTATTTAAATTTTGTACTGGGACTGGGTCTTGAACCCAGGACCTCACACTCTTGCTTATCTTTTTCACTCAAAGCTGGAGCTCTACCACTTGAAGCACTTCCTTGGATTTGTCTGCCCAGGCTAGCTTTGAACCACTAACTTCAGATCTCAACCTCCTTAATGGTAGGGTTATAGGTGTAAGCCACTAGCACCTGGCTTAAAATGAAACTTTAAATCATCCTCATGATTATAAAAGTTAAGTTTGAGATAAGAGGCTCATGAACTGGCTTCAAACCATGATCTTCAGATCACAACCTCCTTAGAACCTAGGATTACAGTGTGAGCCACTGACACCTAGCAAAAGGCAAATATTTATAAGGTACTATACATATATGAAATAGCTAAGCTTTTTACTTTTTTAAAAAATAAGAGTTTCTCCAGCACACATCTTTGAGGTGAGCAAGTATTATTACCTCTTTCTTCATTTTCACTTTTTATATAAATCAGGGAATTGACACCTAAAGAAGTTGAGTAACAGCAACCACGATAAGTTACAGTCAAGCAACCATGATAAGTTACAGTCAGGCTGTCTATTGGAAAGCAAGGAATGTTTCATGCTCATAAATCTTATTGTCTCCAAATTTGCTGTAAGTGTAACTATAAATCATGCAGGCTAATTTAGAAGCACAACTTCCAAACCTAGAATTCAAAACCTTTGTTCCCTGCCTATTCCCAATGAGTCACCCACTTCATAGCAACTGACATTCTCAATCTGTAATTCTTTCTATGCGGCTCTTGTTATTGGTCTGATAAGGTTTTTCATTTCCCAACCCTAATCTCACTGCTTCTGAATTGACCTGAATTGACATCCCATTCTGACATCTAGCACTGAGCCTGTTAGAAGCTTCTTCTTATCTCTCTGAACTTTGACCTCACAGTGATTTTTCTTTTATATAAGATGCAGTGGTTTGAATTCAACAAGACTGATTATAAATACAACTTGAACAATGTCACCCCTCCCACCATTTTCCCTGTTTCTGCCAGTCCTATCTATACTCTCAAGTTACATGATTCCATGTTCACATACATACATGGAATGAATGGCTACAGTTGTCCACTCTTTTTCTTTCATTGTGTTTTGTACTACTAAAAGGATATATTTCTTTCTTTATATTACAGTCATCTAAACATCACATACATTATTGTATATTTGCATCCTTTTTGGTACCTAAGTCACACAAAGGTCACAAGAGGTTCTGAATCACTTGTCAGGTAAATGAATAAAAATCTATATAGAAAAATTTAGTTCATTGTGAATAACAATCTATCATAAAACCTTAAATTCTATCTCAATACAAAAATTATTCCTACAATACAATTTCAGATTTGTTACATTTTACCTAAGTCTATGTTAGTCAGATCTTGGTCTTTGTGCATTAATATGTTAGCTGTCATAACATAGACTGAGTGGTCTAAAAATCAGAGATTTCTTTTGTCATGGTTCTGATTGAAAAAAGCCCAAATTCAAAGTATGCTTTGGTTTGGTTTCCCTTTGTGTCATCTCTCTTGGCTTGGAGATGACCACTTCTTACTGTGTCCTCACGTGACCTTCTCTCTGTGTTCCTGCTATCTCTCCTTTTAAGGACACCAGTGGTACTAGAGGAGGGTCTGCTCTAATGGCTTCTTGGTAACTTAATCAGCTCCTGCAAGCTCTGTCTCCAAATACAGCCAGATCCTGAAGTATTAGTGTTAGGGATTTAATATATGAATTTGGGAGAGACACAGTTCAGCTCATGACAGGGAGAAAAGATAGAAAGTGCTGTATCAGGTTGAAAGCACAAATAGATCTTAAGAATGACCAAAGCTCAAGCAACCATTTAGAATCCCTATAATGCTTTGGAAGGGCAAACTACTTAGTTGTGATGGTGATACTGTCAGCAAATTTGAAAATGTCTGAATTGTACAATTTATAATGGACGAGGCAAAATAAAAACAAAAGTTGATTTCAATCAAAGATCAATTCTTCAAGTAGACATCCATGCAATATGAATCTCAAGACCCAGACTAAGTTAGTAATATAGTCAAAATTCCTCAAGTTTAGGAGAGTTTCTACAGACATAACAAAGCATGGCTAGTCCCCTAACTGCATTTGCTCCAACTCTTGAGCTGGCATTCTTTGGATGCACCAACGAAGTAGAAAAGAGCTCATAGATTTTTCAAGGCTGCAACTCAAGCCAGAGGTATGCTGTTAGCGTTCAAGACAGGGGAAAATTGTAATATATGGCCCCTGAATTTACACTCTTCCTGACCCAGGTAATGAAACATGAACCACACATCCAGCGTTTGATAAAGTAGTGCTCAGTTGTGCAGTGAGGGACTGTTGGTGGCTATTTATTTCTCAGGCTGCCATCCTAACTTGCCCTTGACTGGCAAGGCTTTCTCATTAACCCCTTTCTCAGAGGGCTCCAAGGAGGTTGGCTTCTCATGATGAAGCCTGCATTCACCACCCCACCCCTCAGGTTTCCATTTCTTTGTCATTATCTCAGTTTGGTGTGCAATTGCTGCTATTATGATAACGTCTTCTTGAATGATTACAGATTGCTGGATGGAAGAAGGGAGACAATTTCTGTGCAAGTGCCACTCTGCCTCCCGTAAGCCAAAAAGAGGTTGTTAGGATTTTCCATCTCAGAGTCACTCCTGACCCTGTGGCTGACCTTGCATTGAGCCACCATCTCTCTTTGCAAATGATGTGATAGCACGGGTGAGTTGCTGACCCAGTTTTTGAGAATTAAGAGAAGGATGACAGCAAAGTGATATGAAATAGAAAGCTTTAGAAATCCTAAATAATGATAACCAGCACTAATGGGGTTATGGGAATAAAATAATTGCTTCATGAGCCAGCTAAAGAGGTCATGAGGGTAAGGGGGTTGAGAGAGGAAAGGAGACAGAACAGGAAAAGGAAGAGGGGGTGGGGGGAAGAGCATTTAAGGATGGCTATGGGCAACCCTGTTCCAGATCTTCAGGAATCTGTCATCTTGAAACACGTGTGACCCAGCATAAAATTATTCCTGCAGGGAGAGCTTTAAAGTGAAGCATGAGAATGAGTTCTAAGGCTGGGTGAGCTCACTGGGTGGGCAGAGGGGGTGGTAGCAAGTGCCTGTGTGGTTACAAGTGGGATGGAGGGGGGTGTGATTCTAGGAGGAACACAGGACCCCTTTCTGAAGAAGACTCGAAATAAGAAGCTCCAGGCTAGATGACTTATGGGAGAATTCCAAACAAATACTCTTACTCCTTTGTTTAAAGGCTCTCTGGTACAGAAAAAAGGGGAGTGAAAACCTTTGATTTCTCTAGAAGAATGAGTCCTGAGTAGCTAGGATTATAGGTGTGAGCCAACAGTGCTCGGCCATAGTATTATAATTGAGTATGTGGTGTGTACCTGGAACTGAATATGAACTTTGGATTTAGCAGTGAGCAAGGATGCCAAAGCTTTGGCCTTGTGTGGGTTCAGAGCAGGTTCATCTTGTGCAGTTTCCTTGAAATTCACTGGAGGTGTTGGAATGGATTCTGAAAATGTAATGTGATGTGAGAACCCTCAAGCACAACATCGGGATGAAGGTACATGTCATGTAAAGTAGCTTAGAAAAAAATCTGGCTCAGCTAGGAGTCAGTGACTCCTGCCTGCAGTCGTAGGTACTCTGGAGGCAGCATAGGCAGGAAATTAACAGCTACATTCAGAAGTAGAGCCATGGTTGAAGTGGAGAGTGCTGACCTTGAGTAACAGAGGTCAAGGACAGATCTCAGGACCTGAGTTCAAGCTTCAGTAGGAACACACACACACACACACACACACACACACACACACACCAATTCCTGATTGATTAGCCAGCTCTCTCTCTCTACTTCACAGAGGTCATATATAACAGGTGTAGCTATAGGTGTCTAAGAGCCATGTCACCTGTACATGACAGTGATAGGCACTACAAATAAATTGTGCTGTGTTGAATTACTGAGATTTTGCAAGTTATCTGCTACGATATCCTAGCTTCTCTGTTTCACTAGAGACCATGAGGCATGTAGTGTAGCCTGCCACAGGAATGAGCTTGGAAAATGATCTTTTTCCTTCTGAACCTTGCTGTAACCCTTTGTAGTACTTTGATGCAAAAAATTGATCATAATGCAAAGTAGTGTGTTTGTCAAGGGATGAATGGATTTTTAAAAAAAGAGGCATTAGCCAGGCACTGGTGGTTCACATCAGTAATTCTCACTTCTCAGAAGGCTGAGACCTAACAGTTGTGATTTGAAGCCAGTCCAGGCAGACAAATTCATTAGACGCTTATTTCCAATTTACCCAGTAAAACCCAGGAGTGGAGATGAGGCTTACATGTTAAAGTACCTGAAGAGCCAAAAAACACCAAGGGAGAGCATGAGGCCCTAAATTCAAGCCCCAGTACTGGCACAAACAAACCAACAGAAAAAAACAATGTGGCAGGTCCATATAGTGGAATGGCCCTTGACAATAAAAATGGCCAAACTATGGGTGCATACTACACCATGGATGAATCCCCAAATCATCATGGAAAATGATAGAGTGAGATGAATAAAGATGACATACTGTACCAGGCAAAGTGGTGAACATCTATAATCCCTGTAACGACTGGAGAGATGGAGGGAGGAGGATTTCAGTCCCAACTAGAGGCAGGGTTTCAGTCTAAGACTAGGTAAGATCTTGTAGATGAGCAAGACCCAATCGGAAAAATAAACTAAAAGCAAAATGACTTCAGGTATGGCTCCAGATCAGTTGCCTAGCAAATGAAAACCCTGAGTTCCATCCTTCATGCTGCCAAAAAAAAGTATAGCCAGTAAGATTCCATTGCTCTAAGATCTAGAAAATGTGAGAATATTTAAAGTAAAAGAAAGCAGATTAGCAATTGCCTGGGAATGGTCTGGTGAAGGAGCAGAGACAAATAGAGGTAGGGGTATAACTAATTATCAAGGGGCCTGAGAAGACTTTGGGGGTGATGAGTATACTCATTATCTTGATTGTATTGATGGTTAAACAGACATAAACATGTCAAGATCTATTAAGCTGTATCCCTCTAAATTTATGTTCATTATTATATATTATTTACAATTAAATAACACTTTGAAATACCTTTATTTGACTATAAAACTCTAAAATGACTGCTTTTGTTGGAAGTTATTTTTTTCCAGCACCTGTAAAACACAATGGTATTTTCTTTGCTTTTGTATATCCTTGTAACCTCCTTATACCTATGCATTTATCTACTTAGGTCTCCCAAATAAGGGAGACCTAATTACAGCAATTACAACACCTACCTCCTTTCAAAATAATAAATTGTAAAAGTGATTGGCACCCTCCTGGTCTAGGATTGTGGGCACTTTAGTTACTCTTCTGGTACTGAACTTCTTCCCCTTATAACTAGGTCCCAGAAGCAAGTGACCATAAGCATCTAGGCCTCTGCATTCCTCTTAAGGAAGGAGTATAAAGACTCAAGATTTCCTTCTGTACAGTATAAATCCTATGAAATAGAAAAAGACAAAGCAAATGCAGCTCCCCAATGTCTCTTTTCCCAGTTAAACTAGATAGAAGGTCCAATTCTCACATACTCTGACTTCTGTGATGGAAGTTGCTTGCTAATATGAATAGCGACTCACATTTACATAACCCACTGCTTCGCCTGCTATCTGGATGGTTGTCTCTATGACAGTAAGTCGACCTGACTTAGACATGGATTGAGGGATCTTGATAAAATGTTGATATGACTCTGATGCTTTTTAAGTTACATATTTCAAGCAGTTGAAATATAACTCAGAAGATTCTTAATCTATTTGATAATACATGAGTGAATGAGTATTTGACTTGATTTCAACAGAGATAAACCCCATTCTATGGCTTAATTGGTTCTGATTACATCAAATTCTGGATTTGATCAAGGTTTTAAGTCACGCTTTTTAATGGCACTAGACAAATAAACACACTCGAGGAGTAATTTAATCTCATGCTGTTTATCATGAAAGTTATTTTATGTGGCTATCAGCAAACCCTGTTAGAGATCACTTTTTGGAAAAGGCTTGTTGAGAGTCCCTTGACTGTTTTAAGGTGCCCAAGATGACTGGAGGCCAATACACTCTTCTGCTCCTGTCACATTCCTTTCTCTTCCAAACTGAGTGTTAAGGAGATGTGCAGACAGGGTATATCCAAACCATCCATGGATTTCTCCTGACATCTCATTCTCCTCTCATCTCATTCTCTTCTGATGACTGTTTGATTTCCTTGCTCTTATTTTCCTTCCTCTTGTCATCTAACACCACAGCAACACTTTTTATCTCTGCAGGGCAGGTAGCATTTGTGGATAACAAGACTGAGGCAGGGTTGGGAAATTCTTGGTTTCATCTTTTTTCCCATATCATGGATTCATTTGAACACTACAGAAATGAATTTAAAGTCAGAGCCAGAGGGAAGGGAGAGGATAAGGATGGAATGAATCAGAGAGCAGAGGTGTTCTGGAAGAGCACATGTGGGTAAGAGATGGGGCTCTGGACTTTGAATCAAAGTCGAGGAGAAAAGAATGACATCAGTTCCTGTTAGGGACAAACTGAAGGGTAGTGAGACCTGCTGGGGAAATTATGGAGAGGGGTAAATAAAATCTGAATCACACCTTCATTACTCAAAGCTCTGTGACCTCACTCTCTGAGTCCTCAGCTACAAATTGGAGACGATATTTTCCTCATATAATCAACTCACTCTCCCTTATATTATTTACTCTCTGTCATGTTATAAATAATATAAAATGTATAAATCCTTTAGAAAACCCAAAACTTATAATAGCCACTCAAAAATGAATGCAGCAATTATAAAATAATTTCTGAAGTAGACTACAATAAAAATTTATTTCATGGGTCATTACGTCTTCTATGATGAATAGTTTCATGAGTAAATTAATTACACTATGTGAAATTACATGATCTAAAATTGTTTTAATGAATGTTTGATCTCCCAGAGGTTTTAGCATACTAATATTTATTGGAAAGATATTATATTTAGTCCTTGCAAGATTTGTTGGAACAAGCGACCAGTTAGGCAACAGTCTATGGAACAATTACTTTAAGTGGCTACATTACATGACAGAAGACAAAAAATTCACTCAAGTTTCCAGCAAATGAGAAAGTTGAGCTTCAGTAAATTTGCTTACTTTTAAAAAGAAGTTTGTTTTAAATTTTGCTCATATGTACTTTGCATCTGAAAGTCAAATCGTACTTTATAATGTTATTTTACTATAACATAAAGGTGAGATAAATAATAGAAGCACTATAGTCCTCTTAATTTCCTGGGTTCTTAAAAGGTCTTGTTCCTTCTCAGATCTTTGAGACAAACAAGTTTTCTAATGGCTTGAATTTGCCTCCACAGAATTAATAAATTATCAGCACTTCTTATGAATTAGAGAACTCAGCAATAATGGGTTTTTATAATTATTTTCTAGAAGGTTATGACAATCCAAAATATCTATATACCTCGGGACTCAGAAGACAGAGGAATCATCCCAGGTCTTACAACACAGGTCATCATCTGGTAGTCATAACTAAATATTTGTTAAAAATTATTCTTTGTAGCATAAGAATGAATATCCTTTCTCTCACATAGTCTTGTATTTTGAAAGCAGATGGTTTTGTTTTCATATGGTTTCATAGACTCACAGCTAGAGAGGAATTTCACCTTAGGATGAATCATACTTCAACTCTCACTGACATGTGATTTAGATGATATTTACATAAGAGTTTGAATTCAGCGTTGATTTGAGAGTGATTTAAGACTTTGGTGTCTATTGAAATGAGGTAAATACAGTTTACATGTAAAAACTTGAGTTGTGAAGAATCAGAGCAATTATTCAAGGATAAATTGCATTCCTTTCTAAAATTCATTCAGTGAAGCTCTGATGCCAGTACTTTAGAAAATGACTTTATTTGGAGTTACAATCTTTAAAGGAATAAGGATAGATTAGGTCATTCAAGCATACTGGACTAGACATTATGGAAGTTTGGGATACAGCCATACACAGAGGGAAGACAAAAACAGCCATCAATAAGCCAAGGGAAGAGGCCTCAAAAGTTACAATGCTGCAAACGTATTTATTTTTTGGCTGCAAACATCTTGATGAATTTTCCTGGACTTTTTAACTTCCACATCTTTGGAGAAATAAATTCTATTGTTTAAGCAACCCATTGTGCTGTGCATGTGAATTGTTCACTAAAATAAACCTTCTCTTGAGTCACTAAACACGCATTGATACATTTCAAAGACCTGAGTAATAAAAATGATGTTTTCTAGTCACAATAGAAATAAACTACATATCAAAAACCAGAAAGATGGCTGAGGGCCAGTGGATCACACTTATAATACTAGCAATTCAAGAGGCTGAATTATGGAGGACTGAGATTCAAAACCAGCCTGGGGACAAATATTCATGTGGCTCATATGGTAGAGTGCCAGTCCAGACAGCAACCAAGTAAGCCTGAGGCCTTGAGTTCAAGCACTGGTATCTGCCAAGCAATCAATCAATAATCAATCAATCAACCAATAACAGATAACAAATCTATTTCTGATCAATCCTTCATTCAATAAGTATCAAGGAAATTATAAAATATTTTGGACAGATTGAAAATAACATAATGTGTCCAAGTTTGTAGAAGGCAACTAAACAACAATTTGGAAAGTGTTTGAACTATCAAATGCTTATATTAGAAAATTAAAAAAAACTCATATCAACAATGTAAAGTTTGTATTTTAGAAATCATTTCTGTATAAACAAACTAAATCCAAAGTAAAGGAACAATAAAGATACAACCACAAAGTGGCAAAATTAAAATCAATATTAAAAGAGAAGAGTCCGCTGTGGCTCAAGTGGCAGAGTGCTAGCCTTGAGCAAAAAGAAGCCAGGGACAGTGCTCAGGCCCTGAGTCCAAGGCCCAGGACTGGCCAAAAAAAAAAAAAAAATAAAAAAAAAAAATAAATAAAAGAGAAGAGTCAATAAAAATTAACCTGTTTTGTAAAATAAATGAAATTAACATGATGCTTTGTAGCTTACAAATTCATGAACATTTAGGCAATGTAGTCAAATAAAAAAATAGGTCACAAATTAACAGTAACAGAACTGATAAAATACCTATTACTCTAGCCCATAATTATTTTAAAGAGATATTGGATACAACTCTCTACATGTAATTTTACAACTTAAATGAAATGAACTGATTTGGTAAATTAACTATTTGGGAAAATCTATGTGAAACTTTTGACAGATGAGAGTGAAAAACTGAAGAATCTTTAACTGTTAAAGAATTTAATTTCATAAAGGCCTCCTAAAAGCAAATGTAGAGGGCTAAATTTTTACTAGAAAAGTCCAGCAAACATTTAAGAAGAATTAAAACCAATTACGAATATAGTGTTCAGATAATGAGATACTTGGAAAGACCCACAATCTTTCCTTGCCAGCATTATTGCATACAAAAATTATAACAAACGTTTCAAGAAATGAAAATGAATGTCACCCATGAACATAGATACAAAAATCATTGAATAAATTGAACTTAAGCATATGTGAAAATAACACAATTATTTTTGGCCACGTGGTATTTATCTCAGGAATAAAAGACTGATTAAACACTTGGAAAAAAATCACTCAAGATAACCCATCAAATTAACATGCTAGTGGAAAAAATCTCATGTTTTTATATCAATACACTAAAGAAAAATATGATTCAACAATTATCAAAATAAATATTTCCTGTAAATTGAGAAGAGAAGGGAACTTTACCACCTGATACATGTCATCTGTAAAAAAAAATCTTAAAGCTAAGACTATACTTAATGATGAAAGATTTCTTTCCTTAAGACTAGTAAAGATTGGATCAGGAAAATGTTGTACATATACACAATGGAATTTTATGCCTCTATCAGAAAGAATGACATTGCCCCATTTGTAAGGAAATGGAAGGACTTGGAAAAAATTATACTAAGTGAAGTGAGCCAGACCCAAAGAAACATGGACCCTGTGGTCTCCCTTATTGGGACCACAGGTTTAGGAAAGTCACAGCAGAGGATCACAAGAGCCCAATAGCTTTACCCTTATGATCACATAAGATGATGCTAAGTGAAATGAACTCCATTTTATGAAAATGATTGTTATATCACAGTTGTAACTACTTTCAACATCCCATGTGTATCTGTAGTTTCTACTATTGATGACGTTCTTGTATCACCTTCTTGTGATTGTATCTACACTATCTCTGTAATCTTATCTGAGTATATTGGAAACCATGTATACTGGTATTAGAATTAGGAAATTGAAAGGGAATACCAAAATTGAGAGACAAAGGGTAAAATAAGAGAAACAACAACAAAAGCAATACTTGCAAAACTGTTTGGTGTAAGTGAACTGAACACTTCAAGGGGGGAAGGGGAAGGGGGAGGAGGTATGAGGGACAAGGTAACAAACAGTACAAGAAATGTATCCAATGCCTAACGTATGAAACTGTAACCTCTCTGTACATCAGTTTTATAATAAAATCTTAAAAAAAAGATTAGTAAAGATTATAAGACTATATGTTGTAAACTAACAAGACTATATGTTGTAAACTAACTGCAACTCGAGAAGGGGGAGAATTGAGGAGGAGGGAAGGTGAGAGAAAAATGAGGGGGGCTGGGGATATGGCCTAGTGGCAAGAATGCTTGCCTCGTATACATGAGGCCCTGGGTTCGATTCCCCAGCACCACATATACAGAAAACGGCCAGAAGTGGCGCTGTGGCTCAAGTGGCAGAGTGCTAGCCTTGAGCAAAAAGAAACCAGGGACAGTGCTCAGGCCCTGAGTCCAAGCCCCAGGACTGGCAAAAAAAAAAAAAAAGAAAAATGAGGGAGGAGGTAACAAGTTTGACAAGAAATGTACTCATTACCTTACATATGTAACCCCTCTGTACATCACCTTGACAATAAATTTTTTTAAAAGATCAGCAAGTATAAGAATATCTGTTCTTACCGTATTTAACATTTTAACAAAAGGCATTGGCATTGCACAAGGTAATACATATAAAAGGAAAAATTAAAATTGCTCTTGTTCCTATGTGATATAATTATCCATGTAGAAAATTTAAAGGATCTACAAGAAAAACCACTATAACTAACAAAAGAACTTAACAAAGTCACAGGAGATAAGTCAATACAGGCACAACAATTCTTTCATATTTTTATGTACTAACAATATCTAATAGCAAACCAAAACTTCAAAAATAGACATGTATAACACCTCCAGAAATGAAATATATAGATATAATAAACTCAAAACATTTTAAGGCTCTACATCCTTAAAACTACTAGTGCTAATGAAAGAAATCAAACATCCAAATTAATAGAGATATTCTGTGATCATGGATTGGAAGGCTCAACAAAATAAAGCTCATATTGAGCTAATGAACATAACTGATCAAAATCACTACAAGGCTTTAAAAATGGATACAGATAATACAACCCTACAATTTGTATACAAAGGCCAATGAAGCAAGAGAATTATACCGTCTTTTAAAAATTAGAGTAATGTTTCACAAAATTCTATAAAACTATAGTATGCAACGAAACATTAATTTGGAATTTATATACATTGACATTGAGACAGAATGAAGAGGCCAAAAAATGTAACCCTTATACATGACAGTTGGGATTTTTTTGATAGATGCAAAAGTATTTCAGTGGAGATGTTGCAACAAATTGTGACCTTTCAACAAATGGTAGTAAGAGTTACATAACCAGATCCACAAAATCTTTGACTTAAACTTTACAATTTAAATAACAAGCTAACATAAAATAATGATAGATAAGCATAAATTTATAGATACAATTAAAACAGTCCCAGAAGAAACTATAGGAAGAAATTTTCATGATCTGGGGATCAGAAGAGTTTCTAGATATTGTACAAATATCATAAACTATAAAATGAAAATTTGGTAAACCAATTTTTAAAAGTTTAAAATTTTGCCCTGTGTACTATTATATGGAAAAGCAAGTTGGTAGCCAATGGCTCATACCTGGAATTCTAGCAACGTAGAAGGCTGAGAGCTAGAGGATTGTGTTTCAAGATCAGCCTAGGTGGAAAGTCTGTGAGAATACATCTCCAAAATAACCAGTCTAGAGATGTTGCTCTGGTGGTAGAAAGTATGAGCAGAGAGAGAAAAAAGAAAAGAAGAATGAAAAGGCAAACTTTAGACTGAGATAAAGTATTTGCAATTCACCTTTCTTTCAAACCAGAGACTTTTACCTAGAATATAGTTTTTGTTTCATTTCTCTATTGTTAAAGTGATGTACAGAGGAGTTACAGTTTCATACTTAAGGCAGTGAGTACATTTCTTATCCTTGCTACCTCTTCCCTCATTTTCCCCTGCTTCCCCCTTCCCCCTTTCCCTCTCCCCTCCATGAGTAGTACAGTTGGTTTACACCATATAGTTTTGTAGTTTTTTAAAGCTCAACAGACCGAAAGAAAAGAATCCAAATGAGAAACATTCAAGACTTTATCCTAGGTAAATGAGAGTACACGATGGGTCGGCATGTGAAAATATGATCAGCACCATTTGCTACCATTTGTTCAATTTGGGAAATTGAACTATAACCAAAAAAAACAAAATGATACACTTCCAATTAGCCAGCAAAAGCTGAATGGGAGGTGTGGCTCAAATGGCTCTATGTGTAAGCAAGTCTCTCAAGAGCAACACTCTGAGCTCAAACCATAGTACTGGCAAGTGTACACACACACACACACACACACACACACACACACACACACGATGATGGAAGTAGAATGAGGGAACCTCTGCACTCATTGTGATATTAGACGAGATCGGGCACGTTCAGGGTGGTCAGGGTGGTATGGCTGTAGACCTCATTGGAATATTAGGCAATATAAAACATCTCTGTACCATCTCGTACTGCTAGGAACCTGAAAGAATCCTAAAGAATATAGTTTATTGACAAACAGGAATGAAAACTTATTCTGTGGCCTCTTGAAACAATTAGCAGCCTTCATCAATAAGCCTAACTATGCCAAATAGATAGGCAGGTCATCAGTTGCAATCCCCACAGAGTACAGCAAAACTGATATTTATCAAATTGTTTAGCAAGAAGCTATCCCTTTCTCCACTCGTTGTGAAATGTTGCCAGTAATCACCCTTTGTTCAAAAGTACCTAATGCCATATAAATGTATTTAATCTGCATCTCTCAGTCATTTTCTCTCTAGACTATTGTGTGCCTTTATTCATGCATCCATTTTGTCTCAAGTATTTTTATCCATTTATTACCCTCGGGGTCAACCTTTAAGACCTATGTTAAGTCCTAGGCTACAAAACTACCTACTCCATATTATGAGTACTGTCCAGATTTGGGGGGTTAGAATTAATAAATTCATTGTCCTGGGAATTATACTTACCTCTTCCTTTACTAGAAAAAATGTTACAGTACAGTACACAATTTCCTTTTCCACCTCCAAGAAGAATACCCTTCTTGTTTCTCTACCTTTCCTTCAGATTGGGAGGTATTCAGTGGTACTTGCTGGGCTTGGGAGATATATGATGTATGAAAAATCCTTTCTCCTCACACGCCTTTTGTATTAATGGAATTTGAACTCAGGGCTTTGTACTTACTAGACAAGTGCTCTACACATGGGCTCTGTCTCTAGCCTTTTTCTTGCTCTCTTTATTCTTGAGATAGAGTCTTGTCCTTTATTTAGTCAAACATGGACCATAATTCAGGCTTTCTACCATAACTGTGATGGATAGGTACGAGCCACTTTACACAGCTTGCAAGTCTATTTTACAGATTCACCCTTAGGGGTACAGTTTCCATAGACACATATAATATGTATTATATAATAATATATATATCTTGGTTTGAAAGATGTGAAACATGCAAGCTCTAGGAAATTAAAGAGCAAATGCATACTTCCAAGCCCTTCAGGTAGTCCTCAATGTCTCTGAAATGTTAGACTTCAAAGAACTTGTTAAGGATTCCGGAAGCAGCCACCACCAAATTAAGTTCCATTAGAAACTACCAGTGATATCTGACAGCAAGTTCCCACAGCTCCTTAGGAGATGCCAGTGTGCTCAAGAAGAGATGCCTTTTAATGCTTTAGGCCAAGCCCTCACTCACAATATCTCTATTGACCTTAATTCCCATCACCTCATTATTACAACATTTTCATGATTACTATTACAGTGACATATATAACTATGAAAGTTACCTTTCTCAAATGTCTACCATGTGTATGGTGACACTTAGCTCTTATATTCACTGCATTACTTTTCTTTTAAAAATGTCTCCCAAAGTGGGTATTATTACCATTTAATGATGACCAAATAATTTCTGATTTAGTTCAAACTATCTGAAATGATTAAATACCTTCTGCCTAATCCTACTCGTTATGAGATCTCAATTTATGGCTAGCCAATCTACATTAAAAGGGGAGACAGTAGAAGTGGATGGAGATTATGGAAAGATGCCTTTTGTCAAAGTAAAGTGGCCTAACTTTGTATTATACCTTGTCTGGTAAGTACTTTGTACAAGGCAGGTGTCTAGACAATGTTGACATACCACTACTAATTAATATTCAAACAAATTCCTGCAGGACACCAGTGGCTTAAGCCTGTAATCCTAGCTACACCAGAGCCTGAAATTCGAGGGTTACAGTTCAAAGTTGGCCCCAAAAGGAAAATCCATGAGACACTTACCTGCAGTTAAGAACCAGAAGTGGTGATATGGCTCAAGTGCTAGCCTTGAGCCAAAAAGCTCAGGGATATCACCCAGGCTCTGAGTAGAAGCCCCTGGACAAGTAACATTATATTATATATATAATATACATTATATACATGTGCCTATATGTATATACAAGTACCTATACATATGTTTGTTTTTATATTAACTTTGTTGCTGGGGAAAAACAAAGTTTTGAGGTAAGTAAAATGGAAAATGAAAAAAATATAATCAGAATCCTATGCTTCAAATTCACCAGGTTCATATACCACCATCTCTGAGGAAGCTTGTTTATCTGATGGTTTCCACATCTGTATTTCCCACTCTTCCATTTTAAAATATGTAGGAAGAAAAAAGAGAAACAGTAGTCACTTCTCACACAATTGGTGTGTGGAATTGGTGGGATATCAGAAGAGGAGGCAATAGAACATAGGTTTTTGTTTTGTTTTGTTTGTGTGTGTGTGTGTGTGTGTGTGTGTGTGTGTGTGTGTGTTAATATACTTAGGACATCTTTTCCACCATGAGTTCATGTCTCTAGGAGACAAAGGTGAAGCATAATTGCAAAGACTCAGTCACTTCCCATCAAGAGGACCCATGCAAGACAAAGAATGTACCTTCTGTTTTCAGGATTTGAGAGCTACAGAGTTTCAATACATCCTATAAACTTCCTGCCCAAGACCCACTATGCACAGGAATCAGTAAGCCTTTAAATGACCAAATGGTGATTCATTGGCTCTTGAAGATTATTGTTTAAAGATTTCCTACTATTTGGGTGGGTCCATCCCACAGCCTGGGAAAATGTTCTTAAAGTTTTATGTGATAGAAAATCTCATCATTGGATGATCAAATATTTGAGAAAGGAGCTGATAACACTGCTTAAGACAGGCGTATCAATTTAGTGAAATCACATGGATTATAAATCTCCATTTGTTCTTGTGCAGTAGAAGCACTGCTTCTATTACAAGCAACCTAACAGCACTGGAAATATCCCCAAAGAGAACAGGGGACACTTGAGTTGCAGCTGATAAAGGACCTGTATACTATTTACTTGTTGATCTATTTTGTGCCTAATAAACCTATCAGAATCTTGCCTTGTGAAAACTTAAATTTTATGTAAGAGATTGAAATTCCTCTTGTGAATCCTCTAAATGTTATGAGCATTTTGTTTTGCTACCAGAAAATCCACTACCTCTTCCCTTGTTACTCAACCGTCTTGGGACTTGAGTTTGCTCAGCACTTTTACTCAAAGCTGGTAACTACCATTTGAGCCACACCTCCAACTTGGCTTTGTGCTGGTTAA
Source organism: Perognathus longimembris pacificus (assembly GCF_023159225.1). Lineage (NCBI taxonomy): Eukaryota > Metazoa > Chordata > Mammalia > Rodentia > Heteromyidae > Perognathus > Perognathus longimembris. The sequence continues at coordinate 86,787,964 of NC_063161.1, read as the reverse complement.
TTGGAGATGGAGTTTCATGAGTTTTCTGCCTTTGGTGTCATTGAACCTTGATACTCCACATCTTATCCTGCTGAATTGCTAGGACCACATGTGTGAGCCACCAGTGCCTAGCTACTTGTTATTCTAAACTATTTTTATTGTTCGTTTGGTGTAAGCCCTGGGGCTTGAACTCAGGGCCTGGACTCTGTCCCTGAGCTTTTGTGCTCAAGGCTAGCACTCTACCACTTGAGCCATAGTGACACTTCTGTCCTTTTCTGAATAGTTTATTGGAGACAAGATTCTCATGTATTTTCCTGCTGGGGCAAGAAATCTGCAGGTCTCAGCCTCTTAAGTAGTTAGTATTGCGGCATGAGCCACCAGTGCCTGGCTCTAAACTATTTTTAAAACTAAAATGTTAAAAGGTCACAGAAAGACAGGGTTGGCATTGGAGAATCAGATATTGTGCAATCTTTTCAAAATGTTATTTTATTTTATTCAAACTGATATATCAAAATTATTGCTTTTGAGGCTTGTTTAATCAGATAAAGACAATCCAAAAATGCAACTTCAGATCTGTGTTCATAGGCTCACAGAATATTGTTGTCTGGGACAAAAAAATTCTGGTCCAGGGCTGACAGTCCTGGACCAGCATAATGTTTTCCATTAACTTTCTTCTTCCATATATTGTTTTTAACTGTGAGAAGGCCAGGAATATCATTTTCATATGATATTCTGTTACTTTTCCTATACTTCCATAATGATGCATTGTTCCTAATTCTCAAATTTCCAAGAAAGCAATAGAGAAAGGCATGCATATCTTCTTTCATATGTGGAATTCCTAAATTATAAAAATTTGTAAGTTTATACAGGTCATATGCATACATGCACATGCATGTCAACTAAGCATGTCAATTAAGTATGGCGTTTGCAGGGTGGGGGGAGAATTTACAGTTTAACAAAATAAGTACCTGGATGGTGGAACTCACGGCGTCAAGGCAGAATAGTCAGGAGGACGAGAATAGACAAATGGAAAGAGGGAGGCTGAAAGAATGTAGTCATAATATTTAGTGTATGTATGTGAAACTAGAACTAGGAAATCTGATGGAACAAGTGAGGTTGGGAGCGAGGAAGGCAAATGACAAAAGGTGTCACACTGATCAAGACACAACAGGACCCGCAGAGGCAACAGTAACAAGAGGGTAACTAAAGTTTTCCAGAAAATGACTAATACCAAATGAAGGAGCAGACAGCACAGTAAAAGACAGGTATCAGAAATAGAGAGAAAGTGAGACAAGGTAAGAATCTGAGCCTGAAGAAACAGAGAAGTTGTGAAGAGACCAAGAAGAGAATATGCAGGCTCTGGTTGTGAGAAAATTCCAGGGGTGGGGGTGCTGGCAAGTCTTAAGAACCAGTTCAAGTCCATGAAATGTGTGCAACATATTACAATGGGGCTGAGGTTCTCAGCACTTGAGGTCCATATGGGAAACTACAGCACTAAAAGATACCACCTGCTGCTGTCTGCTGGAAGCTGAGGATTGCAATAGCAGCTGAGTGCTTGGGCTGTTGGTGGTTAAAGCCCAGAGCAATAATCCTTCCAGCTGAGTGTCCAGCGCCTTAAGTCTCTGGCTTTTAAAGTGTGGGGCAATAGGCACTAGCTGTCAGCACTTGGAGATGGAAGACTCTGTGTCTGACACTCTAGCTCTTGCATACTCAATGACACAGGAATTCCAGCACTGAAAAAATTTTTCTCCCTGTAAATTCCTCATTCTCATCAAGGCAGAACAAAAGTACTATAGGTAACAACTTAGGACTGATGGATGGGAAACTTTCCAAAATTGTGGAAGTTAGGGAGTATGACTACACTATATAAAAAAACTTTTGTAGAAAAAGGATGGATAGGGCTGGGAGTATGGCCTAGTGGCAAGAGCGTTTGCCTCCTACACATGAAGCTCTGGGTTCGATTCCCCAGCACCACATATATGGAAAATGGCCAGAAGGGGCGCTGTGGCTCAGGTGGCAGAGTGCTAGCCTTGAGCGGGAAGAAGCCAGGGACAGTGCTCAAGCCCTGAGTCCAAGGCCCAGGACTGGCCAAAAAAAAAAAAAAAAAAAAAAAAGGATGGATAATCTGAACATAATAATAATCAATGAGGGGAACTTTGACTCAACCTTTCCACTCTTTACTTCCTAAGTAGTTAGCATTCCAGGCATGAGCTACCACTTATGGGTACCAGTGGCAAACATTTTGATATGGTATTTTTGTCTTGCTTTTGCACAGAATGCATAGAATATGAAGTTATTGGCCCCTAAAAGCCTGGGTAAATTCCTAGACAATGATCCTATTACCCCTCAATACTGGTAAACTATGACAGAGGACATCAAGAAAGGAAGCATTCTTTCCTCCATTGGAGAGTGTGGGAAGAATCTAAGTTCAAAATAAAAGAGCTTTGAGTCACGAATGTCCTCATACACCTCAGCTCTCAACCTGTAGTCATAAATGCTACAGAACTCGTTAACAAACTACATGCTTTGGCTAACATTTTTCTTTCCATTTATAATAGGATAGTTAGTGTCTTCTCACCTTAAAGACTCAGGATAGCACTTACCAGTGTCTCAGAAATGAATAATTATCCAACTAGCATGTTGTCAGGGAAGAACAGGAAGCAGAGGGAAATGAGCTTACTGAGAAAAATCATCATGAACTTTTACTGAGGAGTCTGCATGTTAGATTCCACATTGGATACCTGGTGAGTTGTTAGAATTAATTATTTTAGACTTTATTTTAGATTTACAGAAAAATTTAGTGGAAGAATACATAACACTTGTATATAATCTCTCCCTAACTGTAGTTTTCCTATTATTAGTATGAAATATTTGCTACAATGAACCAGTCACCATTGACATACAATTATTAACTAAAAATCTATAATTAATTAAATACTGACCATTTGTGTGTGAAAACTAGTGTTCACAGAAGCCTGCCTTGAAACTTTTTCTAGCAACCATATTTATGTGTGTGTGTGTGTGTGTGTGTGTGTGTGTGTGTGTGTGTGTGTGTGTGTGATGGTCCTGGGGTTTAAACTTGGAGCTTGGGTGCTGCCCTTAAGCTTTTTTGTTCTAGAATAGTGCTCTAATACTTGAGCCACAGCTCCAATAGTGGCTTTTGGATGATTAACTGGAGACTGGCATTGAACCACACTCTTTAGATCTCAGCCTCCTGTGTAGCTAAGATTACAGCCATGTGCCACCAGTACCCAACTAATACTAATCTTTTCTTCTTGTTGTTTAATTGTCAAGGTGATATACAGAGGGGTTACAGTTACAAATATAAGGTAGTGACTACATTTCTTGTCAAACTTGTTAATCCCTCCTTCATTTTTCTCTCACCTTCCCAATCCCCCTACTCCTCCCCCAGTTGTACAGTTAATTTCCAACATATTGTCTTGTGACCATCACTGCTTCATTGGTTCACCTTTTATCCTTTGTCTCACCATTTTGATGTTCCCCTTCCCTTCCCTAATTCAGATAAACATATATACAATGCCCAGGGTACTTTTTTATAGTTGGAATTATATTATATGTAGCCTATTCAAGCTGGCTTCTTCTTTTAGCAATATACATCTAATTTTCCTCCATATCTTCTGATAATTGATATCTCATTTCTTTTTTACTCTAAAATTGTGCTGTGTAGATGTACATTTACTTTTCCATTCACCTATTGATGGATATCATCTTTGTTTCCATGCTTTGACAATCATGAAGTTGCTAGCCTGGTGCCAGTGGCTCACACCTATAATCTTAGCTACTTACAAGGCTGAGATCAGAGGGATTGAGGTTCGAAGTTAGCCCTGACAGAAAAGTCTGTGAGACTTTTATCTTCAACTTCTACCAAACCTGGGAGTAGAGTTGTGGCTCAAGTGGTAGAGTGCAAGCCTTGAGCACAAAAGTTCAGGAATAGCACCCAGGCCCTGAGTGCAAGCCCTAGGACCAACACACACACACACACACACACACACACACACACACACACACACACACATTTGCTAGGAATATTTTCATGTAAGTTTTCTGTGTGGACACTAATTTTCAATTAATTTGGATAAATGCCAAGAAGCATTATCAATAAAATTTATAGATAGCCTGTATTCAGTGTTATAGGAAACTGCCAAACTATCTTCCAAAGGGATCCTGGAGCTTGAATTCAGGGCTTTATGCTTGCTAGCACTCTAGTGCTTCAACCGCATTGTACCTCTAATCACCCCATTTATGCCTTCTGTTGTAGATGGGATGATAGGCAAACATAAAACTACACCACTACTGGTAAATAGAGGTCTCTTGAGCTTTTGTCCCAGGTTGGCTTGTAGCCATGCTTTTTCTTGGTCCCATCTCCCAAAGTAGCTAGGATGCAGGTCTCAACCACTGTCACCAAAAGCCCCAGCCTTTCCAATTTCCCAGCTACAAGACACAGTCACCAGAATAATTTAGTGCCATCCTCCTAATTGCCATGGCTAACAGAGAAATCACTAAAACTCTTCAAATAGTTTTCATTTATATGTTGATTTCTCACTTCCCACTTGGGAAAGGAGTGTCTGACTCTTACTGCTTTTGATCTAACTATTCTGTAGCCTGACCTACTTTCATTTTTCTTAGTGCTGACATTTATTTTATTTTCTTTATTTAAGAGCAGAAAATAACCGGGGAAAAAAAGGTAATCCACATGCATTTAGGTCATTGTAAGTGTCCCAGTTACATTTGCATTTTTCTGTTAAAAGTCTAATGCTGCCTTTGAATGATTTAAGATATTTGGACAAGGGGAAAATAACTCTTGCCTCTCATAAATCCAGAGTGAAAACAAAGAGAATATATAATACGCCTGGCTTGATTCGAGACCATGTAAATTACATCTGTTGTACGCATAGGTTTTGTCAGGCTCTCAGAAACCTTCCCCTCAGGAACCACATTCAGGTGAAGCAGAGGACTGACTTCCTTTCCCCCTAGCACAAGAGGCTTTGAAGGGCCCCGCAGACAGTCTACCTTTTTGATAACTAGATTTCAATGCTGAGTGTGATCTTGGTCCCCTACAAAAGAGGTGATATTCAAGAGCAGAATCTCAGAACTCTATATCACTTTCTCACAGTGGGAAAAGCACAGAAATGATCACTTGAGGGTCATTTGCATATTTCAAGAATCAAAAAGAGGTTAGTAGAGACCTGTAAAATGATAAAGTAGCAGTGAGGACAGTGTATTTAAGAATGCATGGCGGTCTGGACACAAAGAGGAAACGGAGAAAACATGGTGATGTGTTTAGCAGCAAAGGGCTTCAGAGAATGGCAGGAGAGGAACCTCACACCAATTCCCAGCTGTGGTTTTCTTTACATTTTCAAGGGTTCAGAGTATGGCCTTCCCAAAGCTGCTACTTGCTCTGAAGGGTAATTATAGTACCTGTGGCTGTGCTTAGATAAAGCTGGGAAAATGCTGATTTACAGAAAATTTATTTTCTTTTGACTCTACTCTTTTATTTCTCCGACATTCATGAAAATATGTAAATATCCAAGTTTGTGACTGGAAATAGGACACTAACCTGGCTTTTGTATACCTGTGACCTTTCAAAGCCATTAAAAAAGATGCTTAGAAATCATATTTTTTAAAAGGTTTTTCTTTCTTTCTTTCATTTCTCTCTTTCTTTCTCTTGGTAATGGGAAGTTCTGGGATTTGAATCAGAGCCTTGCTAGGGTGCTCTACCACTTGGGCAGCACCTAGCCCTTTGGTTGTCTTAGTAGTTATTTATACAAATACTCTCCCATGATTTATACTCTGGTTTGTTCCCAACTGTGATATTTCTACTGGTGCCTCCTGCATAGCTGAGATGGCAGGACCTTGCTGACCTGATGTCTGAACTAGTCTGAACTAGTCTGAACTGAAACACCCATGATCTCTAAATCCTAAGTAGCTGGGATTACAAGTATATGCCACCACTCTTAGCTCAAAGTTTTATTCTCTGTCCCTTTCTTACTTTCTGTCTCTCTCTGCCTGTCTCTCTTAATCTCTCCATCCCTATATTGCCCTTCAGCAATTCTCCATTAAATATGTTGCAGTCTTCCTAAATTGTTACCTGAGTTATATCTCTCATGTTTATATCCCTTCAATGGCTCCCCATTGTTCTCAGATAAAATAATAGAATTCAAATACCTCAGGAAAGCCCAAAAGCTAATTGGTGACCTATCTTCATTTTCTTCTCTGGACAATCTGCCACTCACTGTAGTTGATACATTTAACTCTGTTCCTTCTTCCTCCATCCCCCCACCTTTGATGCAGCTCCTTCTCCAAAAATCTTCCATCACCACATTTCCCAATCATTTCTTTTTTCTAAAAAAATAACCCTCACAATTTCTTGGAAAGATATACCAAGAAAATGGAGGGAGAGAATGCACATTGGGCTATTAAAGTTATTCCTATTACCAACACCCTGGAAATAACCAAATTCAGTGGGAAAAGAATTGCTCAATGTGATAACAATTCATTAAAGAAATCTTCCAAGGACAATGATCTTACTTCAATGTGGATTTAAATCAACCAATCTGTCATAGTGTGTGAATTTCTAATTAAGGCTAATTCTGTATTCCCTAGATAAGTAGAGGACATCTGCAGTCATCTGATGAGTCGAGGCAAAGCGCCTTCTTCTCTTGAAAATATCTAGTTAACTGTGGTAAAAATATTGGTTTTATTACTTTCATTAGCTAATTGCTCCACTTACCATTTGTGTTTAGTGTCTATTGATACAAAGTCCTTCTTAAAGGCCCAGAGTTAATAATACGAAAAAACGTTCTTGAAAAATCTACTGCTGCTGTTTTGGGAAGCAAGGATTGCTCAATAGACCTTCTGGGGGAAAAGTAAAAGGTTGACTATCCTCAAATGCCAACTGATGCTTATAGAAGCATCTCTAAGGGCCATTTGACTCAAAAATAAAAATAAAGAACTCCAAACTCTCCTATTGTGAACAGTGAAGATAATTAATGGTTTCTCTTTTCCAGAGAGTCAGTCACCTCTAGCCCCTTTATTCTTTAATCTGTTGCTCTGTGACAGAAATCTCTGCTCTAGGCTGAACCTGTATCATTTAAGAGAATTGCTCCTTAAACACATTTATAAAGGACAAATTGTCACCATACATGGTGTTAGAAAACTCTGTCCTTTTCCGCACTTCTCTTTAGTCTTTCTGTAAACCAATAGGATTACTTGCTGTCCATCTATCTGGCTATCTGTTCTCTCTCTCTCTCTCTCTCTCTCTCTCTCTCTCTCTCTCTCTTTCTCATCTACCTACCTATTATCTATATGTATCTCTCTATCATTCATCTATCTGTATACCTACCTATGTTGCTATCTGAGTCTGTACTTATTCCAGTATTGAAGTAACTACAATAGAGTGAGATAAGAAAGATTGGAAGTAGATATTCTCATGCATTTTCTCTAAAGCTAGAAGAATATGGTTAAATGTTGTGCTTAAATTTTAACATTGCATCTGTAATTGCAAAGGTTACCATCCCACACCAGCCTTGTGCTTGGCTATACTTCATATCTCTCTTTCTTAGGAGTCTGTAGGCATCTGGAGGTGTGAATTGAAATAGGTGGCAGGGAGGTTGCAGTGAGTTCTTTGTGTCATAAATTCCTGTGTAGGTGATCCCTCTGAATGAATCATGCTGAGATCAATGGCTTGAGTATTGCCTACAAATGAAGGTGTTTTTTTGGGGGGATCATTTGTACAATTGAGAATCCTGTGCTCATGTTTTTCTAAAGGATTTATTCTGTTGGCTGATTGCTTAATGGTAGGGAAGGTAGTTTGACCCAGCAACTGATTTATTCACTCCCATTAAAACCTTGCAACAAGAAATGTGTTCTTATGCTTATAAGTCAATTCTCTCTTAAATATTTTATAACTTCACATATGACTGAGTCCTATCTCAAGATTTCATTGGACTAGTTAGTCTCCACATCAGTAAAAATTGCAATTATCTATTTGCTGCTCTACATTCTAGGGCTTCCCCTAAAGTTAGATTGAAATGGGGAACTTGTACCAAAGTTGGTGGACTTGAGTAAAGGGGAATAAAGCCACTTTCAGATTTTTTTTTCTTTTAATCCTCCATCCTATCTTCCAATTCTCACTTCTCTAGCCATGGAGTGGTAGTTGCTGTGACTGGGGGGACATAAAACTATGGAAGAGTTGTTAGCTTAAACAATCAGGAAGTTCATGAATGGAAAGGATCCACTTTCAAGTTCACTCACAGGACTGTGGACAGAACGCAGGGCATTGCTGAACACTGCTTAGGACACCAGTTCTAGGTTATATGGCCTCTCATAGGGCTAGTACATCATGGAAGCACTATCCAAATAAGAGGGGTGTGTGTGTGTGTGTGTGTGTGTGTGTGTGTGTGTGTGTGTGTGTGTGTGTGTGTGTGTACAGAGAGAACACTTGAAGTACAGTGGACATACCTTGAATCTCAGCACTTGGGAGGTTGAGGCAGGAGGATGGAGTTTGAAGCAAACCTGACCTCCCGAGTGAGTTCCAGGCTGGTATTGGCTGTGTATTGAGACCCTATCTCACTGTCTCTTAGTGCCAGCACCCACTCATAGGAAGGGGATTGCACAAATCTGGGAACTTGTGAGATGGGGATCACTGGGTGGCTGTCACACATGGTCGTCTTCATGGCCATGCCTTCTACATGGCATACCTGGCAGATGGAAGTGGCTGTAGTCCTGATTCTCTTCTAATTTGGAAGGGTAGGAAGGATAGCTCCTATGTTCAAAGATTCTGATAGAAAGAAGAAATATACCCCTGTTCGATCAAATCACACAACCCATGTTAATGGTAGCATTTGTGACATTAAACTGATGAATCCATTCACTTCCATTCCCTGCCTTCTAAAGTATATAATTCCTTTACCCTTTTATAAACCACTTGTTTTTGAGAGTAACTTTCTGTTTTGAACATTGGCATGTTATCCACAAACTCTGGTGGTAATCTTGCTGAGGCTTTATGGGAGATATTATGGTTTATATGTATTCCCCAAAGAGTGTTTGTTGGGTGGCTCATGCTTGTAAAGGCAGCTATGCAGGAGGCAGAGATCAGAAAGATGATGGTTGAAAATGTTAGTGAGATACCATCCCAACCACAAAATTTGGGCATGATGGTAACCCTTATCCTAGCTATGCAAGAGGCACTGATAATATCTTGATCTAAGGCTGGCCATGGGCAAAAAGTGACAGTCTCTATCTGAAAAGTAAAGCAAAAAGGGGCGACGGAACATAGCTCAAGTTCATCTGCCCAATAAATGTGAGGCACTGTGTTCAACCTCTAGTATTACCAAAAGATAGATGCATATGTTAGAAACTTAATCCCTAGTCCAATAGTATTGAGAGGTAGAGCCTCATGGGGGAAAAAGGTTAGATCATAAGGGCAGAGCCAATTATGAAAGGGATTTGATCTCTGTGGTTGATCTTTCTGTGGCATGCACTTGTGTTCTCTGGCCCATCAGCTTTTCTCCACAGGATGACACGGCAAGAAGGTTCTTGTCAGATATGGGCCCTGCAACCTTGGACATCCTAGTCTGTAGATCTTTGTAAAATAAATCTATTGTTTATAAGTTATTCAATCTCAGGAATTATGTTATAGCAGCATAACATGGACTAAAGTGGCAAGTCTCCTTCCTCTATTAAATTGGAAAACCCTTAATGGAATGAGGATGACTTGTGTACTTATCTGTCTATATAAAAATTAAATATATGTTTATTTATACATGTATACATTGTCATGTATTATATAATTATACACAATAGATCTGTGCTCAGAGTAGATAGGAAAATTAACTTTATTAATTGAGTGAACTAAGAATTCAAGGAAGCAGATGTTGATTTACATTTGCCTGTTTTTATTTCCCATGCTTCTTTCATAAAATTATTTTGTAGCTATCCTACAGGCTGTAGTTAATATCTGTGTGTGTGTGTGTGTGTGTGTGTGTGTGTGTGTGTGTGTGTGTGTGTGTGTATTTCTCAAGAAAGTCTTCTCTAACTATCTAAAACTGAGCTAGGTGCCTTTCAGGAGTTTCTAAACTTCTGCTATTATTTCACACAACAGCAGCAGCTTGGGTGCTGGAGTGATTGCTCCAGAATGGAAGTCAGTGACTTCAAAAACAGTCTTATTTCCCCAGCCCTTTGTCCTGGTGCACAGCAGAAACACAAGCATTTCTTTTTTTTTTTAAAGGATAAATAAATGGCAGAGATAAATGAATAGTACAGGAATTAGAGTTTTTCAGGGAATTCTTTGTATATTAAATAATCAAGGCACTAAAGAACCCTCCATCTGAACAATGAAAGACTTATGTGACTGGGCTATTGATCATTCGAAGTGAATCAAGGGGCTTCAAATATCTGTAAGCCAAGCACTAGATGGTAAGTAGAATTGACTTAAAGGATGAATGTTAAAGCAATACAACATGCACCTCTGTGCTCAGCAAGATAATAGATAGCATTTGGAGATTCCAGAGTAGGATGGAAAACTTCTCTGATAAGGAAGATTGGCACATTACAGGTCAAAACTATGGAATTTGTGTGGAATATGTAGAATAGGCAAGTCCTGGAAGACAGAAAGTAGTTGAATAATTGTCAAGACACAAGGGAAAGGAATGCAGAGTTGTTGCTAATAGGTGGAAATACTTGGAATTGCATGTTTTTGTAGATGTAAAAGGGTGATGAAAATACTCTAGAAGCAGTCATAATGGTTCTACATATTTGTGACTATCAACATAAATACCACCAAATTGTGATTTGTGAGTGATATCTCTTTATAAAATGAAAAAAGGTGTCAAAGCAGAAGACTGTGGGTAGTAAAGATTTAATGTCATTATAAAACATTTAAAGTTGGTTATATTGTAAAAATGAAAACATCTGGGATCATACCAGAAACTAAAACATTCTCTGGTACCCACTTTAACAGTGAAATGAATTTTAGCTGCTTCTGAATTATTTGCTAGAATATAAGAATCTCTTTTCAAGCTTGGACTTTCAGTTATAACTGGCCCTCAAAATTGGATACTTGAAAGAAATATACACATCATATCTTATTATAATTTGTTCTTTTCATAGATAGGTATTACTTGGGTCCTCCTTCATCCTGAACTTTCCCTCTTATCCCGCCTTTCAACCATTGAAAATTGCTTTTAAAAAAATGTTTTGTGGTATCTCCCTTCATTTTCTCTTCCCTTTGGAATATTAAGTTTTATCAAATGGATTTTTTTGCTACACAATATTAAACAGAATCATTTCTGCTATGTTTCAGGCTGCAAGAAATCTCAGTCATTCATAAGGATGAGAGGCTGCTGGCGGTAACCCTGGAGTCAGGCATTCCTACTGTCACCTGGAAAAGCACAGCCTTCTTTTCTTCTAGAGTTCCTTCAGAACTGAAGTTACAAACAGTAATTGTCTTGAAAAATGTATTAGGGAAACAATTTATCTTTCATAATACAGCATCAAACTTAATACATACTTCATGAGAACATGATAGCAGTTTGTGAAACTCATCAAAATGTTCTAATCAAGACACCAAGAACTAGGATGGCAAAACAACAAACCAAAATAAAACTAGGAAGCTTAGAGCCAGTGCCTCACACCTGTAATCCTAGCAACTAAGGAGGCTGAGATCAGAGGATCCTGGTTCAAAGCCATCAGATCAAAAAGACTTTATTCCTAATTAACCAGCAAAAGGCTAGAAGTGGAGGCATGGCTCCAGTGGCAGAGTGCCAGCCTTGCTATTAGTATATATATATAATATATATATATATATATAATAGTAGTGATATATATTAATATATAGTAGTAGTGAGTTCAAGTCTCACTACCAGCACAGATAAATAAAATAAAACTAGACAGTAAGGGGAAGGCCAATAGCTTCAAGACCAACAAAATATCAGCAATTGATTTGGGGGAGAAATCATCGCAGCACTCACTAGAGCCAAGGATGAAAGAACCTTAAATTCACTGGCTTGTACACCTAGCCAGCTGATGACCAGAAGCTGAAGACAGAAGAATTTTCAGGTAAAATTCACAGTATATGTAAGACCAAAGAGGCTTACAATTGTGGGACACTGGCTTGCAGCTTTAAGAGGCGGTCCTAGCAGGCCCACCTCTTCTCCAGCCCTGGGGCCACATGGCTGCTAGCCCCACCTGCCTTCTCTGGGTCTGGAAACAGAAAGGCGGCTCTAACCAGCCCTGCCTCCTGCCTTGGACCGCCAAGATGGCCAAGGGTGATGAACCCAGAGGTGGTCCTGGGGGCCGTGACTACTGCCCTTAGGGGACGTCCCATGACTTCACTCTTGGTGGACAGCCTAACCAGCCTATCACAATGCCTAGCTAGCCGCTCCAAATTCCTCCCCTTCCTGCCGCCATTACTGCTTTATAAACACATTCCCAAAATAAATCCTCGGATGATTGCTTTGACTTCTTTTTTATTTTTTTTTTCCAAATTTTTATTATCGATTGCTTTGACTTCTCCCCAGATCGCTTGCCTGTCTTTTCTGGGAACAGTGGGCAGTATGCGGCTCTCTACCTCTTCTCGGCAATACCCCCCTGGAGCCGAGTGTCCCGGACATACAACAACAACAACAGTAACAAAACTCTGTAGTATCGAACTAGAATTGAGAAAAACAATCAGGGTAGAGATGTAGCTTGGCTCCTCTTGGTGGTTATATTCTGATAAATCTATTATATATTAAAAATTTCTTAATAGGGGAAGTACATTGAATACCCCTAACCTAGCAAACATCATAGCTTAGCTACACAGTATGTTGTAAAGTGTTTGTTGCTGACCCTCAAGATCTCATGGTTGAATGGAAGTGGTACTTGGTAATGCTAAACAACCGCTGAGAAACCAAACTGTGTGTCACTATCTCCTGAAGGATCAAAATTTAAAAGCCTAGAAAGACTAACCAGCTCAGTAGTAATAATAAATCTGAATTTATTTATTTTTACAAATATTTTTTTAATTTTACTAAAGGGATGAAAGTTATTAAACAGAAATAAATAATTACAGGCTCTGAAGCACAAAATCAGCCATAAAACATCATTCCAATGTGTAGAAAGGAAATGGTCAGAGATGACCAGGTTAAAAGGACTTGGAAACTGACCCATGGAAGGGGCTACTTTACCAAAATGGGGCAGGTTGGAGCATCATGCAAAGTATCAAATATGTCCTAATCAGCCAGTTCATAGTGAGATACTACTAAACAAAAAGAAAATGGCTGCTGATGAATACACTTATTATCTGACAGGTAGTAAATAAGTAAGAAGGGGGAAAGATCACGCATTTTTTTCTTGTTTTTCTTAAATAAACTGTTCGTTGAGTTGGAAGAGAATAGATGAGGGGATGCTTCTTATAAAAATATCTCAGCTAATAAATGAAGAAGAGAAATGAAAAAATTAGAGCCTTACCATTTGGAGCAACCAGATTAATGAGTCGAGGTAGACATTAATCTTCTATACCTGCTAGTGTCACAGAACAATGTCTGTATCTCCTGGCAGAGAAAATCCATACCACCTATAAAAAAGATATGCAGAAAAGTTCCAGACTGGGTCTGCTTAAGCCTCTTGATGAAGCAACCAGGTTCCAGGAAGTAGAGAGGCTAGAGAGACTGACGCTCCCTGACACAAGGAATATACAACCAGCAAAATCCAGAACCTAGGGAACCACAAGACAGACAAACCAACTTACCTGATAATTTAATTATAAGAGGATAAGAAAGAAGCAGAGGGTTTATCAATTGATTGAAAGAGACTTAAGAAGTAATATAATTCAACAGCAATATGTGAGTCTTATATTAATTCAAGTTACAAGTGAAAAATTTGTATTTCTGGAGAAGGTAAGAATTGTAAGGCTCACTTTTATTACTGATTACATCATTTTTTTAAGTTTTAAAAACCTTTGACTACAAGTTATCGTGATTGTATATGAGTATTTAGTAGAGATTTTATATTTCAGAGACAAATTTAGAAATGTTGGGATTTGCATTTATTTATTTTTCTTTTGGTGCTGGTGCTTGACTCCAGTTTTTTGCCTATGGTAGGCCAGCACTTGCCCACCGAGTTATTCCCAGCTCTTAATTTTTTATTTTTTTTTTTGCCAGTCCTGGGGCTTGGGACTCAAGGCCTGGGCACTGTCCCTGAGTTTCTTTTTGCTTAAGGCTAGCACTCTACCTCATGAGCCACAGTGCCACTTCTGGCTTTTTCTGTTTATGTGGTGATGAGGAATCAAACCCAGGGCTTCATACATGCTAGGCAAGCACTCTACCACTGAGCCACATTCCCAGCAGCTCTTGATTTTTTGACACAGGATCTTATGATATAGATTAAGCTAGCATTTCACAATCTTCCTGCTTTACCTTCCAAAGTGCTGGAATTACAGATACATACCACCATGCCCAGCTGAGGTTGGATTTCAAATTATAAAAAAGAGGTAGTAAAAGGGAGTATAGAGATGAGAAGGATCTGTCAGAACCAACAGTAATATTAAGTATAGGGAGTGGTATATGGAAAACAATATCTGTTTCTACTTCTGTTCATGTTTGATATTTTCCATAGAGTAAAGATTAAAAATATATAAATATACTTTAAAGACAAAATAGAACATGCAAGGGAGGTTCATAAATGGGTGTGTTTATGAGTGTTGTGCGTATTGCTACTAAAAATATTCAGTAGCCTAAAGCAACTAAAGGAATATTTAGAATCTTCATTCATGAATACCACAAATTTCCATTAACCACTATTTATACAAATGTTTCTGATGTTGGCATGTAGTTTGGATGCTAAATTCTACTCTATTTATTGCCATTGATCACCTACAGGAATCTATAACACACCGCTAACTTCTGTGTGTCAAGTACACCACTGGAGGACTTACTGTAGCAAACCAGCCTCCAGTTGAATAATTAGTCTTAATTTTACTCCATCCAATTAAAAACTGGAGGAAGAATAACAGTGACTAAGAAAAACTGAACTATCAACCAGTAAACTACACAGTTCTTAAAAGCAATAATTATGCCCATTGTCAGTGACTCACAACAGTAATCCTAGTTACTCAGTGGCTGAGATCTGAGGATCAAGGTTCAAAACCAGCCAGAGCAGAAATGTCCATCAGACTCTTATCTCCAATTAACCACCAACACCCCCCCCCAAAAAAAAAACAGAAGTAGAGCTGTGGCTCAAATGGTAGAGTGCCAAGTTTGACCAAAAAACTAAGGGACAGCCCCCCACAACACAAAGAAGAAAAAAAAAGGCAGGGATTATGAGAAACATATTCACCATGTTATTTGCAGTTCGTTTTGACATTTAGCTGTACAGACTTAAAAAGTGTCATAATCTGACAAATGCATACTATGTATAACAATAACATCAAGATAGTTAACATTTAAACTTTGTAAGTGTGTATATGCCAATCTGGGGGCTTGATTTGAAGGCTTGGGCCACTGTCTCTGAGTGTTTTTGCTCAAGGCAAACACTCTGCCACTTGAGCACAGCTCCATTTCTAGCCTTTTGATGGTTAATTGAAGATAAATGCTTTACATATTTTCCTACCTGGGCTAACTTGGCACCATGATGCTCAGATCTCAGCCTCCTGAATAGCTAGAATTATAGGTGTGAGCCACTGGTAGCTTCTTAAACATTCACATTTTTTATTAACACATAAAAGTTGTTTATACTTCTTCAGTTCAACATGATATTTCAATATATGTATAATACATATATAATATGTACTGATATAATCAGGGTAATTAATGACTCTATCTCTTTAGCATTAGTCTCTGTTGGCAATTTAAAGCTCTTCTAGCTATTCATAAAATACACTATATTCTCAGTTCTTATCACAATGGTTTATGCATAATAAATACCCTGGAAGCTGTGATTATATGGATGGATGGATAGAATGCATTTTATATAAGTGAATTTCATGTACATCTTACACTATAAATATTCATATCTAAATGTCATACCTAAATTTTTTGGTTACAGTTGCAGTTCTGTACTGTCTAGACTAGTGGCGCTCGAAGTTTAGCATCTAGAAGATTTGCTTGGAAAACTCATTAGTATTGCAAACTCTTACTCCAAAGTCTCAAATTTGCCTTTTAACAAGCTGCGAGGTGTTGCTGATGTTGTCGGTCTGTGGAAAACAATTTCAGTAGCATTAATGAACCCAGATAGATACCACATGGACTATACCCAGAATTATTAAGAAGGTTAAAAATATTCAGAGCCTTGGGCTGGGGATATAGTCTAGTGGCAAGAGTGCCTGCCTCGGATACACGAGGCCCTAGGTTCGATTCCCCAGCACCACATATACAGAAAACGGCCAGAAGCGGCGCTGTGGCTCAAGTGGCAGAGTGCTAGCCTTGAGCGGGAAGAAGCCAGGGACAGTGCTCAGGCCCTGAGTCCAAGGCCCAGGACTGGCCAAAAAAAAAAAAAAAAAAAAAAAAAAAAAAATATATATATATATATATATATATATATATATATATATATATTCAGAGCCTTGTGATTGCCCTGCTACCTACTGAAATCATATTTCTGGGGATGTCTTAAAAATGTGAAATTTAAGAGATTCCTCAGTCTATTTTTTTTTTACCACTATTGGAGCTTGAACTCAGAGCCTAGATAGTGCCCTTTAGATTTTATTGCCACAGCTCCACTTCTGGCTTTTTAGTGATTAATTGGAAATAAGAGTCTTACAGACTTTCCTGCCCAGACTGGGCTTTGAATAGATCTCATTAGATCTCAGGTTCCCGCTTAGCTAGGATTACAGGCATGCATCACTTGCACCTGGTTTCCTAGAGTCATTATTTTTTCTTATTTATTGTCAAAGTGATGTACAGAGAGGTTACAGTTTCATACGTTAGGCCTTGGGTACATTTCTTGTACTGTTACCTCCTCCCTCATTCCCCCTCCCCCTCCTTCTTTCCCTCTCCCCCCATGAGTTGCTCAGTTGGTTTACACCAAACAGTTTTGCAAGTATTGCTTTTGTAGTCATTTGTCTTTTTATCCTTTGTCTCTCGATTTTGATATTCCCTTTCACTTTCCCTAGAGTCATTTTTACACATGCATACTCAAGCTTGAGAATAGCATGGACTGTCCTGGACTGGTGCTACCCAACAGGACTCTGTAATGATGGACATGTTTTACCTTTACACAGTTTAGGTCAAAAGCAACTAGCCAATAGTGGTGGCCACGGAGATGTAACGTAAGTTAGCAGCCATGACTAAGAAGAAATCTAAACTTACATTTCAACTGTCAGCACTAGAAGCTAGAGTGTCTGTCCGTGGTGGCAGAAGAGAAGATCTTGTGTATGGGGTGCCTAGGACTTTTTCCTCCAACCAGGAGAAACTCCTTGTTGACTACTTTGGGCTTTTGTTTGGGGTTATAACGCCTGCTGGTGAGAGTCCATGCTGCTTCTCCCATGCCCCTAAAGCTTCTGTGAGAAATCAGGACTCTGACACCTATTCAAATGAGTAACACTAGCTTGACTTGATAGGCTCATGATTAATCTGCCCAATAATTATAGTGTGAGTCTATTCAAATATCTTTTTCTCCAAGGATTCTTATTTTTATCTCATTTGCTCTTGTGATGACTTTGGAAGCAGAAAAAAGGACTCAGTTTATATCTCCATTTTGCTTGCAGAAAATCTGACTCTTAAAGGGAGCAAGTGGCTGGCTGGAGCCTACCCCCAAACAAGTCCCTGATGAGGTATTATTTTTCAAGTACTTGACATCCCCTGTGAGTAAGAAATTAAGGTTCCTAGACTCAAGGATACCTCAGCCATATTTTTAAAAGCAATTTGCTTTCTCTGCCACCTAAATATCCAGGAGGATGGGATGTGAGCCCAGGATAAAATGGATCCAACCCAAACTGGACTCAGACGTCTTTAAATTATAGGGTAAATTGTATTCCCATGCCTCTGAGGGTTTCCTTGCATAGCCTATATGCTGTAAAGTAAGTGACTATGCAATAGTGTCCAAACTCTATTATATATTTCCTTGTACAAATCACAGTGAAGGTAGTAGGGATATTTTGGATGGAGCAAGAAATAAGAGATTGGAGATGGGTTAATAAGAATCCCTTTTCCAATGACACATTTCAAGTCAACCCCAGGTGATTCCATTTTATAGCAAGATTTATACCTGAGGCACCATCTTCAACCAAGATAGAGACAAGACCATAGGCCATCACGAAGTCAAAGGCATGAAATAATAATTAGCTACAAGTAGCCCAAAGAGATTCTGAAATGCTGTCAAAGTACAAAATTTGCAAAGCCAGCTGTAACTTAACTTTGCTTTATACACTATAATTCAAGCTACCTCCACAAAGCTTAAAGGAATGTAAAGCAAACATCTCCTGGATGAGTTTACTTGCTAGAAGGAAGGAACCTCACCATGGCCTCTTACTTTTCTTCAAACCAAAGCCACTTCTCTATAAGAGGAGAAGACTGAGGGGATTCTGGTGGACACTAGAGGAAGGACTAGAGGGGAAAGAAAGGAGAGGGAACTGAATGCATGACATTGGGAGAGCACCCCCTGTGTTTAAAATGAAGAAAACCTCCAGAAGAGAGGCTCTGAGTAGACTTTATTCACTTAATAGACTTTAAGTGCCTGAGGACACGGTACAAACTTGTATCCCATTATCAGACAGGCCCCCTCACAGTATCAGTGTTGGCAGAGGCTCATGAATATGTAAATACTATATGTATCTTGGAAACATGCTTGACAAGAGAATAGCTAAAATGAACTGATTCTAGTTATAAGCCCATCAGGCTGTCATTCTTTATGTTTGAACAGGCAGGCTATTGCTAGGTGACAGATCATTAAGGCTATCTACTCAGTCAGCGGAAATGAAGAAATAATTTGTTCCTAATAACCTTCAGATGACCTCCCAGGCAAAAGGGAGTCTTTAAAGTGCTGTCTCTGCCAATACATGTCAGGCAGGCGGGTGGGGCTCTTCTGGCCCTGCAGTTAGAGCAGGGTGGCTGGTGAAACAGATTAATAAACACCTACTGACAGGGACATACCGGGAAAAGATCTCATCACCTGCCATTATCGAGCTGATGAATAATTCAGAGCTCTCCATCAGAGCTGGGAATTTCAGGCTGTGCTGTGCTCACACTGGCAGGGAGGAGGAAGCATGAAGGGACTGATTGCTAGGATTAGACGGGGGCCCAGGAGATAAGGTTACTGGTCCAGACGGTGTGAGCATGGTGATGAGATGGGGACAGGCATCAAAAATTTACCTCTTTGGAGCTATTGTTTATGATCCCAGAGCCGGTGTGAACCTCCTCAGTGACTCCTGACAAGTTGCTCCTTTGCCCTTACTGTGGTGAAACACACATTATTTCTTTGCCCTTTTGGTAGGCTCTGGAGAACGAGATAAGCAGTCTCCCCAACATGCCCTCACTCCTTGAATACTTAATCTTGCTCCTATTACTACTGTCTCAACATCAGTGAGTAAATGTTAGCACTGTGAATGCAATCAGTGTGTGGCAGAAATCAGGAGTGTCTGAGCATCAATGGTATGATCCTAATTGTGCTAGGAGACCTCTCTGAGACTCAGTTTCCCCCTTTGCAAAATGAGTTTGATCAGATCTGATTTAGATAATCATGGAAATAAGCATGCACACACTTTAAGCAAGAAATAAAGGACTACTAAATTGCATATTTTTGATTGGGGACAAGGCAACACAGTGTACAGATGCAAATCTGATAATTCACAGAGATTTTAATAAAGGTATTTCCAGATACCAGCATGGCTGAGGAAAATAATGGGCCCGGGACTAGTATCAGCATGGGTCCATTGGTCCCTTTAGATCTCACAACAGAGGGAACAGGGGAGATCTGCTGCCTGTCAGAAGCCTTCTACGGAAAGTGACAAACCCAACAATGGTGACCTGGCAGGGCTAAAGCATGGGATGAATATGCCCACTGCAGACCTTTCCTGCTCTCTGATCTTCTATCAAGGTCTCCCTCTGGCTGAAACCAGCTGGAGGACAGATAAGAGATTATTGATAGTTCTGTACAGTTAAACCTCTAGGCCAGGCCATGGTAGGAAAAGGTGGGAACTAAATCGGGGGGGACAAGTGTAGGATCCAATGAATCATCTTCTGTCAGCAATTTCAGCACTTTGTTATTTGTGGTGCATATCTGTATATGTGGAATGACTTAAAAAGCAAAGCAAGAGAAAGCATCACATGCAATTTAGGAGGCTACAGACTAGTTGAATTTGAAAGAAGATGTAGAGAAAAAAAGAGATGTCCTACAATTAAGAAGAGCAAGGGAAGGGGTGGGACAGGGGAGAGATGGGTGAGAATATTGAAAGGGGTGACACTGATCGAGATGCATTGTATTCATAATATTCCTCTTTTACTGCTGTGACAAATGGCAATCCTTTGTACAACTACTTAAAAGATAATAAAAATTTTAAAAGAAATTATTATTTTTTATTTATTTATTTTTTTTTTTTGCCAGTCCTGGGCCTTGGACTCAGGGCCTGAGCACTGTCCCTGGCTTCTTCCCGCTCAAGGCTAGCACTCTGCCACTTGAGCCACAGCGCAGCTTCTGGCTGTTTTCCGTATATGTGGTGCTGGGGAATCGAACCTAGGGCCTCGTGTATCCGAGGCAGGCACTCTTGCCGCTAGGCTATATCCCCAGCCCAGAAATTATTTTTAAAAGAGGAATAATTTGAACAGTCTAATAAAGCAGGATTATAGGATTAAAAAGTATATTAACATTAAATTACAGCACATCCTGTACTTAGTTACTTCTCTACCTCTCTTGTTCCATTGTGCATAAAATAACTTACAGGCTACTTGATATCTCATCCTGTTCCTGGCCTGGCCTCCATAATTGAAGCATGGTAATGGGGTGTCTCCATCAATGAAGTCCACTCTGGAGCACCTGCAATAATAATCGGTGATGCAGAAGTTAATGACTGTCATCCTTAGAACCAAGACTCATGGTACATCTTCCCCAAGCTCAAGGCTGATTTAGACCTCAGCATAAATGACCTGAAATGAGTATATCATGAACCTAATCATTCCACGAGTTCTACCAAAGTTGAGCTTTACTTGGCTCAAGCTTGTATATTTTGTTCAACAGGTAGGAAACTAGAATATTCCGTTCCTGAGGAGTTTGATAACACCTCTGCTCAAAATACTGCAAAGACTGTAACCAAAGACTGTAACTGTACACCCTTAGTTTAAAAGAATATAGCATGTTAGAGAAGATTTCCAACATCTCTTATATCACCTCAAAGAATAATCATCTGATTCTATAATATGAAATCCTCTCCTTACTCATTAAGTTTTGTTTTTCCAAGAACTATTTATTGAGATCTTATTAGATTCCAGGAAGTCTTCTAGAAATATATTCATATATGCCATGATTAGGGAAATCTCTTAGTCCACAACAATAAAAAAAAAAAAAAGGCCAGCCTTGAGGAGATCCACTAAAGCAAACATCCCAGACAGCACGAGAAATAATTACAAAGGCCTGGAAGCATGATCAAACTTAACCTGCACATGAAGAAGATGTTGGAAAGAAATAGTGATCAAAACCTTAGTCATCAGAAGGAAGGAAACTGGCCACAGGAATTCATGAAAAGCCTCACAGCCACATTTTCAGATTATACATAATGAGCAAAAACTACATTGAAACAGTAAATTCAGATTCTTGTGAAGTACAGTCTTCATGTGTTAGCTTTGCACCAGAGTTTGACAGATAGAAATAACAGGCCTATAACATGTGATCCTATTCAGTTGCTTCAGAGATGTGGTTGACCACAGTGAAGCCTCTCAGGACACAGAAGCCATTCTCATGTTGTCATTATGTATATTTATCATTTTTCTTATAGTTTAGGTAGGGGAAGTTCTAATAAAACTGTTTGACCATCATTCCCTTTAGACTCAAATGTAGAATAAACATCTAACTTCATTAAAGGGCAACAACAGAGTGATCAGGCAGAAGAAGCACCGGCCCATCTGTAGATGAGGATTCTAGAGGGCTACCTTCTCCAGGAATGGAGAAGGGAAGCAAGAACCTAACCTCCTTGCATAGGAATATTCCTCTCTGCAGATTCTAAACACACTGGCTCTCCCTTCTGAAATGGAAAAGTAGTAAGTAGACTTTTAGGAACCTGATTGAATCAGGATGAGACTCCACTGTCATTCTTGTTGCTACTAAACCATGCAGTCAGATAATAAGGTTGCTTATTATCTGAAAGTAACTGTTTGTTTTTTTTCCCCAGTAAATCTCACCTCTGAGTTCTTCCCCATTTTTTTTAAATACGGGCTTATTGATATAATGAATAGCTATGACTCCTTTAAGCACAGCAAATACTTGAGATAGAGGGGTAAGCTTGCAAGTGACAAAGAAGATGAAAAATGCAAAAAAGATGAAAAACTGAAAAATGCAATAAAAAGAAGAATCCTGAAGATAGATTGGAAAGCGTTTCAAAAGAGAAAGTACTTGGATATGATAAACAGCACTGTAACCATTCGCACAGTGAGAACAAAGGAGGATATTCTTAGGAGAAGATCACAAGGGCTCAATAGCTATGTGCATATGATTATATGAAATTGTTCTTATCAAAATGAACTCCAAGAAATGGAAACAAGAGGTTTAGTGTTGGGATGTTTGCAGTTCTTCTTTCCCCATTTCCTTTTTGTTCTGGATTATCATAGGAGTTATATTCCAGAGACCCCCGGGAAAGGTGAAAATCTGAGAAGTAGAAGTGTTATGTAGTTGTTACTCACTATATTGAGGGCCATTTATTGCTACTTTCAGATTTTCCTCTATCTCAAGGTCTCTGAAATGTAACTCCCATGAGGGATCCTATTAACATTTGGGTGTTTTTCTTTTTTAACCCATGATATAATGAAGCCTCCAATAAACAAACCACAATATAGCGAGGGACAACTGTATTCCCTTCTGCTGCTCTTTTGATTTCTGTACCATTTTTTAAATAAAAGTTTTATCTGATTTTAGGAAAAAGGAAAGCACAGACAAAAGGTAAATCAATTGGGCACTGATACTCACTAGATATTATATCAGGAATTAACTATACAACTTGGAGGGGAGGGGAGGTGACACTGTTCAAAAGGAAATGCACTCATTACTTACGTAACTAATCTCTATATATATCACCTTTACAATAAAAATTTTTTTGAAAGAGAAACCAGTGTTTAGGGCTCCCTCCTTTTCCGTCAAGCTGTGCCCCTTGAGTAAATAATGAAGAGTTCCTATACCAATAAGATGAAGATATTCAATACAAAGGAAACTGATACTGGCACAGACATAGGAAAGCAGATCCTAATTAGAATGACCATATGTTCTAGTTTCTTGAGAAATTTCCAATTTCCACCTGTTGTTCTTGCACAATTATTAATGATGTTTTCCCTCCACTTCTTTTTTTTTTTTTTTTAATAATTACTTATTTATTGTCAAAGTGAGGAACAGAGGGGTTACAGTTTCATACATAAGGCAGTGAGTACATTTGTTCTACATTTTGTTACCTCCTCCCTCATTTCCCCTCTCCCCTTTCCCCTCTTCCCCCATGACTTGTCCAGCTGTTTTACACCAAATGGTTTTGCAAGTATTGCTTTTGGTGTCATTTGTCTTTTTATCCTTTGTCTCTCGATTATGATATTCCCTTTCACTTCCCTAGTTCTAATGCCAGTATATACAGTATCCAGGGTACTCAGATGACACACAGTGATAGCCCAGGGACAACCACAGGAAGGGTATACAAGAGGATCATCAACAATAGAAGCTAGGGTTTCACATGGCATGTTGAAAGTAATTACAACAGTGATATAACACTCGTTTCCATAACATAGAGCTCATTTCACTTAGCATCATCTAATGTGTTCATAAGGGCATAGCTATTGGGCTCTTGTGATCCTCTGCTATGACTAGCCTAAACCTGTGCTAATTATTCCCTATGAGGGAAACCATAGAGTCCATGTTTCTTTGGGTCTGGCTCACTTCACTTAGTATAACTTTTTCCAAGTTCTTTTATTTCCTTACGAATAGTGCAATGTCATTCTTTCTGATAGAGGCATAAAAGTCCATTTTGTCTATGTACCATATTTTCCTGATCCATTCATCTACTGAGGAACATCAGGGTTGGTTCCATATTTTAGCAGTGACAAATTGTGCTGCGATGAACATTGTTGTGCTGGTGGCTTTAGTGTGTTCTTGTTTGTGGTCTTTTGGATAGATGCCCAAAAGTGGGGTTGCTGGGTCATAGGGGAGCTCTATGTTTAGCCTTCTGAGGAATCTCCATACAGCTGTCCAAAGTGGCTGAGCCAGTCTACATTCCCACCAACAATGAAGTAGGGTTCTCTTTTGGCCACACCCCCTCCAACATTTGTTTTTGTTACTTTTCCTGATAATGGACATTCTTACTGGGGTGAGGTGGAATCTCAATGTTGTTTTAATTTGCATTTCTTTTTTTTTTTTTTTCTCAAATTTTTATTTTCAAACTGACGTACAGAGAGGTTACAGTATCATACGTTGGGCATTGGATACATTTCTTGTACTGTTTGTTGCCTTGTCCCTCATGCCCCCCTCCCTCCCCCCCTTTCCCTCCCCCCCGCCCAGTTGTTCAGTTCACTTACACCAAACAGTTTTGCAAGTATTGCTTTTGTAGTTATTTCTCTTTTTTTACCCTGTGTCTCTCGAATTTGGTATTCCCTTTGAATTTCCTACTTCCAATACCAGTAACCACGGTTTCCAATATACTCAGATAAGATTACAGAGATAGTGTAGGTACAAACATAGGAGGGTGATACAAAACATCATCAATAATAGAAACTACACATATACATTGGACGTTGAAAGTAGTTATAACTGTGATATATCACTTGTTTCCATATCATGGAGTTCATTTCACTTAGCATCATCTTATGTGTTCCTAAGGGTATAGCTATTGGGCCTTGTGATGCTCTGCTATGGCTTGCCTAAACCTGTACTAATTATTCCCAATAAGGGAGGCCATAGAGTCCATGTTTCTTTGGGTCTGGCTCACTTCACTTAGTATAACTTTTTCCAAGTCCTTCCATTTCCTTACAAATGGAACAATGTCATTCTTTCTGATAGAGGCATAAAATTCCATTGTGTAAATGTACCACATTTTCCTGATCCATTCATCTATGGAGGGGCATCTGGGTTGGTTCCAGCTTCTCGCTATGACAAATTGTGCTGCGATGAACATTGTTGTGCTGGTGGCATTACTGTGATTTTGTTTGTGGTCTTTTGGATAGATACCCAGCAGTGGGGCTGCTGGGTCATAGGGGAGTTCTATATTGAGCCTTCTGAGGAATCTCCATACTGCTTGCCAGAGTGGCTGAACCAGTTTACATTCCCACCAACAATGAAGTAGGGTTCCCTTTTGGCCACATCCCCTCCAACAATTGTTATTATTAGTTTTCTTGATATATGACATTCTTGCTGGGGTGAGATGGAATCTCAATGTTGTTTTGATTTGCATTTCCTTTATGGCCAGTGATGTAGAGCATTTTTTCATATGTCTATTGGCCATTCTCATTTCCTCATCAGAGAAGTTTCTTTGTAAGTCTTTAGCCCACTTGATGAGGGGGCTGTTGGTTCTTTGCAGTTTTGTTTTGGAAGAAGGTAATTTTTTTAGTTCTGCATATATTTTAGAGATGAGGCCTTTGTCTGTTGAATGTCCGGTAAAGATTTTCTCCCAGTCTGTGGGCTTTCTGTTTATCTTGAGAGCTATGTCCTTTGCCGTGCAGAAGCTCTGGAGTTTGATGCAATCCCATTTGTCCAACCTTTCTTTGATTTGTAGCCTTTCAGGGTCTTTGTTAAGGAAGTTCTGTCCTGTGCCAAGGAGCCCAAGTGTTTCTCCTACTCCTTCCTTTAGTGTCTTCAGGGTGCCTGTTTTGATTTCAAGGTCTTTAATCCATTTGGAATTGATTTTGGTGCAGGGTGATATATAAGGATCTAGTTTTAGTTTGTTGCATGTGTTGAGCCAGTTTTGCCAGCACCACTTGTTAAAGAGGCTATCTTTCTTCCATACTATTGTTTTAGCTCCTTTATCAAAGATTAAGTAGGCATAGTTCTGTGGGTTTAATTCTGGGTCTTCAATTCTGTTCCATTGGTCTTCAGGCCTGTTCCGGTGCCAATACCAAGCTGTTTTTATTACTATAGCTTTATAATACAGCTTGAAGTTGGGTATTGTAATTCCTCCAGCACTGTTCTTTCTGCTTAGGAGTGTTTTTGCTATTCTAGGTCTTTTATTGTTCCATATGAATTTCTGGATTGCTTCCTCTATTTCATTAAAGAATGGTGTTGGGATATTAATGGGTATTGCATTGAATTTGTAGATAGCCTTTGGCAATATTGCCATTTTGATTATATTAATCCTCCCAATCCAGGAGCATGGGAGGTTTTTCCATTTTCTTAGTTCTGACTTAATTTCATTTTTCAAGCTTTTAAAGTTCTCTTCAAAGAGGTCTTTCACTTCTTTGGTTAAGGTTATTCCTAGGTATTTTATGTTTTTGGGGGCTATTGCAAAAGGAGTTGCTTTCCTGATTTCAGCCTCGGTCTTCGGGTTGTTAGCATAGAGAAAGGCCGTTGATTTTTGAAGGTTTATTTTATATCCTGCAACTTTGCCAAAGTTTTGTATCAGCTCTAGTAGCTTGGGGGTAGAGTCTATGGGATTCTTTAGGTATAGGATCATGTCATCTGCGAAGAGAGAAAGTTTAACTTCATCTTTTCCTATTTGGATCCCCTTTATATTCTCTTCTTGCCTAATTGCTCTGGCTAGGAATTCTAGTACTATGTTGAAGAGCAGGGGAGAGAGTGGACATCCCTGCCTTGTTCCTGATTTTAAAGGGAATGGCTTTAGTTTTTCACCATTTAGAGTTATGCTTGCTGTTGGTTTGTCATAAACTGCCTTGATTATATTCAGGAATGTTCCCTGGAATCCCAGTTTTTCCAGGGCTTTTAGCATAAATGGGTGCTGGATTTTATCAAACGCTTTTTCCGCATCCAGTGATAAAACCATGTGGTTCTTTACCTTGCTCCGGTTGATGTGGTGGATTACATTAATTGACTTGCGTATATTAAACCAGCTTTGCATCCCTGGGATGAATCCAGTTTGATCGTGGTGTATGATTTTTTTGATGACTTGTTGAAGTCGATTGGCCAGAATTTTGTTGAGAATTTTTGCATCTATGTTCATCAGGGAGATTGGTCTGTAGTCCTCTTTCCGTGATGAGTCTCTGCCTGGTTTTGGGATGAGGGTTATACTGGCTTCATAAAATGAGTCTGGCAGTGAACGTTCTCTTTCAATTTCATTGAAGAGTTTGAGAAATATTGGAGTGAGTTCTGTTTTGAAGGCCTTGTAGAATTCTGCGGTGAATCCATCTGGACCTGGGCTTTTCTAGTTTCTTGAGAAATTTCCAATTTCCACCTGTTGTTCTTGCACAATTATTAATGATGTTTTCCCTCCACTTCTTAAAAAAAAAAAAAAAAGGTCCTTTTAGGATGACTCATTATATGATTGCCCTCTTTCTAACACTGCCTCTTCCACTAAGCAGATAAGGTATGTCTGGACAAAGCCACCAACTTTTTGGATGTCATTGAATGCATGATCTTAATCTTCACAAACGTTATGGTTTCTGGTTTTATATGGGCTTACAATCCCTTTAGAGCATCTTTCAAACTTAATTCTATCTACCTATAAAATACCATTCTATACATAACCACCATGCCTTACATAACTACAGAAATCTGACCAAAAACAATGAAATAAGGATTTAGTGTATAACAAAGAGAGGCTAAGGTGTTTTAGTAACAAGCAACTAACCATCTTGCTGGCTGAAAATGTTTATCAGTCATGGTGCATGCTCATCAAGATTTAATGGGGTGGGGGGGGGCACTTCTCAATACTGTTCCCCTCCAGAACCCAGGCTGATGGAGTGGTCCCCACTTGGACTGGTATCCTGGTAGTCTGGTAAAAACAATGGGAGGATGGGAGACTGCATACTGGCTCTTAAAGCATCTTTCAGAAGAGCTCATATCCTTTCTGCAACATTTCATTGGTCAACTCAAGTCACGTGACTGTAACTCCAAGAGGACAGGCAGTAAATTCCCACAACAAACCAGGAAGGAAAAGAAGAACATTTGGTAGAAAACTCCACTGAGTTCACACTAAAGTATTCCTAGGACAAAAGATATACAACTCCTCTCATGGCTGCCTTTTATATTTTCTGAGTCCCAATTACATCTCAATGAAATTTCACAGAATTACATGTGCAGTTTGATTATATTTATTTAATGCTTCATTAGGCTCTTTGTTAGCCATAGACTTACAAGCTTATCTCTCCTCAAAACAGCTTCTTTCTATCTCAACAAGCAGGTAGAAAGATATGGATATAAAATGCTCCTAATCCAGTTCTATGCCTTTTCTCTCTCCCAAGGTCTTTGCTATATCTACCATATAAACTAAGAGATGGCAGTTCAGTGAAGGAAAAGGTGTGTTTACCTCAGGAGAGAGTGTCTTTATGACACTGATCTGCTCTGATGAATCCACTAATGTGAAATTTCTGACCCAATAGGCAGTGATTGCACAGCTCTGAGCCTCCTCTCATTATTCATGAAATATGTGCTGCACGGCACCAGCCCTCTCCCTGCAGACTCGCTGCCAAGCAATTACTCATTTCCATCACTTAGCTTTTTTATTATTATTATTTTCAGTGGGTGTCTATATATTCAGCACACTTCAAGAAGCAAAGGCACAATCCCAGAATGAAAATGATGCTTGTCTTGTTTGATTTTAAATAGAAAAGCACTTTCAAGTCCTTAAAAATTGATGTTGTTTTAAACTTTACAACAAGCAATAGGGAAAACTGGTAGCTGCAGAAATAAATGGAAGGCAATCAGAAGCATTTCTACCGTTATACATATTTGCTAACCCAGAACTGCTGGGGGGACTATCTCATTGGTCCTGATTTATTTCTCTGACTCCCCTCAGGAGCCCTTAAGAGGAACACTGAACCACAAATGGTGACAGAGCTCTGGTTGCCGTTCTTTGCCAGAGGCAGGAGTACTCATGTGCAGTGGCCCATACTTGGGAAAGGGACAGACTCCAAGGACCATATCCTTTTCTTATCATAACATTTACTTGTTAAGCCCTTACAGATATAAAGTCCAATGGAGAAGAGTGGCTGTCTCATGCTACTGTGTGATATAATCTGTGTTGAGTGCTTATAGAATGCTATTTCAACCCTAGATGTTTTGCCAAAGGACTTTTAAAACCTGATGAAACTTTATTAGCCAAAGAATACTAAAGTCCTAGCTGCCAGTCCTCCCATGTTGCAAAATCTCATATTCTATGATTGGTTACAATGATGGCCCCAGTTCTTTATAGTTCGTATGTCACTGTGTGTGGGGGGGAGGAGGGGTACTTGGGCTTTAACTCAAGGCCTGGACTCTGTGACCTTTATTCACTCAATGTTGGCACTTTACTATTTTAGTCACACCTCTACTTCTGGATTTTTGCTGGTTAATTGGAGTTTAGAAGATGACAGATTTTCTTGCCCAGACTGAACTTTGAACCATAGTCCTCAGATCTCAGCCTCCTGAGTAGAGTTGAAGGTATGAACCACCAGCACTTGGCTCCTACATAGCCCTTTGCCATATGAACATGCAGCTCCTCACTGGAAAGTTAAGAGCCTTTTTCTAGACATATCACTTGCTTGTCCAATACAATGTACAGAAATGAAGATAGGCCATTTTTGAGCCACTCCCTCCAAAGTCCTTGGGTGTTGCCATTTCATCTGTCTTACATCCTTACTGTTGCTAGGAAGATATACTCAAGTTAGATTGCTATAAAATTAGATACATGGAACAGCTCCAGGCTAACTTGTTGTTCCAACCAAAGCCTCTAGAAGACATGACAGACAGCTGGTTCCTCAGACACAGGAATGAACCCAGCCAACATCAGCAGAACTTGTCCCAGCTGCCCCCAGGCATGTAATCCACATCTATTATTTATTATTATAAGGTTCTGTGAATATTTCATATAAGGTGTCACATATATGACTCATGTACCACCAGGAAATTGACTTTTCAGTTTTTTTCACTTCTCTCACACTCTTCCAAGATAGATCATAGAATTTTCTTTCACTTTCCTTTGGCTTCTTTAATTTATGCCACTTATTACTAAGTACACGCCACTGCTCTAAACAACACAGTCCAAAGCCTGAAGAATCAGAGACCTTTCTCTTACGCAGCTCTAATTTTAACACAGCAGTTCTCAATCATTTTTCTCTTGGCACTTAATGGATGGAATTAATATGTGCAACACATTCTCAAGAGCAAACTCAGAGTTATGAATGATTTCTGGTACATTTGCTCTTTCTATACCCCTGTCTCCGATGCCTAAGAAATTATACTTGAATACTAATGAGTAAAATTGGCATTAAAGAGTTTCAAACACATCATGGGTATCATTCTGGGTCATTTGCAACTTGGTATTTTATCTATTAGTTACAAATTACAGCAGCATTCACAGCTGATTGCTTTGTCCTGGGATTGGATGTCCCAGTTGAGAACAATGGGCCTTAGTGAAAGGTGAACACTGACATCCAGGGTATCAAGAGCAGTCCCAAGCAGACTGCAAGAAGAGTTTCTCAGACATGTAAGCAACAGACTGGGGAGGAGGGAGGCACTTGGAAAGAGAAATAACACTTTCAAACTGGAACACTTGAGGGGCTTCCTTACAAATCAGTCCAAAGAATAACAGACCTCTGACATACACCCTGGATTTTGACAGTGATTAAACCACTTTATTAGAAAGAAAGTACTCTTCACACATATCCTCTAAACCCATACTTACCCTAGTCCTTTTGACTGGGCTCAGTGGACACTGAAATTTCCATGGCAGCAAAGTAATTTCCTGTGATTGCTTCACCTTAGTGATAGGTGATAGGAAGGTAACACCTTTGAGTTCAACTTCCTTAGTTGTTTTTTCTTTTCTTTTTTTCTGTGTCTCCTCTAAAAGAATATTCAAGGAATCAGGCTCCATCACTGAATTCCTGGTCAAAAGACTAAATCAGGTAAGTCTAATCAGAAAGAGACTTGCCAGTACTCTATCACCTGGTAAACAACAGACTTTGGCAAACATAAGTCTCTTCTCCCTGGGCTAATGTTCTTTACAGTTTATTGAGTGTTTGATGACCTTTACAGGTCCCTTCTAATCTCAGCATCTGAGCCCTGTTTTCCTTTGGGTCTCTCCTGTCAATCTAAAGGAAAGATTAGTAGACCCTCCCACCCCTCCCACTTCTGCTTCTAAGGGTGTATCACAGCAGTCAAAGCTGATGTTTACCTAAGGAAGCCTTAGGGATTCCAGAAGAATCTATTTTGAGAAGAGTTCATTCTCTGTTTCCTCCTCTTTCCCACTCTATCCTAGCAAAGTGTGAACACTGGATTTCACTATACCAAGTGGTTTTCCCCATGGCTTTTCTACTATGTGATCACATGGGAATGGGAAACAGCTCCCCATTGGAAAAGAGGGTTACAACAAGAACAGGCAAGTTCTACAGAGCAGAAATGCATATGAAAGATGGCTTGGACATGTACTTTCTTTTCCTGTAGGTTGAATAAGGGGAGCTTCAAAGGCAGGCAGAGATATTAATTGTATGGAGCCTTTGTTCCCATCTGAAAAAATAAAATCACAGTGTAGACAAAATGTTTAGGTGCATGGTTGGGCTCTTCTCTGCAGTTAACTATTATTTTTAAGAAACAACTGGTGGCTTGTTTCTTGTTCTAAGACAGACAGAATGTTTGATTCCAGGCTAGAGTCTGTACCTGATGATCACTATGGCATTCTAAAGTAGAGATTCTAACTAGGAAAATCACAGAGAGGAAACTGTCCGGTAAACTAAGCAATAAACTGGAGACTCATAGTAACATTTCATCACCTATAAGGAAGAGACTCTCAGCATATGAGCTTGTCATGCTGATTTCCATTCATCTCCATTCTCTACTTCCTTTCAACCCCTTAAGGGATCATTTGGGAGTTCCATGGGTCCAGCTGATCAAGAAAGAATACTAGCCAGGCCAAGTCTGTAATAGGCTCCACATGATAAGCTGGCAACATCTAAAGACAGTTGCTACCTTCAGCTTCACTCAGAGCTGTTCTGAAGTCCAACAGGCATGACTTTTAAGCAGAACACCAGTCATTCACTTTTGCCTGGAAGCAGAAAGAGGAAAGTACAAAAGTCTGCCAATTCAAGGGCTGTGACTAATCAGGTCCATTCCTCATTGGACGAATGTTGTTTTCAATTGGTAAGGCCACACACAATTAATGACTCATGGCTGTATCCTAGCTACTCAGAAGCTGAAAACTGATGATCAAAGTTCAAAGCCAGCCCTGGCAAGAAAGCCTGGTTATCTCTAATTAATTAGCAAAAATAGCCAGAAGTAGAGCTGTGGCTCAAGTGGTAGAGCACCAGCTTTGAGCAAAACAAGCTAAGGAATAGCACCCACATCCTGAGCTCAAGACAAAGAAACAACAGGAAACAAAGTAATAACAAAAAGACATTGGTGAGAAGAAAGGCCTAGATCTTTAAAATAAACAAAATATTTCACAAAAGAGAAACCTCAGCAGAAAAGGAAAGTTTGATAATCAAGTGGACAATATGATGTACTCATCTCATCACAAAACCCCTTTATGTTGGTGAATGACAACTTGCTTCTTGTCTGAGGCACCCTTTCCACTGCCCATTGGACTGATGAGTAGAGTGGCTATAGCATCAGTAATTAGGGTAAATACAGACTCAGGCATGTGAACAGCCACTAACCCAGGCTACATCCATCATCCCAAGATCATCTCCATTGTAAGCTATAGCCACAGAAGCAGTAGCTAAGTAAAGATATTAGCTTCCCCCACAGGTTTCCAGAGTTCCCCTTATTGCCCTGCTATGTTTGCAGGATGTGCTGGGCTTCTCATTTGTTTGTTCCTGTTCTCGCCTCAGGAGCCAGCCAGTATGCACAACATGCATTACTAGCTCTTTCTCGGTTCTTCCACTTCCATTTCCAGATCTTTACTTCCCCAGAATAGGAACCACATTTTCTTATGCCAGATTTCTCTAATAAATCCCCTTCTCTTAATATTCATAGAGACTTTGCTTCCTTCCATGAGCCCTGGTTAATTGAAGAGAACCAGTGATAGGAGTGTAGAACCGTATATTTCATCCCGTATAGATTAGTTAGAATTGTGGCCTGTCAGGATACCACTTGATGTGCAGTTCATTCCCAGTCTGGGAAGAGGTGAATAGGATGAAATAGGATTCCTCTGTATAGAAAGAAACAAAGACTAGAACAAAGCCAGGCACCAGTGGCTAACACCTGTAATCCTAGCTATTCAGGAGGCTAAGATCTGATGAGTGCAGTTCTAATCCAGCCTGAGAAGAAAGTTCCTGAGACTCTTATCTCCATTTAACCTAAACAAAAACAAAACAAAATTTGAAAGTAGAGGTGTGGTATAGTTGATTCCGCACCAACCTTGAGTGAAAAAGCATAGTGATAGTACCCCTGAGCACAAGATAACAGTAATATTAAAGGAAATACCCCAAATTAAAATGGTAATAATAGCTTCCTTTCAGTGGTTAGAGTATGTATAATTTATGTTTTCCATTTTCAACTGGTGCAAAATTTTCAGACTTTTAATAAGAAATGCACCATATTAGAAAAAGACAAAAAAAATTGCTTTAATGAAACCATGGAATTTTAAAAATACAGATCACCTGAAGAGTTATAGTTTTATACTAGGGCATAAAACAAAATCAGTTTGTTTAATGGAATAGAACTCAACAGTTAATGTCTAATTTCTACACATAAAAAAGTTTACAGTTCATGAAAAATAACCACCCTGGATTTATAATATGTTAAACAACAAATAAAAGTAAATGTTGAATGTTAATGGCTCATACCTATAATTCTACCTACTCAGGAGGCTGACATCTGGAAGATTGTGGCTCGAAGTTAGCCTGGGAGACAAGTTTGTGAGGCTCCATATTCAGTAATCCAGCAAAATGCATAACTATTGGCATGACTTAATGGTAGAATACCAGCTATGCACAACCTGATTGACAGTGTGAAGCTCTGTGCTTAAGCCCTGCTACATGGAAGGAAGGAAGGAAGGAAGGAAGGAAGGAAGGAAGGAAGGAAGGAAGGAAGGAAGGAAGGAAGGAAAGAAGGAAGAAAGGGAGGGAGGGAGGGAGGGAGGGAAGGGAGATAGAACAAGAGAGGAAAGAATAAACAAAGGAAGGGAGGAAAGAAAGAAGGAAGAGACAAAGGGAAAAAAATAATTACAGAAAGAAAAGTGTAAGCGGGTGTGCCAGTGAGGCTCCTCCACCTACAAGAAGAAAATTCCTTTCTTTCTTCTCTCTCTCTCTGTCTCTCTGTCTCTGTCTCTCTGTCTCTCTGTCTCTCTCTCTCTATGTCTTTCTCTCTCTCTTTTGCCAGTCCTGGGGCTTGAACTCTGCGTGTAGGTATGGTCCCTGAACTTCTTTTGCTTAAGGCTAGACCTCTACCACTTGATCCACAGCACCACTTCCAACTTTTTCAGAGTAGTTTACTGGAGATAAGAGTCTCTCCAACTGTCCTGCCTGAGTTGACTTTGAACCACAGTCCTCAGATCTCAGCCTCCTGAATAGCTAGGATTATAGGCATGAGCCACCAGCACCCAACTAAGAAGAAACTTTCTAAGACTCATTGTAGGCCATACATAATACTAGCATTGATGGAATTTTAAATTACCCTCAACTTAGTGGAGATAGAGTATTTTACAGCATCATTATTTTTGCATATTTTATCTTGTATGCAATGAGGAACTCTGATTGGGTTTGAAGTAGTAAAACCATCTCTTTAAGGATTAGGTCAGGAATCACATTAAATACCTTGGTAACTGAAAATTCTCAGTCAAGAATTATGAAGAATCTGCTGAAAGTATCATATTGGGTTGGGGACTGGTACTGGGGCTTGAATTCCAGACCTTGTACTCTTCATTTCTTGCTTAGCTCTTGGCTAGGGCTCTACCACTTACAGCACACCTCCAGCCACATTTTTATTGGTGAAGAGCAAAGTAAGGTCTGTACTAATTTAGCCAGTTAAGGTAACAGAATTCATGTGATTACTACATGTGGATGGAGGGCATGTATTGTTTGGACTGGGCATGATTGTCACCACAGATTAGGTTGTGTTGCAGTAACAATTAATCCTCAAATATCAAAGGCTTATTCCAGTGTGGTCTGAGAGAATGCAGGGAATAATTTCAATATTTCTGAATTTGCAAAGATTTGCTTTGTGCCCTTTCACGGTCTCTGCCAAGAAAACTGTAGTTATTCGGATTGGTTTTCCTTTATAGATAAGTGTTCTCTTCTTACTGATGGCTTTAAGGATCCATTCCTTGGTCTCTATTGATCTTGTACAGATTATAATGTGTTGATGGGACATCCTGTTCTGGTCTGGCCTGTTTGGAGTTCTAAAAGCTTCTTGTAGCTTGATGGTTCTATCCTTCTGGATATTTGGGAAGTTCTCTGCAATACCACTTCTAGGCATTTACCTAAATGACCACAAACAAGGCCATACGAAAGCTACCAGCACAGCTATGTTTGTTGCAGCATTATTTACCATAGACAAAATATGGAACCAACCCAGATGCCCCTTAATAGGTGAACAGATCAAGAAAATGTGGTATACATACACAATGGAATCCTATGCTTCTATCAGAAGAATGATATTGCCCCATTCATAAGGAAATGGAAAAACTTGGAAAAATCATATTACGTGAAGTGAGCCAGACCTGAAGCAACATAGATTCATGGTTTCTCTCATTGGCAATAATTAGTAAATATCTAGGATATTCTGAGCACAGGATCACAATAGCTCAATAGCTATGTACACATGATCATATAAGATGATGCTAAGTGAAGTGAACTCCAAGATATGGAAACAAAAGGGTTTTTATTGTTGTTTATTTTAATGTACTATGCAAAATTTTTCTTTTTTCTTCTGTATGGTTTATCCCCTGTTGTTACTGTGTTTGATTTTTGTACCCTGGGTATTGTATGTATGTTTGTCTGAATTAGGGAAGGGAAAGGGAACATCAACATGGTGAGACAAAGGATAAAGGGTGAACCAATACAATAGTGATACCCACAAGACATTATGTTGGAAATTAACTGTATAACTCAGGGGGAGGGATTGAGGGGAGGTGGGAGAAAAATGAGGATGGGGGTAATAAGTATGAAAAAAATGTACTCACTACCTTATGTATATAATTGTAACCCCTCTCTACATCACCTTGACAATAAAATTAAATTTTAAAGAAGTATAGCACATGTCTTCTATCAGATTCTACTCACCAAAGTAAACCATACTTCATAGCCAGCTACTAGGGAGCAGAGAAACATCCCTACTGTATTCCCACATAGAACCAGAGACCTTTCTGTGAATAAATATACTCTCTCTCTTTCGCTCTCTCTCGCTCTCTCTCTCTCTCTCTCTACTGACTATAGCTACACCAATGTTATTCTGATTGCTTCAAATCCCATCAACTACTTAATGTTTGGGGGAAAAGTATTTTAAAGATCTCATCCACAGAAGTAAGTAACAACACTATTAATTTCCACAGGCGAAGTCAGCCATCCCCAAGTTCTTAGCTACTTATGGTTGCAGACATTCCCTGACAGACTATGGATGATCAATGAAGTCATAGGCATCATAGGATTTCTCTTTTGGTTCCTATCTTCCCTGAAATCTTCCTTTCAGTCTACCTTGGGCCTCCCAAGCCACAGCCAGGCCTTGTTCTTTCCCTTCTGCCCTGCTGTGCCCAGTGACTGTTAAGCAGCTGTCCTCTCCCACTTCAGGGAAGGCAGTACATCCACAAGGCATTGTTAGTGCAGTAGCATATGCCAGTGAGCACTAGGGAAGCAGACCAGATGCAAAACAGAGAGACTTAATTGAATTAAAAGTAAACACTGCATATTATGGTCTGCAATCACTCTAGTCCTCTTTCTCTTTGCCCTGGAGTGGGAAAAATCCAGCTTTGGATGACCTGTTAGCATTTATACATTATTCTCTAGACCTTCTATTAAATGTAGTAGCCACCTCTTGTCCTGTATGTCCCTGCAGTCTCATATTCCATAAACCAAAAGAAAAAAGTCTTTAACAATAGTTCAGCAGTTCTCATCAAGAACAAATTATAGGGCTGGGAATATGGCCTAATGGCAAGAGTGCTTGCCTTATATACATGAAGCCCAGGGTTCAATTCCCCAGCACCACATATACAGAAAATGGCCAGAAGTGGTGCTGTGGCTCAACTGGCAGAGTGCTAGCCTTGAGCAAAAAGAAGCCAGGGACAGTGCTTAGGCCCTGAGTCCAAGGCCCAGGACTGACAAAAAAAAAAAAAAAGAACAGATTATAGGCTCAAGCCTGTAGTCCTAGCTACTCAGGAGGCTGAGGTCTGAGAATCATTGTTTGAAGCCAGCCAGCAGAAAAGTCCCTATGAGACTCGTATCTCCAATTACCCACTCAAAAACTGGATGTAGTGCGGAGGCTCAAATTGATAGAGCTCTAGCCTTGAGCAAGTTCAAGGCCCATGACTGAACATGAAAAAGAAAAGGATACAAAAAAATATATAGTGACAATAAGGGCTAAATCACAGGGAAGAAAAATGCAAGAAAAATAAGTAATTTCAAATGGTATACCCTGGGTATTATATATACATTTATCTGAATTAGGGAAGGAAAGGGGAACATCAAAAGGATGAGACACAGGGCAAAGGGTGAACCAATGAACAGTGATACAAGAATTGGGGAGGAGGGATTGTGAGAGAAAAATGAGGGAGGAGGTAACAACTAAGACAAAAAATGTACTCACTACCTTACATATGTAACTGTAACCTCTGTACATCACATTAACAATAAAATAAAATTTTAAAATGCCGGAAAAAAAGGATACGGGTATGGCTCAAGTAGTAGAGCACCTGCCTAGCTAATGAGAAATCCTGAGTTCAAATCTCAAATATTAAGGAAGAGAGACAGGAGGAGGAAGGAGACAGAGTGACAGAGAGATAGAAATGGAGGAAAGGAGTGAGAGGAGGAGGGAGGAGGAGAAGGACGGAAGAGGAGAATGGAGGAGGAGGAGGAGAAGGGAGGAGAAGGAGGAGAGCAAGGAGGAGGGGGAAGAAAAGGAAGGCAGAAGGAAAGGAGAAAGAAGGAAGGAAGGAAAGGAGGAAGGAAGGAAGGAAGGAAGGAAGGAAGGAAGGAAGGAAGGAAGGAAGGAAGGAAGGAAGGAAGGAAGGGAGGGAGGAAGGGAAAACAGAACTGCTACCAAAAAAAAAAAAAAAAAAAAAAAGCTTAGGGCATCCTGCATTCTAAGTACCTGTTAGTCCCTGAAAGGGGGATCTCACACTTTGGGGTGACAAAAATCAGCCAAGGTGTGAGAGTATTCAGGGAAAACTAAGAAACAGAGGTCCAAAGAAAGCCTGGGAATCTGACTTTAATAGCACTTAAAATGAGTGTCATTGATAAGTAAGTTGGTAAACACCAGCTCGTGTTTCTTCCTTTTCTCTTGCAGTACTTAGATATCTTTCAGCTTCCAAGCTTCAAAGCTAAAAATGATACCATAAAATATCTTAACAATCTTAATGCAATCTGCTTTTATAAACTTGTTCAGGCTACATATAGAACATATTTAGCATACTGTCATATATTTTTTATATAATGTTAGGGTATTGTCTCGAGGTGTTTCACTCTCTATATTTTTTCCTAAAAAGGTAATAGTTTAATATTTCTACTTTATTCTTCCATTCCCTCCTTCACATCTAGTGACATAGCTCTGTTAGTATGTATGTGTCTGAATTCAGGTAAATGTGTATCTATCTTCTCATTACAAACTACAGGAGAACAAGGAGAAAGGCTGCTCCACAGAACCCAAACCTGAAGCCTGTGTCCAGCATATATTAAGTGTTACTAATGAATTAATATTGATTCATGTATCTTATCTTAAAAGTTTCAGCAATGGGGCAATGACACCTGCCTGCAATCCTCACTATACATGAGGCAGAGATGGGGAAAATCACAGATTTGAGACCAGCACACACAAATAGTTCATGAGATTCCATTGTGATCAATGAGAAGATGGCTTCGGTGGTGTGCCCCTGGCATCTAGCTACACAGGATGCATAAATAGGAGGACTGCTGTCCAGGACAACCTCAGCATAAAGGTGAGACCTTATCTCAAAAATGACCCAAGCGAAAAGGGTGCTAGTGGCATTGTTTAAGTAGTAGAGTACCTACTTAGCAAGCACAGTACCTACTTCAACTCCAGTTTCCTCTGAGCCATCTCAAATGCTATCTTGAATGTCCATGCAACCACATTTTGCATGTGCTGCTGACTTTCACTGGTGTGTTTTACATGTATTATTAGTCCTTTCTTTCCTTATTACATCATCTTTATAGGCCCTGATGTGTAGACTCCCTCAGAAAGTGTTCACTCAGTGAACAAAAAACAAATACTGTACAGTCTTCATTTTTACTCATCTGCAGAGGTCCCTGCACCCCGGGTGCTCTCCCAACCAGCGGGAGAGGCAAGGAAGCGCACCCTGCCGAGGGTGAACCCAGAATAGGTAACAAGCCTCGAGTCCGCCCGCACCCAGCCCAACCCAACCTTTTGCCGGCAGTTGGACAATCAGATGACTCGGGAGAAGTTCAAGACTGTTCTCAGTTTTAGTGGGGCCGACCGGATCTTAAGTATGGGCAATGGCAGCAGGAAGAGGAGGGTGTAACATACCTAGCCAGGGGCGATGATTGGGAGTCTGAGCTGTCAGTCAAGGGCGGAAGGCCATGGGACCTCCCTAAGGGGCGGCCTAAGTACTAGCAGGACTGCCCCCAGGTTACTGCCAGCAGCCATCTTGCTGCACATGGTCTTAAGGCTGGGAGGCGTGGCCAGCTAGAGCCATCTTTCCAGTTCCGAACCCAGAAGGCAGGTGGGGCTAACCAAGATCCCTCTTCCAGGAGGCGGTGCAAGCAAGCACGCCCCCAGGGACTGAGGCAGGCGGGGCTCTTCAGGGCCTCACTCCCGAGGCGCAACAGCGACACACCTCCAGGGCGTGGACAGGCGGGGCCAGTAGGTGCACCCCACACTCATCTATAGTCTAGCCCTCACAGTTTTGTTCACAGCAGTGGGATGCTGTCTCAATGTATGTTTCAAGGTAAGTAACATATTCCCTTCCTAAGGGCTGTTCCCGGTGTGAAGAAGAGATCCCAGGGGTAGGTAGAACCTGGAATCTTTCCTCATCAGCAGAACCTGACATTGCTAAGGTAGCTAGCAGGACAATATTAGAGGAGGGCAGAGTCTCAGAGGATTCTCATCTAGAAATGGTCTTCCTTAAAATACAGAGAAATACTGAGACATACAGAGAAAGCACAGGGCAAGATCCTGCCAGACAAGATGGCAAATGTGGAGAGAGTCCAGACAACATCGCTAAATAAATGGTGGGTCCTCTCCAGGGGACTACTGGTCCACTTGGGCAGGCTGGTAAGGACAAAGTGAATTCCCTCTCTTAAATGTGCACCCAGGAGCAACTCAGACACATGGCTTGGCCTAATACTTGACCTAATACTGTAAGTATGTACAGGTTTTCCCCAATTCCCTCCCATCCTACAATCTTCATGCCACACTCACCTTATGAGGCTGCCTGCCACAGACTTGTTCTTCTTTCACTCTATGTATTGCATGAGCTGTTTGAAGGCCAGGGGCAGATTTTCCTCCTGTTTATCCCCACACCTAGCACTATGCCTGGAGGCACTCGGTGTTCAATACTTGTTGGTTACAAGATTAAGGGAGTGCAGGTAGTAGATTAAAGAGTCAACTCGGAGTTCCTTGACCTACAAATCTAAGACACATGGCTTTAGTAAGAAATTAGAGCTACTGAGGGAAAAAAATGCTTCTGGCTTTCTTGACCTTACTGGTCTAGGCAGAGTCAAATAGGAACTGAAGCTGTTGGCCCTGTTCCCTCTCTGCTCAGAAGGCAGCCCCTGGCCAATTTGTGAGAAGACTCTCTGCTGAGAGGCAGACAGCAGCTCGTGCACTCCTGCCAGCTGGGCCATTTCTCCACAGGCCTCTAAGAGGCTGAGAGAGATGGGGCATGACAGAGCCAGGCCCGCTGCTCTGCTCATTGCTGGATGCCAGAGGGAGCTTAGATGCCCCACTGCACGCTGTGGGAAACAGGAGAGTGTTTCAGTCCCCGAAGGCAGAGGGCAGGAGGCTAGCAGAGAGAGCAAGCACATGAGGTTTTGTGTTTTATTTTTTAACATCTATCCCCAAGGATACTGACAGCAGCTATCTCTCTGGAAGGATAGAGAGCCCACTGGATGGAAACACAGGCTAAGGCCTCAATACTTGGATCCTTGGATTCCTCTGTGTGTGTGTGTGTGTGTGTGTGTGTGTGTGTGTGTGTGTGTGTGTACGAATCTTTTCCTATTTTCTTTGTTGTATAATAATGCTTCTCTCCACCCCCTAGGAAAAATTACTAAAATAACTATTTTCATTTGAGATACAGTTTGAATAAAGAGAATCAAAAAATCTAGTTTTTCCTATAACTAATAACTATTTTCATGCAGGATTTCTTTTTATTTTTATTTTTTGGCCTACAGAGAAAGTTTAATCTTACATTACTTCACAGAGCCCCTCCCCTCCTCCATTAGTGCCGGTGAATTCCCTCTCTATCAATGTTTGAACCACCTTCTCTTCATTTGACTCTTTTGCTTGCCTCTGAGTACAATTTCTTTTCTTGCAAACAGGAGTAAATACTGCTCTTAAAAATAAATATTAGTAGACTCAATTTGGACAACTGGATAAAAGAAAGCTTCTTTCCAGTATTTGTGTGTGGTTAAACCAGTCCTAGAATTTGAATTCAGGGTCTGGGTATTGCCCCTGAGCTTTTTTTCTCAAGGCTGGCACTCTACCATTTGAGTCACAGCTTCAATTCCTGGTTTTTTGGGGTGGTTAATTAGAGACCAGAGTCTTACACACTTTCCTGCTAGGGATGGCTTTGAACTTTTAGCTTCAGCTTTTAGCTTCCAGAGTAGCTAGGGTTACAGACATAAGTAGCCCGCTAAGTTTTTTTTCTTTTGCCAAGTATTTTGATAACTAACAGCTCTTTGGGGCTAATACTACTCTTAGATTCCCTGTGTCATCTTCCCAGCCTCCTCAAGGCCCCTTCTTCTTATGCCTGTACTGAGGGCCAATTGTAAACAAAGTTTAAATGCAGCAGACCAAGATGAAGAAAGGTTTGTAAGATACAGATAGAGCCAAACTCCACAACACAGAGAAATCATGACACTTGTGCACTCACACATAGTTTGTGATCTCCAGTCCAGGTTCAACCCATGAGGTAGAGAAGAATAGAATTTCTGTCTAGATGTGCTCAACTGTTGGAGGCCTAGTGTTTAATTATACTTACCAAATCCAAGCCACTCTCCAAACAGCATTCAGATATACTATATAGATGTTGATAATGTCTGACCCCAGCTATGATTTTTCATATAATGGCTTCTATACAAATGACAAGAAGTTGTGCAACAATGCCATGCATTTTTTTGATGCTTCTTGATCTTTTTATCACATGGCAGTGATCCCATATATTACTATATAGTTTCAGGTAATCATTATCCATTGTTAAACTGACTTGGCTCCAATGGAAATCCTATTAAAAGCAACAACTTCTCATTTGAGATATTTGATTTTAGAAACAGGGATATTTGATTTTCAGAAACACTGCATCACCTATGTATATTAACATTAATTAACACTAAATTTTCAATAGTCATTGACAGTCATTGAAGCGTGCAGTCCAGTGACATATAGAATTAAGGAATGGGGAGGCAGGCATTGGTTGCTCATACCCATAATCCTAGCTGTTCAGGAGACAGATATGAGGATCACAGTTCCAAGTCAGCCTGGGCAGGGAAGCTGATGAGATTGTTATGTCCAAGTAACCAGCAAAAAGCCAGAAGTGGAAATGTGGGTCTAGTGGTAGAGCTCCAGCCTTGAGCAAAAAATTCAAGCAAGTGTATGAAGCCCTGAATTCTAGCCCAGTATACACACACACATACATACACACACACACACACACACACACACACACACACACACACACACACACACACAAATAGGAATTAATAAGGTCAGTGAAATCCCCAAAATGGACAGGGGACAGTAGGGTAATCCACTTCAGTCTCTCAAAAAGTGGAAAACAAATAAAGTGCTACTGCTACTTTCTTAAATCATTTTTGTATCCTTCTTTCTTTTCCTCCAAAAGATCTTCCTCATGAGGGGTCAGTGGATAATACCTGTAATCCTAGCTACTCGGGGTTGAGATGTGAGGATTGTGGTTAAAAGCCAGTCCATAGTAGGAAAGTTTGCGAAATATTTATTTCCAATTAACCACCAAAAAACTGGAAGAATAGCTGTGACTCAAGTGGAAGAGCACTAGCTTTCAGCAAGACAAGCTCAGGAGTAGCACCAGGTCCTGAGTTCAAGCCTCAAGACCAGCATTAAAAAAAATCCTCAAATATTTTAGAAAACAGTACTGGTTAAAAATTATACTTCACAAACTGAAAAATCAATAAATATACTCTATTTTATATACTTCTCTACTTCTAACTTTTCCTTATATTGCTGATGACATGATTAAGTAGTTTCACACAATTATATGGAATTGCATTAATGTTCCTCATTAAAAACTATTGAATAGATATAACCTTTTCAATGGGTTAGAAGAGGACAGGAAAATATGAGGTTTGGAAAGACATTACACACTGCATATTCTGGGGATTGACTCTTACAACATATTCCGTGAGATTGCATCAGCACCTTAGTAAAGGCCACTGGAATTGGCAAACACTACAAATCAATGCTTCCTCCATTCCCAACAAAAGTTGGTGGCTAAACATTTATCAGTACATCTCTGTTACCAATGTAATAAGTAGGTGAAATGTATTTAAACTCTATTGGATGAAAACCATTTGCTAAAAAGTCAGGAGACTTAGTTCTAGATCAAGTTTTGTCCTGAAATTTTTATGTCCTAGGCAAATTTCTTCATGTAAATCATCACCCACAGAACACACTTTTTGCACCTCTTTATAATGTGTAAATGCAAAAAGAATTCTTTACATATGCATCCAATACATTCTTACTTGATAAGGCAAAATGTCTGAGGTTTTATGACTACTCCCGTCTTTCACCTCAGTCACTTAGAAGTGAATAGTGAACATCCATCTTCCTCATGTCTTCTCTCTAGTTCCCTTTCCCCTTCTCCCTTTAGCAAGATTCTCCCAGACCCAGGCAGCATACACATGTGCATGGTTTATGATGGAAGTACTCCCAAGAAACCATGGGAAGTGGGATAGGGGTCAAGAAGAAGCAAAAGAAGGAAACAGTTTCAGGAAAATTCCACACATACTCAGAAGCATACCTATCTCGACTTGGGTCAAGGACTCTGTGATTTTGTGCCTCCACTGCACAGACGTTGTGTCTGTGAGGAGGAGTTAACAAACTCCTCAGTGCTTTGGTCTTCCTGTATATGGAGGCCATCTCCAATGTCAAGTTTAAAATTCACAGAAGTCAGTTTAAAATTCACAGCAAAAATTCTACCAGCAG
This sequence comes from Perognathus longimembris pacificus, assembly GCF_023159225.1. Taxonomy (NCBI): domain Eukaryota; kingdom Metazoa; phylum Chordata; class Mammalia; order Rodentia; family Heteromyidae; genus Perognathus; species Perognathus longimembris. The sequence goes on along the minus strand of NC_063161.1, from coordinate 86,743,210 downwards.
AGACTAGAGATGAAAAGAGTTGAGGGCATAGAGCTGGGGAGAATTCATCTTTGGTTTATGATTTGTTTCTACAAATCACATTTTTACAGATGACTTTTCTTCATCAGTCTGACCAAGGAGGATATACTTTTTCTCAACAACCCAACATGATTGATCTATTCTTCTCCTGCATAATTACAGGGAACTTGAGCTCTCTGGACATCTGAAAAGTAAGAAAATACTTCCTTCTGGAAAGCAACACTCAGCTTTGTTTGAGACACATACACACACACACACACATACACACACAGTGTGCACATAAGTCAGGCATTCTCAAACTTGTATTGTACTGGCTTCAAAGGAAAAGAAAGAGAGCTTGCTAAGTAGCTAGTTTGCTCTTCCACCACTGCGAGCCTATGTATGTGGATCCTGCCATATTCTGAGATTCCAGCTACTTAACTGTCCACTCTCAATGTTTACCTCCCATCAAATTAAAGTAAAATGCACATTGCCAACAGAAAAGTTGCACCAGGTAGTGACAGGGATCTGGAATCACTAGATACTGATTCAGGCTAAGTAGAGAACAGAGCTAACCATTTAACTGAATATCATTCTTTCCAGAGAAGGCTATGACACATTGAAAAAAAAAATCTCCTTGTAATCATATATTATTTCCATAGAATTTAACTGGGCTCCAGAACTGGGAGGTTTTTTATTTCTGCAAAATGTCTGCTTGCAACATAGGGATTATTACTCCCTTTGTGTCTGATGGGAAACTGAGGCCCTAGCTAAATGACCAGTCCTTTACAGTTGTTATGCTACCTCATCACATGGAGAACTGGGTTGAATATGAATAGTTGGAGACATTACTCTGTGTTCCTTTCAAGTAGTTATACTGAGGGGCTGGGGATATAGCCTAGTGGCAAGAGTGCCTGCCTCGGATACACGAGGCCCTAGGTTCGATTCCCCAGCACCACATATACAGAAAACGGCCAGAAGCGGCGCTGTGGCTCAAGTGGCAGAGTGCTAGCCTTGAGCGGGAAGAAGCCAGGGACAGTGCTCAGGCCCTGAGTCCAAGGCCCAGGACTGGCCAAAAAAAAAAAAAAAACCAAAACAAGTAGTTATACTGAAAAGATGTGTTCATGAGTTTTGATTTGGAGATTTTTATCTCCTACATGTCATGCAAACTCATATTTTTTGAAAATCCTTTATAAAACTTGCTACTTTTACCTTAAAGTACAGCTCCAGATAATCATGAAGAATAGAAAAATCCCAATGTAAAATAGCTAATAACAATTTTTAATAATAATTATTCATAAAATCCCAGATGGCTTTGTTGGGCATCTGGTTGTCATTAAGAGTTGAATTTATCAGAGAAGTCATTTTGCTTAATTAGATGGCTAACCGGCAGGGCCTTTCTTACTGAAAAAGCATTAAGGTCATCAGCAGTAGCTTTAAGAAGCCCTTGATTGAAACATTTTTGTCATTGTTTTACTGGATATCCTTAAAATCTCAGTAGCAACCCCTAGGAGTTAACTCAAAGTCGCAGGACACTTTGCAAAGCTCATCTAACCAAGTAGCTACCAGATACCATTCTATACAAGGGAATTTTATGTGTTGGTGGTGTGATGCTTACTTTAAATATGATGTTTTCTTCTATCTGTCAGTCAAACTCTTAGAACAAGTATGTTCAATGTGTGTAGGAAAGCATGAATACTAAGATCGAAGTCATCTTTAGGTAAAGAAGGGGCCTCAGTGATTATAGCAGATAATTTAATCGTGTCAACTATTCTTTCATGCAAAAAATAACTAATAGTGATGCTCATTTTAGAAATATAATATTAAAAGAGGCACACTATATAATGATATCCTAGTCACAAATCTAAAATAAAGCAGAAAACAAGCACAAACAAAGCAAAAACAGAAACCAACGCAGGGCATCAAACTATTTTAAACACAATTAGCTCTCGAGTAAGTAGATTAGTAACCAAAAATCAACAGTTTAAGTGGAAGTTGCAAAGGAAAAAGCTGGAATGCAATAAATATTTTGTTCCACCAATACTAGAGGTTCTGACACTTTAATAGGCAGCTCAAGCTTTTCTCTTCAGGTGGTGTCCTTTTACCTTTATCCCAGGATAAAGAAACTGAGTTCTACTCTTTCAATCCAAATACCCACAAACAATCCTGTGGCGGCTGCCCACAGCTCATAGGTCTAACAACTCTATCAGAAAGGAAGAAACAGCAATAATTGGCTCCCATGAGTCTCTTCTTTGCTGTAGTCAAGAAATGGAAGATAAACTGATGGAGCTTGTGGCCAGACAACCAGGTTTGGGAACACCATTTGGCAGGAAACAACCAGAGAAACAAGAAGCAGAGTCAACTCTAGGGACTCGCTAATGCACAGAAGTGGCTAGGAGAATGCTTGCACACACGCTATCCAGGATGGAGAAATTCCAGGAGGAGTTTTGCCAGCACACAAAGACTTGCTTGTAGTTTGGAAAGATTCTGTAACCTATGCCACAGACCGACGCCTTCTTAAAGTCTATAACCTTGTGAACCACAATCTCACTGGCCTGTCCTCTCATTAAACTGCCTTACATGAGCTCTCTTGTTTCCTACATGAACTGAATTATTTTTATAGTGTCAATATTTCCCTCCTCATTATTTTCCTTCCCATAAATAAATGAAGTAGACTAGAATCGTGCGGGCATCGAGTTTAAAATCCCTCCTCAATAGTTAATTTATATGAGAGAATAACATGAGCTTGAAAAAGTGGGAGGTTTCCATGGATTTCACCAAAATTAATTTATTTTTTGAATAGTAGGTAGATTATGTAACTAAGTAGGCTTTGGCACACAGTAATGTATGCCAATAACATTACTGTTATTAAGGAAGGAGATACCATGAAGTTTATAAATTTTGGTTCAAAATCTCCTTTGTACCTAGGGCTGGTGGCTCATGCCTGTAATCCTAGCTACTCAGGAGACTGAGTTCTAAGAATTATAGAATGAAGCCAGTTGGAGCAGAAAGGTCCAAGAGACCCTTAGCTTGAATTAACTAGCACAAAGATAGACATGGAGGTGAGGCTCATTTGGTAGAGGATTAGCATTGAGCGAAAAAGCCAAGTGAAAGCATGAGGCCCCAAGCACTAGCCTTAGTACCAGCATGTACACACTTAACTCTTTGTCATATTAGTCATTTAGCAGGGTGAGTTCAGAGCCCTATTTTCTTATTTAATCTGCCATTAACTTTTTGCGTTTGTTACTTTGGGAGTTTTCTGATCTTTTAACTTTTCTAATCTCTAGAAAGTAGAGATTGGAATTCAAAAGAATTCACTCTTGCTGCAATATCTACCTTTCTGATCACTATCCAAGGTGTGATTTCATTTCCTTAAGTATTTGAAAAGAGAAATTGGGTATAATAATAAATATCAGTGATTATTATGGAAAGTGATAGAGAAACCCTCTCCTCAAGCATAATTCACTGAGTACATCTCACAGACCAAGGAGTCCATCTTCAACTTCCATAGGCTTTGTTTGTGTAGCAGGCCCACAAATTGTTGTTTAAAAGTGGGATTCACTTTCATCACTTCTACCTTCTCAGATGCTTAGCTCAAGTCCTGGAAAGATACATCTTCCCCTTATTGTGCCTCTTGTGCAAAGGCTGAGAAAAGGTCATTGGAAGATTGGGATTCCAAAGGCTCTTCCAAACTGTGCTGGTGAGACTTAAGAGAAGCTAATGAAATATTCTTGTGAGTATGCCGGTTTTTGGGGCTTGATCTCTTGGCTTTGCATTTTCATTTTGGCTTCTTTTTTTTTTTTTTTTTTTTTTGCACAAGACTGATGTTCTACTACATAAGCCATCCCTCCACTTTTGAATTCTTTGTTGGTTAATTAGAGATAAGAGAGTTTCATGGACTTTTCTGCCCAGGCTGGTTTTAAACTTAAGTAATCAAATCTCAGCCCCTTGAGGAGCTATGATTTCAAGTGAGGCACCAGCACCTCGGCTTGAATCTTTAGGTAAGTTTTGAGTTCTAAGGGCTCAGCAGAGGGAGTCATAATGAGGTGAGGTTGTGTTCCCAGAGGACAAACACTCAAGGGGCCCAGAAAAGTGGAAAGCACAAAGGATGATATAAATTGGAGCACTTACAAGACATATGGCTAGGCAAAGCCCAACCCTTGATCTTTTGTCATCTATAAAGACCCATGTGCACATTTATTCTACAGAATAGGATGGTTTCATTGCAAAGAACAGGTGCTGGGCATGAGAAATGAGTGGTGTTCCACAAATACTGGACCTCAAACGCATGACAGAGGGTAGCATCCCATGGAATCCAGAAGAATTGTGAGGAACACTTTTGAACTTCACATGCAACAAGAAATTATATCTAAATATAAAAGCAAAAGTCCTCATACAACCTCAGGATGCGTTGTCCTCCAATTTTGGCAGCAATCCTATACAGTCCACATTCCTACAACCACCAGGCATCTTTCTACTCCTCAGTGGTTAAAGTGAGAGAGTAATGCTGTTGTTTAGAAAGAAAAACAGAGTTTAGAGCTTTTAAATTTTATTTCATGATGTCAATCAACAAACCACAATGTTGGTCAAATGACATCTAAGACTTGGTTAGCAAGACAAGTGATATATAATGTGTTGCTCACTCACCACTGGTTTCTTGACTCAAGGGACATTAATAGAGGCAGAAGAAGGTGAACTATGTATGTCCAGTGGGAACTAGGCAGTGTAATTTCAAATTCTTATTTTTATCCTATTTCTTGCTCTTATAGCTTTACTCCCTGAACACAAAGATAGAACAGAGTTCTATCTTTGTTCATGGAGTGGTTTACCTTTTGATCAGGCTAGGATTTCCACAAATATCTGCAGGTAGAAATTTGGTGTGGATTATAAAACAGAAGCACTACTATGAAAGAGACCTTTCTCCCATACTTCCTTATGATTCTTTCTTACTGTTTTTATTTTAAAAAATAAAATTAAAATAAAGTCATTCTTTCAGAGGTTTCATGACCCCATCCAATATTTTTTTTATTTCAGAGTGTCAATACTAAATGTTATATTGGTTGGTGCCTCTAAATTTATTCTACTTCATGTGGAAGTTCAAAGCAAACCTTCAGATTTGTTCCCCACAGTGGTTCAGCACAGTGTCAGTTCTAACAATGTAGTATTTATGCTTATGAAATTCTGCACCATGAAGAAGGATAAAAGTGAGAAAAGACTTGTGTAAACCCTCACACAGTTCTCCTTTAACACTTGTTTAGAGTACCTTAGAATTCAGAATGTATTTGGTGTCTTTGGGTTGAATAAAATCACATGGTAAACTCAAAGGTGTGTCATAGCATTAAGGATTTTAATCTAAGTTATCTAATTTCTAGACAGTTGATGAATAAAATCTTCACATTTTATGAAAAAAAGTGCAACAAAAAGCCAATTTCTTTTATTTTATAGTCTAATGATTATAGAGTACATTACTATTTTGTTTTGTACAAGTATGGTGCTTTGAACTCAGGGCCTCATAGTTGCTAATCTTGCTTCCAGCTTGGCTTTTTGCTGTTTATTGGAGATGGAGTGTCACCAACTTTTCTACCTGGGTTAGCTTCAAATCACAGCCTGCCAGACCTCATCTTCCTGAATAATTAGAATACCAGGCATTCATCACTGGTGCCTGCCTAAGTATTTTTTCCTAACTATAAAAGCATTAGAATTCACTATAAAAATTGACACAGAAAAAAAACTTTTAAATTCAAAACTATTTCACAATACATTTTGACATTTGGGTTTTTTCATCAGTATGACATCATGATTTACATGCAATTATGGTCATTTAAAAGTCATGTTATGGTGGGAAAATTTTGGTCAATGGGTACAAGTTTCAGTTTGGCAGTATGAGTAAGTCCTAGAAATCTAATGAAGAGCATAGAAGCTATGGTTAATAATACTGTAAAATATATTTGAAATTGGTTGCTTAAATGCTACAGCACACAATAAAAGTCTGTGGTGATGGATACATTGATTGGTTTGACTGTGGAACTTATTCTACAATGTATACACATGTCAAAACATCATACTCAGCTGGGCACTGCTATTACATGCCAGTATTTCTGGCTACTTAGGAGGCTGAGGGCTAAAGACCAGTTCAAAGCTAGCTTCAGCAGTAAAGTCTGTGAGTCTAGTCTCCAATTAACCTACAAAAAGCTAGAAGTGGTCATTGTGGCTTAAGTGGTAGAACACCAGCCTTGAGTGAAAAAGCTTTGAGTTCAAGCCCAGTGCTCACACACATGCACACACACACACACAAATCCATCATGCTCTTTATTATAAATATATCCACCTTCACTTGGCAACTATACCTCTGCAAATTTGGAAAGAGTATTGTTTTTCTAAGAAATAGTTCTTTTATAAAAGTCTCCCTAAAGATGAAAAAAAAATTCTTTAATGTGTATCCTGATTTATAGAAATGACCTATCTGGAATACGTAAGCTATTTGTTTCTTTGCTTATTGATAGCAAATATTGAATCTACAGCATGGGGGTTGCTAAATAATTACTCTTATACCACTTGAGCTATACCTTCTCTCTTTTCATTTGTATGCTTTTTGAGATAGGTTCTTGCTAACTTTACCCAGGCTGGCCTCAAACTTAGGATTCTCTTGCCTTCTTCTCCTTAGTAGCTGATATTACAGATACATCCAATATGTCTATTTTATCTGTTTTTCACTAAATAAAACTTCAGTAACATGAGTGATATTTAATAGTATCAGGCATGGAATCTTTTTGTTTTTAATTTTTGAGAAAAAAATTTCTCAAATTGCTCTTTTCATCAAAAATATTAGAAGGGGGGCTGGGGATATGGCCTAGTGGCAAGAGTGCTTGCCTCGTATACATGAGGCCCTGGGTTCGATTCCCCAGCACCACATATACAGAAAATGGCCAGAAGTGGCGCTGTGGCTCAAGTGGCAGAGTGCTAGCCTTGAGCAAGAAGAAGCCAGGGACAGTGCTCAGGCCCTGAGTCCAAGGCCCAGGACTGGCCAAAAAAAAAAAAAAATATTAGAAGGAAAGCAGATAGAAATGGTACTGTTTTTGAGGAATAGCCAACTTGTTTCTACATATGTATGTCAGTTCTTTGCATGTGACCCTGATCAGAATGAGCAAAAGAAAATCTGTGTTCCTTGTTGCTATAAGCAACTGCGGTGACCCAGAGGAGAGAAGCAGATACAGCTCTAACAAGAGGCTGCTATTACTAGCTTCTGAGCTCATAAATCATCTCTTTTTCTATTGTCCATCCTATTTTTTTGTTTCCAAATAAATTGCAGTATAGCTATTATTGCTGTGTCCCAGATATTGGTGGTTTCTTTGGCCTACCCAGTTCTTATTGAAAGATCATTGCAATTTCAACAATTTCAGTAAGAAGAGACCTTACCATGTTCTTACTTCAGGAGCCATGAAAGGTTTAGGTTTACTTTTCCCCTTTATGTAGCATGAAATCTTTTCAGGCATTATTTTTCCCATCTTCTATCATTTGGATCATAAATGCCTCCCAAAGGTTCAAGTGCTTAGAGCTTAGTTAGACTCCAGTAGTTGAGGGGGTGGTGCCTTAGTGGCAGGTCTTCAGGTTTTTGGAGGTGTGAGCTTAAAAGGAATACTGAAATCTTCTGACCCTCCTTCCTTTTTCTCTCTCTTTCATATCCTAGCCATGAACTTAACCTTATTGTTTGCATGCATACACACACACTTATCTTAATATTCTGCCTCACCTCAGGCCCCAAAGGCAACAGGGCAAGCCAATCATGGACTAAAAGCTCCAAATGTGAAAGCCAAAACAAGGCTTTTCTCTTTTTCAGTTGATTTATCTCTAATAACTCTTATCTTGACAGAAAATTGACCAACATATATTCTCACTTATTTTATTTTCTATACAACTTTCTCATGGATGGTTTTATTTCCTGTACAACTGTTTTTTATTTTCTACCCAACCTCTAACAGAGATTCACTATTTTATTTTCATCTTTTCAAATCCTCTTTGCCAATATTTGAGTGAAGCACTTTGCATCGCTACCAAGCCCACTAGGATTTTAAAAGTCTCTCAGCATCACAGGAAGAAGGGGCATGGCTGGTTGGAACTTATAAGGCCAGTAACTCAAAGACAAGAGGCCAGAAGCTCTACTGCCCTGGTGCTAAAATGTTGTCTTGTTAAGTGCATCTCAGGCCCAGTATTTCTTATTAATAAGGCACTAAATAAGGGTCAACCCAGTGTTTCCACTGCCAAAAGAAAATGTCTTCCTTTTAATTAATCAATGTAAATGGGCTTTTACTGGAAAGTACAAGGGGTATATTTCTAGAACTCAGGATATAACTTTACATGAGAAAATAGCATGCCTTCTTTTTTAAAATTTTAAAGTAGAGAAAATTTTAAAATGCAGAGACACTGGGTCTGGATGAATTGAGAGTTCATTCACAAATTATTGCAGAACAGGTATTTTTTTTTCCATAAACTCAGGCTTTTGTTTCCCTAGTTCATTTTTTACTACAACTCTTTTGTGTTCAATCTGGTGGGAGCTCAGATCAAGGAGCTCATGTGGATGGAGCAATTTAGGAAACAAAAAATAATTTTGGATCAAATTCACTCCCCCTCCCCACTTCAATTTATCTTTCCCCCATGGACCCAAGAAATTATCTTTCACCCAGGACTAACAAAAATTTTGATCCAAAGAGAAACATTCCCAGATTACTGGTTGCCTTGATTTCACTTTAATGTACTCCTCCATGGCTCTTGTGTGCTTTCATCTCTTGGTCCTTTTTGCTTTTGGTTGTTGTTGTTGTTGTTTGTTTCTCTTTAGAACCATCTAATTTAAAATTTATCCAAGTGAATTGGACCAAAGCCTCCTAATTCCTCACCCCCATCCCAATGTCACATAATCTATTATTTGATATAGACATTTATATACTATTATATGCTGTGTAAACCAAAGGATCTAAATTAAGGAAAATCAGGAAGAGCTATTGACAGTTGGGTATTTGCAGTCATATCTTCACTTTGCTGTAAGCTCATGACATAAACCCTTAAGAATAAAAGGGACTGAGAAGAGGTAGCTGTAAAAATATAATGGATGGAAGGATTTATTTATGTATTTATTTATGCAGTACTGAGAATGAAACTCAGGGATTTATGCGCACTAGGCAAATGCTCCACTCCTTAAACCATATCCCCAGTAAGATAGAAGAAATCCTTTAGGTATAGCATGGCTAGACATGTGAATTAAATTGACATCAGATAGATATGTTAGATTAACCCCTTTGTACAAGTACTTTTTTGTGTGCTGGTAGTAGGACTTAAACTCAGGACCTGGGCACTGTCCCTGAGCTTTTTGTGCTCAAAGCTAGGGCTTTATCACTCAAGCCACTGCTCTACTTCCAGTTTTTTGGTGGTTTTTGAAGATAGTAAAGAGTCTCATTGGACTTTCCTGCCCAGGCTGCCTTCAAACCACTATCCTCATACCTCAGTCTACTGCGTAGCTAGGACTACAGACATGCGCTAATGGTGCCCAGCTTTGTACATCTAGTTAAAAATAATGATAATTTTTTATCATCTAAATCAGCATACCCTGAAAGCTAGTAATTTTGTACTTCAACCTCTGGAGATAAAAATGAGTAAGAGCCTGTAATTCTAAACCTGACCATTTTTTAAATTGTTTTTGAGGGTAAAATGAAGTTCGTTTCAGGAAGGCAACATTTTAAAGTATTATTTCTCTGAAACCCTTTTTGAAGAGGATACTTAGGGTTGTTGAACTCCAGGAAAATAAATCTTCTATGTGCCAAAAGAAAGAAATGAGATAACCCTTCAGGGTGGAAGGAAGATCTCTAAGAGGATAGATTGAGAACAATAACTCTAAATGAAAGGAGAAATAGAAAAAAAAAATCAAGTGTTAATTTGCTGAACCATTCCAAAAAAAAAAAAAAAAAAAGAAGGTTGAAGCTTTTATTGTCCTCCAACCTCTGACCTTTCCTACAACTGGGTATGACTTTTCTTCAGTGCATCTTACTGAAGTGTTTTGCTCATTTACATTCTTTCCTTTTATGCCTTGGTCTGAAATACTTTTTCATGGAAGTTTGGCCACATCAAAGGCAAAGTCAGGACATAAGTTTACACTAACAGAAAAGCTAGCAAACAGTATTAATGCAAAAGCCCACTTACTCCCTCCTTTATAAAATGGTAAGAATGAAGTCGAGGAGAAGATTGGGAGAAGAGAGCAAATATTACACTTTCATAAAAGGAATGAAATTCCCTGAAAATCAGCTATTCAATGATTTATATATTTGGCAAGTTGACCAGAGTATTAAATCAGTAAGTCTGGAGGCTCAATTAAAGTGATTCTAAGAAGAAGGAAAGGATTTTAGGATGATGTAAAATGAACAAGAAATGATGTTAGCAGGAATTTGATGAGAAAGGTGTGCCTTTCATCTGCCAAGCAATCAGAAACTACAGGGGAGGAAAATGCAGTGGAAGATAACTACACATCTGATGAATATGCATCTGAAGTTCAGCCTGATTTAAATAAAAGAGAGAAAACCCCTTTGCTCGTCACATAAGAAAGTGTCTTGGTTGACAGGAGATGAGGGGTAGTATAGCACTGGGCCATGGAGCAAGCCATGTGACCACAGCACTGTTAGAAATGCAAAAGGAACTTCAAGTACCATCATTACTTGACTCCATTGTTCTGCAGTTCTTCTTGCTTTCCTTTCTGCCAGCTTAGCCCTTCCCCCATTGCATGCTGGGAGCCTCTAGGGAGCTGCATGCTTTCTGTTCCTAACTTCAAGGCAGGAAGCACTGCATTGCTTCCCATAATCATTGTAGTTTGTGCTCATTGAACCATCCCTGGGTCAACCCTCCTGACCTGAGGACGTGTGTTGATTGGCTCAGCCATGGATTGTCTGTCAGAAGAGAAAGTTATTTGGGTGAGGGCAGTTTTACCCAAGCCACAGGCTACTGTGCAATGAGAGTAGCAGATGGGTTTGTGGAAAACAAACAGCATGTAACACATTCTATTCTTTTCATAGTTTTCATGTTTTTGTTTTTTGGTGGTACCAGAGTTTGCATTCACTGCCTTGCACTTGCTTGGCTGGTAGCCTTCGACTTGAACCACACTTCCAGCCCTGATTTTGTTTGCTGGTTATTTTGGTGATGGAGTTTTATGGACTTTTCTGACTAGGCTGGCTTTGAATCATAATCCTCTAGATCACAGCCTCCTTCAAGGTTTTGAACTGCACTGGGAATGATGAGGGAAAAATGTCAAAGAATTATCATTATCAACAAATCAGCTAAGAATTAATATGACATTCAAAACTGGTATTTGTTTTACTTATCAGGACCTGCTTTAACTGGCTTACTTCTAATATCCTACGTATTGCACCAGCACGTCTATGAGATAAATACTGCTATAGTCCCCATTTCAATAGCTAAGAAATGGAAAGATTGAGAGACTAAGCAACCTTCTCCAGGGTCACAAGACAATTTGTGCATCAAAACTGATGTTGAGGTTTAATTCTCCATTGAGGCAGGTTTGAGAGGTGTTTGGGGCCTTTAAGAGGCAATTTACTGTTCATTAAGAAGAATTAATGCTTTTCTATTTTTTTCATTCTTTCTTTCTCCCTCTCTTTACCTTCCTTCCTTACTTCCTTCCTTTCTTCATTCCTTCCTTCCTTCCTTCTTCCTTCCTTCCCTCCTTTTTTGCCAGTACTGGGGCCTATACTCAGGGCCCTTGTGCTGTCCCTTGGGTTTATTGCTCAGGGTTGGTGCTGTATCTCTTGAGACACAGCCCAAATAGCTTTTTGATGGCTAATTGGAGATAAGAGTCTTATGAACATTCATGTCTGGGCTGGCTTTGAATTGGAATCATCAGGTTTCATCCAACTGATTAGCTAGGCTAACAGGCATAAGCCACTGGTAATCCACCAATGCTTTTCTTTAAGGAGGGAGTTCTTGCTTCCTGGGATTCCCTTTAGTGGTAGAAAGTGCACAGAGGAAGCAAGCCTGACATCCCTCCCCCTTCTGTGTGTTTCTGTCTCTCCCTTGTACATTTGCCTTCTTTCTGTGTGTACTTATTTGTCTTTCTGTCTTCCCACCATCTATGATACAGTTTCTGATCCTTTCCAGAAATGGCCTCTCATTCTTGACTTTCCCTATTTCCAAAGCTGTGAGCTAAATAACCCTCTTTTCTTTATAAATTACCCAGTCCGACATATCCTGTTGTAGCACAGAGCATAGACAAAGACATAACTCTATATAAGTAAGCCAGAGTTATGATTCAAATCCAGCCATCCAGCCGCTGCAGCCTACTCATGAGGCCCTGGCTTGAGGAAGCCATCAGGAATTCACAACACCAGTTGGATCACATCCCAGAATGGGTTTTGAATCTCTGCTGTACCTGCTTATCAGGAAGCAGACATAGGTGGGGGTTCTCAGGCTTGTTAGCTGGCTTTAAGAATCCTCCAAAACTGGAAAGATTATAAATAGTAAAATGTGCTTGCTAGTCAGAAGCCAACTAAGTGAAGCAGCAATTGACAAAACATAACTCAGCTGTAAAATGTTTTAAACCTCTTTATTAACAGGAGTGTTGTCCATATTTACTTAATTTTTAGGTCAGTAATTAAAGATGGACAATTATTTCTAGATAATCTAAGAGAGGAAAAAAGTGGGTTGCTTCATATATCTGTCTGAGCACCCATTAACATAGTGGTTTGAACCTCAGAGTCTTAAAAACCTCCTCCTTCCTAGTCTCTGTAGCTCTTTCTCTCTTTCACTGTCCCGTAAGTCACCCTTTAAAGTTCTTCAAATGATGTGTGGTATTGTCCAAATAGACTATGGCTTTTAATAAAATTCAATCTTTAGCTAGAACAGTTAAGAGAAAGATAGTTACACTTTCCAGAAAATAAAATAACAAGGGTTCATAATTTGGCTCAAAAATAGACCATATCCTAGTCACAAAGAAAATCTCAGCAGGATCAAGAAAATAAGCCAGTTTGGTCATTTGTGGTTATCAGGAGTGTCTATCCTTTGCTCTTTGGAAGTAGATGACAAACATTTGGAGACTATCCATCTATTTCTAAGAACTTGCTACCAGAAAGTTTTGCTCCAAATTCTGCCAAATATGCTAACATTCATCAAACTCCAGTTATGCAACCTGTGTTTGTCAGCTCAGGAAAGTTTCCCTCTCTCGGCTTCTCTAAGTTTCACTGCAATGCAAATTTGAGATCAGAACCCACACTCTGTTGGTTATGACAAGTGTCAGGATCTCCACAAGTAGATTTATGATCAAATATGTCTCTACACCTAAAGGCCTACTGGGGATTGGAAATGCAGGCTTCTAGGGTTGTTAAACAGCACAGTCTATTATGCAGGTTTTCTGTAGGCTGATACACCTTTGGATGTATTGTTTAATGGAGATATTTGGAAAGCGTAATCATCCTGGGTGCACTTCTAGATAGAGTACTTCTATGTCTCACCTCCAGTATACTTTAAAATAAAAATAACTCACACATCCAAACTAAACATTTGATTAAGCAACCTTAATTTTTAAAAACCTAATAAAAATTCAATGTGATATAGTCTTTCAGAAACATAATTCCAAAAGGGAATATTTGAATGGATTCACTTCTGTCAAGAGTGTCCCCATCTCACACCAACTCAGAAAAACCATTATTGATTTTAATGTCTCTGACCTAGTAGACAATGACCCCTCAAATTCAACCACAGGCCCAGTGAATATTCCTCTCTATGGTTGAGTTTTGAAGTTAACTTCTAGCGGCTTGTATATAAAAATAGAATGAGAAGAAAAGATGGGAAAACGGTCACCAGATACAAATAAATACATGTAACAAGCATTCCTGTAATTGGCCTTTAAGACCATCATTAAGCTTTATTGCTTCTTTTTTCTATGATTCTCCAGTTCTTTATCCTCAACCAGTGCTTCAGTTCTTCAACATTCTCTCACAGACCCAGAATTTCATTCCTAAAGCATTCAAGCCCTTGTCTACTTTTTTTGTTTTATATTTTGCATTAGTATTCACTAATGGGCATGAAACATTGCAATGCATCAGAGCATTCATTAGGTTTACAGTCTCCGTGAATGCTGGTTACAGATAAACCGAAGTCTTCTTACTAATCAAGATTAAATCAAGTTGATCTTGCTCCGACTCGGTAGCCATCTTTTAGAGAAGTTTTCCTAGTTTGTGGACTGTTGGTTAAGAGGCATGGGGGGCCCAGAATAGCCAAGTGATGGCCTCATCTTCCTATTCAGTGAGAACAATGTTTGTAGTTCACCCTTGGGAACGAAGACCTCTGAAACCATACAGTGTAAAGTCAGTAAGACAAAAGTTCTGTTTATCAGTTGTAACACTGAGATTTGCTTTTACACATCCGCTCTTTTAATTTCTGCACCCATGTATTCTGGTTGTGGGAGAGAAAGCGCCATATATTGGCCTCGGATTGCTTCTGTGCACTGCATTTTGTAAATCTTGTTCTTTCAGGGTGTTCTCTCTCAATGGTCACCATGTTGGGTTTTAGGTAAGTCTTATAACTTGGCAAGTTATTCATTTTTTAAATTAGGAAACCACCTCCAAGAGATAAGCTAATCATTTGATGAATTAATTCATTCTTTCTTGGCAAAAGAAATCTTTCATCAGAATTCATTTCATGCTGAATGTCATGATGGTGGAAAGGCATGTTTGTTGAGTTAATACAAAGTAAGCCTGATAAAAATCATTATTGAAAAGGAAGCACTGCACTGAGAACCATTCTCTGTTTCTCCCACTGTGGAAAAGGTCTACTATAATCATTGCCATGCTACCAGATGGCTGACTGATCTCTTCAGGGGATGGTGCTATGCCGGAGGATAATGTTAGTTGCTGTTTTTAGCAAATGAGGCACTTAACCTAATTTTTACTTGGCAGGTCAGACTTGGTTAAAGTATATCCATGCACAGGAGCCCCTTTGTACCTTCCATCCCTATTGCCTTAGCCACTGGTTCATGGATTTGTACAAGCATCAAGTGGCTGCCTACAGCATGAGCCTGAACTGGCATCAATGGGACAAGTCATTTTACCCACCTGGTTATTAAAGAGCCTATTCGGCAATACAGACATTGCTGTTGGTGGGTTTTATTATGTAGAAAACACACAGAATACGATCTCCCTACTTTGTAAAACTGTGACTGTGCAATGGAGAAAAGTCAAGGTTTTGGTTAGCAGAAGGGGATAACAGAGGTTTTCCTGTTACACGGATCTAGTGATACCCCAGTAAGCTGTTCATCTTCCTTTGTTTCTAGAAGCAGTGGGATGAATTATTAATGGCCAACTATTTCTGCAGGCCAAGAACCACTGGTTATTAGTCATATTCCTGCTGTCTCTCTGGTAGACACAGCACCTTGTCTTCAGTGATTTTATACATCTACTTGGGCTCTACCACTTGTAAATTCCTCTCAGCACCTTCAAGTCACAAGAGCCCATGTCCTGAGAAATAGATTGTCTGCAACAGACAGCAGCCACTCATAAATTGGCAAGGATATAGATGTTCTGTTGATTGATGAATTTTAAAATGCATAAACAAGGGCAAGCTTTAGAGGCTCACTCCTGGAATGTAGTTGAGGGGAAAGGAGGCTACCAGCTGCATCTAATTAGCCCAGTCCACAATTCAGATTCTCTCCAGAATACTTGGATTTTTTTTTCCACATCATTAGCTGGAAAGCTCTAGAATCTCAGTCTCACTGAGGGCCATCATTGAATCAAAGGTCCTATCAAGCTGTTAGAGCCACACAAGCTAATACATTATATCCAAAAATCTCTTATAAGTACACCAGAGCAATGAATTTAGTCCAGTCTAGTGTCATAATCCATCCATTTTCTTCTAAGATCCTTGGAACATATTCCCATGCTTTACAAATATTTTGATATGTAAACTGTCTCCTCCTGGGCTATAATGTGCTCTTCTTTCCTGTATCCCACTGTATGTAATTGCAGAAGCAATAGGAAGTGAATGTGGGATATCATGAGGAGGACACCTCATTTATCCCCAGCAATGTCATCACAGGCTTTTTGTTTAACATTAGAGGAAAGCTAGTTTTCTCTGGCATCAAAAGGAAGCTATTTCTCCTGGTAAGAGAAGCTCCAAGACTGGTGAATGGCATGTGGATAGACAGTATATCACAATAGCTCTTGTTTACCTGTACAATGGCATGAGACATGGAGTACACATTGTATCATGAGTTCTGTAAGAGATAACCTCCTGGAGGTAAGGTGAGGCTTGGGAGTATTGCCAAGCGCATGGCATTGGTACAACAGAAGTCCCTTTGTTGGCTGGGTAGTATGATATCTGAAGAATATAGAGTCCACCTTAGGAAAAAAATCTTAGGAAGAAGATTCACCTAGCGCCAATACCTGAGGCACATAGTTAGGGAGAAGCTACCCGCTTTCCTTATGTAACAAGTTCCTAGCAAGCCTTACAGTAAGAATGACAGAAAACAAAAGAAGTCTGTCCTTCGCTGTGTCTCCACTGCCCTCTACTGATAAACCTGAACATCATTTCTACTACAAAGGAGGAGTACTTAAAGGGTAAAATATCATTCTTGTAAAGCAGGTAACCAAGGGTGAATTTGAAGCTGAGAGGCATTAAGCCAGTGATGGACATAGATAGTCATACATTGTTGTGCTGATAGGAAGAAAAGTAATCACTATTGTTTGATTCAAGGAAATACCTGAAAAGTTAAACCCAGGATCCTCTCAAATTCTTAAACTGAGGTATTTGCATAGCTCTGCTTGGGAAAACTCAGGCAGAGAAACAGCTACACAAATAATTTTCTTCTTTTGTTAAGGGAAATCAAAATACTTGACAGTCTCCTAATTCTTGTATTGTGGCATTGTGACATTTTTGGGGGGATAGGACTACAAGTCTACCTATTTCACACAGAAAAGCACAAGGATATATCAAAGACGAAGATGTCTTTGATTGCAATCTAATTATCATCTTGAGATCATGATAGCCTCTGTCAACTCAGGATGCTTGGACAAGTTGATCTTTGTAATTATATACATATACTACACAAAAATGATGGGAAATAGACATTATTTGGCTAGCTGGTGAAAAAGATTTGGAAGCCACAAAGGGAGTTTTCTCCCTTGAGGAGTTTTCCTTATTCTACTAATGGATAAAATTATGTTGAGAATTGTACAGATTTGGACTAGCCCTGTCATGAGTGAGCAAGAATGAGTAGGCTGAGGCTGGATGTTTAGCACCATTGTTCTGGTTACATGTTTAAGGCATTACTACTAGGCAAGAGCTCTCTATTCACACTCGGTATTTGGAGAATACTTTTCTAGCACTTTAAGTGATTAGAAATCTAAGAAGTACTACCCATGAGTTATTTTTATTATAGATGGAAAATTTGATACCAACAAATTCCTTTAAAAATGAACAATCATAGATACTGAGTCCTTCGATCCTGACCACATCTCAGAAACAGAAGTGCTAACACTCCCATTCTATAATGGAAGGCAAATAAGAGAGATATTTATAATTTTTTGCATAATAAATGTATTGCCTACTTTATTCAATGTATTGTAACCATTGTCTATTATTTCTTGTTTTTATTGTCTTTCTTTCTGGGGGGAGAAAGGGCTGGAAAAATCCAAGTATATAATGCATAGTAATACAATGTTCTCACAGTATGTATGGTCCCTTTCTGTGTAGTTTTCTAATTGTAACAGGGTCAGCTTCAATTTGCCATATGGAAACTTAATTGAAAATGAGGGGATAATCCAGACCACTAAAGGTCAGCCATGTACGGAGAGAAAAGTAGGTCAACTTAATAATTTAACATCATATAAGATTTCCTGCCTTTCTTTTTTTTTTTTTTTTTTTTATTTTTTTATTTTTTTTTTATTTTTTATTTTTTTTTTATTATCAATTGAACATAAATTTTTTTTTTTTTTTACAAGGTGCTGTGCAAAGAGGGTGCAGTTACATAGTAGGGCATTGTGTACATTTCTTGTGATATCTTACAACCTGTTTTCCCATCCCTTGTCTAGATCAGGTAGACCCATATGCAGTATACAATGTATCAAGCACATATACAGTGTTCACAGACTTGGTCTCTACTGTCTCTCCATCTCCCTTTGTTAACAGTCATATATCAGGGAGATCATGCCCCTTTGTTTTCTGTGTTCTAGGCTTGTCTCACTCAACATTATTTGTTCGAGTTCTGACCATTTCCCTGCAAATAACAATATTTCACCATTCCTAATCGCTATGTAGTATTCCATTGTGTATAAGTACCATATTTTTTGGATCCATTCATCTGTGGAGGGGCATCTGGGTTGTTTCCAAATTTTGGCTATTGTGAATTGTGCTGCGATAAACATGGAAGTACAAATGTCCTTTTGATATCTTGGGTTTTGCTGTTTAGGATAGATGCCTAGGAGTGGTATGGCTGGGTCATAGGGTAGGTCTATATTGAGCTTTTTGAGAAACCTCCATACTGTTCTCCAAAGTGGCTGTACTAATTTGCACTCCCACCAACAATGGAGAAGGGTTCCTCTTTCCCCACAGCCCCTCCAGCATTTGTTGTTTCCTGAGTTCAGAGTATAGGCCATTCTAACTGGGGTGAGGTGGTATCTCAGGGTTGTTTTTATTTGCATTTCCTTTACTAGCAGGGATGTTGAGCATTTCCTCATGTGTTTCTTTGCCATTTTTATATCTTCTCTTGTGAAGTCTCTCTTTAGCTCTTTTGCCCATTTCCTAATAGGTTTATTGGGCTTGGAGGGGCTTAGTTTTTTGAGTTCTCTGTAGATGACAGATATCAGGCCTTTGTCTGTTGCTGTGCTGGTAAATATCCTTTCCCATATCGTTGGCTGTCTTTCTATTTTGGTGGCTATGACCTTAGCTGTGCAGAAACTTTTTAATTTGTAGTAGTCCCATTTGTTGAGTCTTTCCCCTATTTGTTGTGCGCCTGGGACTCTATTCAGGAAGTTCCTTCCTGTGCCTATAAGTTCTAGTGTCTTTCCTACTCTGTCCTTCAGTAGTTTCAAGGATTCAGGTCTGATGTTGAGGTCCTTGATCCATTTTGAGTTGATCTTGGTGCATGGTGATAGGCTTGGGTCTACTTTGAGTTTTCTGCATATGGCTGCCCAGTTCTCCCAGCACCAGTAGTTGAAGAGGCTATGTTTATTCCATTGTATGTCTTTAGCTCCTTTGTCGAATATCAGTTGGCTGTAAGAGTGCGGTTTTATTTCTGGGTCTTCAATTCTAATCCACTGGTCTTCCGATCTGTTTTTATACCAATACCATGCTGTTTTTGTTATGATGGCCTTGTAGTAGAGCTTGAAGTCTGGTATGGTGATACCTCCTGCACTATGTTTTTTGCCTAGAATTGCTTTGGCTATTCTAGGTTTTTTGCTGTTCCATATGAACTTATGGATTGGTTTCTCTATTTCAGTGAAGAATGTGGCTGGGATTTTGATAGGTATTGCATTGAATTTGTATAACAATTTGGGCAGTATGGCCATTTTCACTATATTGATTCTGCCTACCCATGAGCATGGGAGGTCTTTCCATCTCCTTGTGTCTTCTTTGATTTCCCTTATTAGATTTTTGTAGTTTTCATTGAATAGGTCCGTCACGTCCTTGGTTAAGTTGATCCCTAGGTACTTTATTCTTTTTTTGGCTACTGTAAATGGAATCGTTTCCATAATTTCCTTTTCTGTTTGTCTATTGCTGGTGTACAGAAAAGCTGCTGACTTTTGTGGATTGATTTTGTATCCTGCTACTTTGCCAAATTGGTTTATTAGATGTAGGAGTTTGGGTACTGAGTTTTTTGGGTCCTTGAGATATAAGATCATGTCGTCTGCGAATAGGGATAACTTGATTTCTTCCTTGCCGATGTGGATCCCTTTGATGTCCTCCTCTTGCCTTATTGCTATGGCTAGGGATTCCAGTACTATGTTGAACAGAAGTGGGGAGAGTGGGCATCCTTGTCTTGTTCCTGTGTTTAGGGGGAATGATTTAAGTTTCTCTCCATTTAATATGATATTAGCAGTTGGTCTGTTGTATATGGCTTTTATTGTTTTGAGGAATGTTCCATCTATTCCTGTTCTCTCCAAAGCTTTTAATAGGTATGGATGTTGTATTTTGTCAAAGGCTTTTTGGGCATCGACTGAGATAACAATGTGATTCTTGATTTTAGTTCTGTTTATGTGGTGAATTACATTGATTGATTTACGGATGTTGAACCATCCTTGTGACTGAGGGATGAAGCCTACTTGGTCATGATGTATGATATTCTTGATCACTTTCTGGATCCTGTTAGCTAATATTTTATTGAGGAGCTTTGCATCTGTGTTCATTAGTGATATTGGTCTGTAGTTCTCTTTTTTTGTTGGATCTTTGCCTGGTTTGGGGATGAGTATGATATTAGCTTCGTAGAATGAGTTCGGGATTTTTCCCTCCGTTTCTATTTCGCGGAAGAGTTTGAGGAGTATTGGAATTAGCTCCTCACTAAAGGTTTTGTAGAATTCATTGGTGAATCCATCTGGGCCTGGGCTTTTCTTAGTAGGGAGGTTCTTGATTACCTCCTGTATCTCACCGTAAGTTATTGGTTTATTTAGTTGATTTATTTCTTCTTGGTTCAGTTTGGGCAGTTTGTACTTCTCTAAGAATTGATCCATTTCTGTAAAATTATTGTTTTTTGTTGAGTAGAGGTTTTGGAAATAGCTCCTTATGATTGTTTGAATATCGTGTGTATTTGTTGTAATTTTTCCTGTGGAGTCCCTGATTTTACGTATATGAGTCTCTTCTCTTCTTTTTTTTGTGAGTCTTGCAAGGGGTCTGTCAATTTTGTTTATTTTCTCAAAGAACCAGCTTTTAGTCTTATTTATTTGTTGAATGGTCTTTCTATTTTCAATCAGATTTATCTCTTCTTTAATCTTTGTAATCTCTCCCCTCCTAGTCGTTTTAGATTCTGTCATTTCTTGTTTCTCCAGTTGTTTTAGTTTCATCGTGAGGGTATTCACCTGCTCTGCTTCCATTCTTTTAATGTGGGTACTGAGTGCAATGATCTTGCCCCTCAGTACTGCCTTAGCTGTGTCCCATAGGTTTCTTTGTGATGTGTTTTCTTTGTCATTGTGGCTTATGAATTCGTTGATTTCATCTTTAATTTGATCTGTGGCCCAAGTGTTGGATAGCAGCGTGGGGTTTAGCCTCCAAGAGTGTGTATAGGCTCTGTGGTATCCTTTGTTGTTGAGGGTTACCTTTAATCCACTGTGATCAGATATAATACATGGGATGATGTCAATTCTTTTGTATTTGCTGAGGTTCTTTGTGTGGGCTATGACGTGGTCTATTTTGGAATATGATCCATGGGCTGCTGAAAAGAAGGTGTATTGGGTCTCTGTAGGGTGGAAGGTTCTATATAGGTCTGTTAGATCCATTTGGGCAATGGTGTTATTTAGGTCCTCAGCTCCCTTACTAATCCTCTGGGTGTTGGATCTGTCTCTTGGAGAGAGAGGAGTATTAAAGTCACCCACTATGATTGTGTTTGCATCTATCTTGCTCTGTAATTCTGTGAGAATTTGCTTGACATATGTCGGGCCTCTTTTGTTCGGTGAGTATACATTTATCACCGTGATGTCTTGATTCTGGATTTTTCCTTGTATCAATATGTAGTGTCCTTCTTTGTCTTTTTGAGTGGACTTTAAAGAGAAATCCAGCTTGTCTGAGATCAGGATGGCTACACCTGCCGTTTTGGTGGGTGCATTTGCTTGGTAGATCTTGCTCCATCCTTTCATTCGAAGCCTGTTTTTGTCCCTTGCTGTAAGGTGGGTCTCTTGTAGACAACAGATGTCAACTTTTTGCTTGCGGATCCATTCTGCCAGTCTGCTCCTCTTGATCGGGGAGTTTAAGCCATTTATATTTAAAGAGATCAAGGATAAGGGTGTTTTTTCTCCTTCCATTTTCTTGTTGGGCTGTTTTTTCCTGTTGTTTTTTTTTTTTCTTCTTGTCTTTAGTGAGCTTGTGTTTCTGCTGGACTTTGGCTATTGAAGTTTCTTTCTGAATCTGTCTGTGTGTCTTTTACGATCTCTGTTGGGTGGGCTTCCCCTCTTAATATTCGCTGTAGGGCTGGTTTTTTATTCACATACTCCTTTAGCTCCTCTTTGGTGTGGAAAGATCTGGTTCTCCCTTCGAATGTGAACTCCAGTTTCGCTGGATATTTGATCCGAGGTTGTAAATTGTTATTCTGAAGTACTTGGATGGTGTTCTTCCACTCACTTCGAGCTTGGTAAGTTTGTGTGGATAAGTCGGATGTTATTCGAATCCTCTTCCCATTGAAAAAAGTTTCCTTCTTCGCTTTGGCTGAATTCAGAATTTGCTCTTTAATCTTGAGGTCTGTAGTCTTGAATATTATGTGCCTTGGGGTGGTTTTCCTGGGGTCTGGCCTGCCAGGTGTCCTATAGGCTTCGGTTACCTGGATGGGGTCCCCTGTGAGATTGGGGAAGTTTTCTGCAATAACTTTATTGAGAACATGATTAAGCCCTCTGCTCTGATATTCGGCTCCTTCTTCTATTCCAATTATACGCAGATTATATCTCTTGTCTTTGTCCATTAGTTCCTGGAGTAATCTTCCCTGAAGCTTCACCTTTTCTTGGAGTGTGGTCATTTTCTGGTTGTTGTCAGCTGCTTCATCGTCCAGGCGAGAGATTCTGGATTCCATATGGTCCACTCTTTGTGTTATGGTTTCAATTGCGGAGTTTATGGATGTCAGAGAGCTATTCATGGTTGTCATATCAGCTCTGATCGTGGAAATTTCTTCCTTTAAAGAGTTGTATTTTAAATCTATTTTTTCATGCATTTCAATTCTCAGGGTGTGGAGATTTTCTTTAAAGGCGGCTTGCATTGTATCCATTTTTGCTTCCATTTCTTTAAACGAGGCTTGCATTGTATCCAGTTTTGCTTCCATTTCTTTCTTGGCTTCCTGGGTGTCCTTCCAGATTTCCGCTCTAAACTCCTGGAATTGTTTTCTGATTTCATTTCTGACGGTTTCGATCATTCCTGTTAACATGTCCTCATTTGCTTTTTTATTCTCCATCTCCTCTCCAGTCGTGCTGCTTTTTGGAGCTGGCGAGTTGGCTTGTCCTTTGATGAACTGAGTTATGTTTCTTTGTGATTTGCGCATCTGGAAGTCTGTGTAGTTCTTCCCTCCCTTCTGTGTAGGCGTGTCTGCGTCAGCAGGTGCTGTCGCTGTGGCCCCGCCCACCAGTGCAGGGCACGCCTATCAGAGCGGGCGCTTTCGCCGGGGCCCCGCCCTCCTGTGCACTGTGAGTCCCCTACAACAGGCACTTAAGTGGGGTCTGCCTCCCAGAGCGAGCCCTGGGTTGTTGGGTTGTGCTTGCGCCCTCCCGCGAGTCCGTTGGGGGGGGGAAGCAGTATGTGTGGGGCCCAGTGGGATCGACTGTCCGGGTGTGGCTTGGCACCCTCAGACCTCGCCTCCGCTTCGAGGAGGGGGAACGAGATCAGGCTCAGGTGACCCTGCTGGGCTGGTATTGCCCACCAGCGCCTGTGATTTTAGTTGTAAGAGTCCGCAAGGTCTAGGCGCCTCGGGTGGGGCTTGCCCTGCCGGCCGTCCCTGGCCCCTGTTGGGAAGGGGACGGGGCCGGTTCTGCCAGTTCAGGAACCTTTGGGGGCTTGGGGCTGTTCCGCCCTTCCCCTGCTAGACTGGCTTCCCAGTGCCTGCTGGGAGCTTCCCGCCTGATTTGGGGAATCTTTGTTCCCACGGGAGTGGGGAGGGGGAGGGAGGGAGATATATCGTCTTTGTCGGGCTTGGGTCTCCCGTTGGGGGAAGGGATTATGGGGGACTCACTTTTGCTGCTTTGTGTGCGTGTCCCGCACCGCCGTTGGCCCTTCAGGGGTTGGCGAAGTGTCGTGGTGGCTCCCCCGTTCCCTCTTTCTGCCGCGCTGGGTTCCCTTGTCCGAATCCGGTGTGGACCCGAACTTCTCGTCGCTGCTGGGTGTGTCTTGGTCCGCACCCTGCTTTGTGTCCGTGGGGTCTCCCGCTATATGGATTCTGCGCTCCTGGCAACCTGTCTGCCGATCGCCGGGTTTCCCTTTCCCAGCCTGACCCTGTTTGGGCCAGGGCCGGCTGGTGGGGGGAGGGTGCCCCGATTAATCTCCGGCTCCGTGTAGGTTTTCGGTTCTTCTTTTTTGCTCCTTTTTGTTTTCCTGCGTTTCTCCACTGCTTCTGGATGCTGGTTTTGCTGGGTTCTTGGTGGAGTGTTGGGTGTTGGAGTTCCCAGCTCGCTATTCAGTTGGTGCGAGTCGGGGTGCCTCCCTATTGTCTCGGCGCCATCTTTCTCCTCTCCTGCCTTTCTTGTTTTCTACGCATTTATTCTAGGCCTTGAGCCCTAGCTTTGACCTGCAGAATTTTTTTTAAATCTTGACTTTAATGGATCTTTGCTAAAGAACACTGCTAAAAAAATTCTTGGGTTTCTTCTAGGAAAAAATTAATTAAATTTGATGAAAATATGAAGAATGATATTAAAATGGCAATAATCAGCATGGTCCCACAGTTCAGGAAGAAGCACTAATGAAAACTAGGATTTAGTGAGTTTTGCTCCTTTTTGACTAGGTTAGTGTTCGGTAAAGAAGAATCATTGACATAACTAAATTCATTGATCTACAGTATTTAAAGAAATAGGATTTGTTTGTTTGTTTGTTACTGGCAATAGACATCTTAAAAGGAAAACCTGGGGGCTGGGGATATAGCCTAGTGGCAAGAGTGCCTGCCTCGGATACACGAGGCCCTAGGTTCGATTCCCCAGCACCACATATACAAAAAACGGCCAGAAGCGGCGCTGTGGCTCAAGTGGCAGAGTGCTAGCCTTGAGCGGGAAGAAGCCAGGGACAGTGCTCAGGCCTGAGTCCAAGGCCCAGGACTGGCCAAAAAAAAAAAAAAAAAAAAGGAAAACCTGGAGATGCTGTGCACTAAATGGCCACTATGTGCCTCACCTTCCTCCCCTCTGACAGTCCTACTAAGGTGTTAGACACTTACTATCAGACCATTCTTGTATTTTAAAGGACAGTTTCTCACATATGCAAAAACTAGATCTAAAATACAGTGGGATACAAGTTATACATGTCTCTAGGCATTCATTCATACACAGTGAGATCAAACGAGGACTCTCTTAGAAAGGAACAGAAAGGCACAGTACCTATGTGCATCTGATCATACAAAATAATATTTAACTAAATGAACTCCAAGAAATGGAAACAAGGGTTTCTTTTTGGCTGTTTCCATTTTTTTTTTTTTACTGAAATCCACTCAGTTCATATATAGGCAGGAGTAGAATTCAGGAGCAACTGGCTTTTGAAAACCATATGACAGTTGCTTATATAATTTTTTTTCCTCCAAGTAGTATCTCACTGAACAGATATGCCACAGTTGGAATACCCATCAATTTTAATGGACATTTGACTTGCTTATATATTTAGGTCTTTATTAATAAGTCTGATGGAACATTAGGACCAATGTTTGTCTAGAAAGGTTTCCCATTACTTTTTAATTAATTCAGAGGTTATAGAATGTTTGGTTATAGAATGTATGGTCAAGCATACATATCATTTAAAAATTGCCAAGTGTTTTCCAAAGTACCTTATCATTTTATACTTCCCTCAGTGGTACATGAGCATTACAGACCATAGCCAACACTGGACACATGATAAAATCAGGTTTTTATTTTTTTGCCATATAAATCCACTTTTTCAAATGAAAATTTCATATAACTCTCAAAAAAATCAAGTATGTCTTTTATTTGCACCAGTCCTGGGGCTTGAATTCAAGGGTTAGGCACTGTCCCTGAGCTTCTTTGCTCAAGGATAGCACTCTACAACTAAGCCACATCTCTATTTCTGGCTTTTTGGTAGTTATTTGGAGATAAGAGTCTCCAAGACTTTCCTGCCAGAACTGGCTTTAAACAGTGATGCTCAGAACTCAGCCTCCTGCATATCTAGGCTTGTAGACATGGGCCAAAAGTGCCAGACTTTTAATTTTAATTTCATCAAAGTCTAGTGAATGTGGACTTAATATTGTCTGAATTAATGTTTTCCCAGTAATTAATGATGCTGAGCAACTTTTTATGCATTTGCTGTTCATCTGCATCTCTACTCTCTAGAAGTGTTCAAATCTACAATTGAGTTGGTTGCCTTCTTATTATTGAGTTTTGAGAGTTATTTATAAATTTACAATACAAGTTTGTTGTTCTGCTTTTTTAGGCATGTCTTTTGTGAATATCTTTTTTCCTTTCATAGTTTTCATCATCAAGTACACCATGGAAACACTCATAAAATTTAGAACACATTTTGGAGAGATATTATGTAGTTGGCAAAGTGCACAGAATAGAGTTAACAGTCAGTTTTTCTGTAATTAAAATCTTACAAAGTGTTATTCATTTATTGACAGTGATGATTATCTTCTATGGCCAAGCTGACAATCTGATTCTTCTTCTCTAGAAAACAGTTAATGCACAGCAATTTTCTTCTTGACACTAATATCCTTCCTGTTTTAATTTCTAGTTCACACATACACACACACACACACATATATACACACACATACACACAATGCAATTACAGGACTCCAAACCATAACTACCTGTTAAGTATTTGTCTTCATACTATTTGTCTTTCTATATAAATGGATCTTTTCTGCAATGTGTAAATACCTATTATAACAAGAGTCTTGAATTAGCCCACAAATAGCTATGTACATTTGTTAGAAAAACAAACTTGACTCAGCTCATTTCCACCTGAGACACTGAGCAGGAAAACCTTGCTGAGAAGAGCATTACAGCCAATGGATGCTGCCCTTCAAATAGAGTTTTCTACCAGTAATGTTGAAAGACCCTTGAGTATAGAAACAGTGATAAACATCTGACATTTTCATTCGCAAGTATTCATGTTTCATTTCAGATAATGTTCCCCCTATTTACTTCTTCAGCAGCAATGCATCAAATATCGTACAGTGTAATCCTTCTCTCAGCACTTACCAATGAACTATGAAATAGTATTAAATAGAATTAATTAGAAGTTTTAATGAATCATGTCTGTCCTCATTTATTACACAATGTAATTTTCAAGGAGTGATTAATTATGAGTTACAGATGAGTGAATGGTTAATGTACTTTGTTAACCTTACCGAGGAGTGACGGTATACAGCAAGCTGCTCTTCTGTTTATTACCCAGTGGTTATGTAACGCCATCAGTTTAAGTGAATGGAAAAGTTTTAGTGACTTTGCAATTAATGTGCCTTGTCAGCTCATAATTTACTCCCCTATTTTCCTTCCTGTACATCATGCCAGCATTGCTAGATTCTGAGGTAGAATTTCTCCCTTTTCTTCTCATGTGTTTCTATCTAGCTATTAGTTTGCAGATAATCATGTCCACCTGAGCCGTCTGATTATGTTAAGTAGATCTCATTTAATACGAGGTGGCTTGTTTGAAATGAGTCTCCCTGCATATTTCCTTGAAGAAAATACCAATTTACCACATCATTACTGTCATTACCGAAAAAGTAGTAGCTGGCAGCCCTTCATTTTCAATTTTCTCACCCACACCTTTCAGAAGCTGAATAATGCTCAAGCTGACAAAACCTAGTGACTAAATGCAAAGTAGCTTTGCAGACAGGAAGCTATTTAAACTGGAGCATGGGAATTCCATGAGCATTTTTACCTCTCCAACAGACACACTTCTAGAAGAACCATGGGTAACATCCTGGGAGATGAATCTCCATGTTAGAGCATCCTAATCTTTGCTGTTTCAAGGAGTTGTTGCAATGGATCTGTGGAGGTTGGATGACCTTCAGAGCACACCACCCATTGCACCTTTGTGTGCTAGCATGAAAGCAGAGAGTGAGCAGATCATTTTTTGCTGTGTAAGTCAGATACTAGGTTTTTCTGTTGTGAGGCCAGTGCAGGCAGAAAACTCTTTAGAGGTCCTGCTAACTTAGTAAGAAAAATATAATAACACCTATACTGCATGAAAATTAAAATTGGTCATTGCTTTTTTTAATAAATATTATTTCTTAAAGTCCAAGTTAATAATTTTGTAAGTGAAGAGACTATCACTTGGAAAAATTACATTAAGTGAAATGAGTCAGGCCCAGAGACACCAAGGATCTGTTTTCCCTTATATCTGGAAGCTAGATTTCACTTACAACTCACAGGTAAATATATTGGGTGATATGCAAGTGTATGCAAATATGTTAACTGAAATACAATAGAGTCAAGGAAGATCTCAAATAGTGTAATTTCTTAGAAAGCTAAAATCAAAGTTCAGCAAAGCAAAACACCAGGAAGTAGGTACTCAAAAGGGATGGGTGGGGTCAAGAGTAAAGGGGTGGATGAGTGAAGAGGAGAAGAGGGGAGTAATACAGACAAGAAGCCAATATATGTCCTACAAAATTAAAAAGAGTGAGGGAAGGGGTGGGTAGGGAAGGGATGGATAAGAATGTTGAAAGGAATGGCATTGATCAAGATATATTGTATTCATAAACATCTTTGTTAGGTGGCAATTCCTTTGTATAACCACTTAAAGATAACAGGAAAGAAAGAAAGAAGAAATAAAGAATGAGGAAGAGAGAGAAAGGAAGGAAGAGAGAGAGAGAAAAGAAAAGAAAAAGAATATTATTAGTCAGACTCTGGTGGCTCACACCTACAATCCTTGCTTTTCAGGAGGCAGAGGTCTGGAGATCACAGTTCAAAGCTAGCCCTGGCAGGAATGTCTTTATCTCCAATTAAAGCCAGTCCATGAAGGAAATACTCATCTCTTTTTAACCATTAAGATGCAAGAAGTGAAGTTGTAACTCAAATGGTAGAATACTAGCCTTGAGCAAAAGGGCTCAGGGACAATGCCCAAGCCATAAGATGAAACCCCAGGACTGGCACAGAAAAAAAAAAAAAAAGGAAAACTATCTAGGGCCTTACATGCAGAGAATGAATGAATAAAAAAAGCAAAATATTAATTAAATCTGCAATTATTTCAATTATTTATTTAGCATCTCTTTGACTCAAATGTTTGTATCCTTCCTAAATTTATATGTTAAAACTCTAATATCAAGATGATTGTATTAGAAAATAGGGCCTTCAAAAGGCTATTAGTTTATGACGGATTTATGTTTTTATAAAAGACACCACAGTGTCAACCATGGGAGACACAGAAGGTCTCCTCTGTGAAGTACAGCACAATCCCACTAGCTACCTTGATCTTGGGCTTCTTATTCTTCAAAATTGTCAGAATTATATTTTGTAACAGCAACTCCAATGGGCTAAGACTAACACCTAATATGCAACATGTGCTAATTTAGAAGGGACAGGATATAGTCTAGGACAAAGCCCTTTCCATCCTGAAAATAGTCGGGCAAAAATAATCAATCAATTGATTGATCTACAGATAAAGATAAATGTGAGGAAAGAAAAGAGGCTATAGAGAAACTAGAGATAATGAAAGTTTTTTTAGACTAGGTGGTCAGAGAAACCCTCCTTATGAAGATATCATATTGTAGATAAACTGACTGGCAAAAGTTACTTAGTGAACATTCCAGGCAGAGAGAACAGAAAATGCAGAGATCATGACTTCAGGAGGCTTGAGTATGAGCAAGAGACTGCTATAGCTGGTGACAAACACAGACAGAGAGAAATGAAGTGAGGAGATCAGAATGAGATGATGTCGTTCCTTTGAAGTTCTTGGAAAAGCTTTTTGATTTAAGCTTAGAGATAATGGATGCTGACAGTGCTTTTCCAATACAATTCTGCCCAGAATTATTAGGACATGAGAAGTGGAAACTTATGTGCTAGAACATCAGATAGCATTTTAGTTCTCATTTCTCATTATAAGAAAGAAAAGAAGGGGAAAATGGTATGTTCCTTTAGAGCTTAGAATCTGAAGCTATTAATATAAAAGTATACTGGTAACATCCTGCCTTCATTAGAGGATTCACTCCACTTTCAGACAAGCAATGCTCTTTGAAGTCAAGAGCTATGTATCCTAGGTACTTTTTGTTCTGTACTGCACACAAATCAATGTCTCACCTTTCTAATCAGTGCTCTCTCAAATAAACTGAATGGCCTGATATCTATTCTCTGTCTATCTGAAGTCTACAGAATCCTGATCAGAGATGCCATGGTATGTGAAATTGCTGCAATAGAACAGGACCCAGAAAGCAGTGCTAACCTAGTGCTGGACTCCACAGTGCAGAGAACTAATTTCTTTGCAGTAGGGTGTGTTGACCCCTGAAGCAGGTGTGTAATAATCCACTTATTTTGCAATATATTTTCTTTGCTTTAATCTATATTTTCCCATTTGCTTCCCCAAGTAAAACTATGAGCAATTGCTGATATTGATCCTCTAAGGATTGCTAGGAAAATGCATTCCTACCTGTACTCTATCCCTCTAAGAAGTGATGGACTCAGATGAGAAAGCAATGCCATTTTTTGTTACAGTAGTAAGATTTAACCCAGGAATCTTTGTCACATAAACTCTTAAGAGCCATTTTTAATTAAAAAATGAATAGTTTATTTAATGGTTTGTGCTTTTATTAGGAAAAAATGTGTTGTTTTTTTTTAAAGATTTGCTCTAGAATGCTGCATGAAGTGATGGTGTAATCAAACATGCTAATCATGGCTCAATTTGACTGGAATGTGTGAGTCAAGGAAAATCACTGCAAATGCAGAACCACAAGAAGGGACACACAAATTACTGTGAATATGAATTAGGTAAAAATTACATAAATCTTTATTAAAAATAATTTATAAACTCATAGGTAGCAAAGAGAAAAAGAGAATACACATAACAAGATATTGGAACTGAGATAACTTTTTGTGTTTTTTTATTTATTATGATTTTTAGTCTGTATGATCCAAAATGGCAGCCACTAGGCATATGTGGCTACTGACCAATTGAATTGTGGCTCATGTGATGGAGAATCCAAATTTTAATTATATTTAATATCAATAAAACCAGATGTTTGATCTTTTAGTATTGTAAAGTATAGATGTTTGGGGTAACTTGGTTATATAAACTTACTTAATTTTTTTCCCCATTTGACAAACATTTACCTCATGGAAGACTTTGTCTCGACTTTAGAATCATGATCCCATTTTGCCTGTGAAAAGTTGAGGTGGGGAGATGGATAGAAAAGAAATAAGAAAATAAGAAAAGAAATACAAATTAAGTATAGTTGCAGGATATAAAACAAAGGTTTGACCTTTGTTTTATAATCTTTGATTAGATTAAAAGGGAGAAAAGAGAATGATTTTTGTGTATCTACTGGTACTGGAGCTTGAACTCAGGACTTAGGTGGTAGCCATTCGTGTTTTCACTCAAAGCCAGCACTCTACCACTTGAGTCATATCCTCATTTTCAGCTTTTTGCTGGTTAATTAGGGGATAAAAGTCCCTCAGATATGTCTACCCAGGCTAGCTTCAGATCACAATCCTTAGTAGCTGGATTACTAGTGTGATCCTTTGAAACACAATCCCTGCATGGCTGGGATTACTATTGATCCTGGGAGCTAATTTCTCTGCAGTGGGGTGTGTTCACTCCTGAAGCAGGTGTGCAATAATGCACTTTTTTATTTTTATTATTTTTATTTTTTGGCCAGTCCTGGGCCTTAGACTCAGGGCCTGAGCACTGTCCCTGGCTTCCTTTTGCTCAAGGTTAGCACTCTGCCACTTGAGCCACAGCACCACTTCTGGCCGTTTTCTGTATATGTGGTGCTGGGGAATCGAACCCAGGGCCTCATGTATACAAGGCAAGATCTCTTGCCACTAGGCCATATCCCCAGCCCCAATAATGCACTTATTTTGCAATGTATTTTCTTTGTTGTAATCTATATTTTCCATTTACTTCCCCAAGTAAAACTATGAGCCACTGGCGCCCAGCAGAAAAGGCAATTTTTAAAACTTAGGTATATTATGCAAATTCTAAACCAATTCATTCTTAATTCATTATATAACTTATATATAAAGTTTTCTCAGATGATACATACAACTTAGAATGGATGCTTGAGGACAAATTTCCTGATTGCTTTATGATTTAATTTTTAATATTTTATCTTTATTACAGTTCCTGGCAAAACCGAACAAAGCACAGAGCTCCCTCCCTCACTTCAACATCATCCACATCCTCTTTACCATCAGCATCTCCCTCCACAGAGCAGTACTTTGGTTGTAATCAAATTAGCTTATCATTATCACTCAAATTCCACAGTTTTAATTGGTGTCTATTCTAGGTGTTTATTCTATGAGTATTAACAGATATATAGCACACATGCACATTATAGAACAAAACCTGAGACTTTTAATTTTTTTAATTAATTTATTTTTTAATTTATTAATTTTTTGACAAGGTATTGTGCAAAAGGGGTACAGTTATGTAATAGGGCAGTGTGTACAAATAATTTTTATTTGAACTGGAAAATGGTTCTGAAGCTAAGTCTTATTCTAGACAAGAATTTGGTTCAGAATGCCCCAGTCTCTACAGGTAAATTTATAGTTGGAGAAAAGCTACAGGTAAATTTATAGTTGGAGAAAAGGAAGCAACATAAAGAAACAGTCTAATTGGATATAGTTAAGACTTGTCTTATACAAGGATATAATCTTACTAGGTTACAAGTTATTTAGGTTCACTAAGTGCAAGGGCTACTTTGGGCCAAATTTTGTCACTCCAGTAGAGACAGGTTTAGACCAAATTAAACTCAGTTTAACAAAACTATCATATTATATGTAGTTAGATATTCTGGGTAGATAGCCACACAGGTTGGCAGATCACTCTGCTTTGAAGACCTCCCTTTAATATGTGATCTTTTTACTTTGTCCATTTAAACCTACTTTTTGAAAATTTCATGTAACTCTCACACAGATCAAATATTTCCCTCCCTCCCTCCCTCTCTCTCTCCTTCCTTCCTTCCTTCCTTCTTCCTTCCTTCCTCTTCCTTCCTTCCTTCTTCTTCCTTCTTTTCTTTCTTTCTTTCCTTCTTTCTTTCTTTCTTTCTTTCTTTCTTTCTTTCTTTCTTTCTTTCTTTCTTTCTTTCTTTCTTTCTTTCTTTCTTTCTTTCTTTCTTTCTTTCTTTCTTTCTTTCTTTCTTTCTTTCTTTCTTTCTTTCTTTCCTCTCATTTTCTTCCTTTCTTGGGCCTGGGAGCTGTCCCTTAGCTTTTTCACTCAAAGCTGACACTCTGCCACTTGAGCTACATCTTTACATCTGGCTTTTTGCTACTAAATTGGAGATAAAAGTCTCAAGGACTTTCCTTCCTTGGCTGGTTTTGAACCATGAACCTCAGATTTCAGCCTTCTGGTTAGCTAGGATTACAGGCTTGGGGCACTGGAGCCTGGCATGATCAAGTATTTCTAGTGAAAAGTTACCACTCACATTGAGACATGTTCTAAGTGTGAAGTTCAGACAAGATTTTTTTTTCAACAAATCTTTAATATTTATTTTTACATTTCAATTAAGCACATTCATTTTTGTCTTCCTCTTCTTCTGAGGCTTCATTTTTTAATCACTTAACTTATTTTTATTGTAAAGGTAATGTACAGGGGGTTACAGTTACCGAAGTCAGGTAATGAGCACATTTCTTTTTGAACAGTGTCACCTCTTCTCTCATTTTCTCCCAGTTTTTTTCCCCTCCAGACTCCCCTCCCCCACAAATTGTATAGTTCATTTTCAAAATAGTGTCTAGTGAGTATCATTGTTGCATTTCTTCACCCTTTGTGCCACAGTTTCTGTGTTCCCCCTTGCCCTCCCCAAAACAGATGAACTTACCATACAAGACAAAAGGTACAGAAATAAAAAACTGACAAAGGAGGAAAAAAAACCCAAAGTAACAAAAACCTTTTGTTTCCCCTTCTGGGAGTTCATTCTGATAAACATCATTTTATATGATCATATGCATATAGCTTTTGAGCCTTTGTGATCCTCTCCTAAGAGTGTCCTCCATTGGTCTCCATGTGTGAGTGTTTAAAATCCTGTTTAATTCATCATGTCCAGATCAGATCTTGAAGAGAGTATGACAAAATAGAAGTATCTCAATAATTTTATATGGATGACATGCTAAAATAATAATAATAATTTGGTTATATTAGATTAAAAATATGTACTGAATTTCAGCAATTTTATAAAACTTTAAAATTTTTGTATATATAGGTTTGTATTGTATCATATTGTACTGTATTGCTGCTTCAGAATTATGATTATTGAGCTCTAGAAACATCACTAAATAGGAGATCAAGCATTTCTAAGACAATATGAGTGAACTTCCTTCCATGCTAGTTTAGCAAATTAAGATTAGATAAAGGTTTAAGAAATTTTCCTGAATAAATACAAATAACTATTGATTAAGATGAAATCATAAGTTGCTGTGTGGCTTCAATGAAGCAATGTCAGAAAATGCATCATGTCAACATACACAGATCTTTATTCCCTTTTTTTTAGATGATTTCCATGAGCCTTTAATTACACCTCCATTTTGTCCATGTAACTCACCCTGCAAGTGTCTTCAGCTTTTTGATCTACATCTCCCTCTATGTGGACCGCTTATTTAATAACAGATGCTATAATTTCCTCCAAGCAATAAAAAAGAGGCAGATATGAACTTGTGTAGAATTCTATTCTGAGCTGTTTCTTTCTACCCTGTCATACATTAAATATGAAATCAGAAAGAAGGAGCAGAACATACTGCAAAGGGTTCTTGGAGAGAGAATAAGTGGAAGGTTATACATCTGAACTCCCTCCCTCCCTCAGCTCTCAGATTCACTGATGCTTGCAGGGGAAATAGCACTTAAAATACTGTATTGGTACTCACGTTCAATCCACAGTTCCCCTCTCTCCTTTGTGCTTCTACAGTGCTGAGGGGTGAAGGGAGAGGCAAGAATAGAGTCCTTAAAAGTGTTCTCTTGCTCACTTAGCTCCCCATCAGTTTCTGGAGCCTGCACATGGCATGCAAGAGGTCACAAAGAACCTTTGCCTGAATTCTGAGGAGCACAGTATTGCTGTGTTCCAACAGGCATGTTTCAGCCAGCTTTGCTTTGAACTCCAAGTTGGATGCTTTTCATTAGCTCTATGAACTGATCTACAATAAATAGCAAATCTATTTGTTATAACCACAGATGTATGGCTTCCATAAAAGAAAGGTTAGGATAGGTCTCTCACAGTGTAAGAATGGAGAGTGATGCTGGCATGTATTATTTAATGGCTATCACCTCTTTTCCTATCTAAGAGAAAAGATGGCCTGGCTTTCTCTAACTTTCAAGTTCTGTTTTCAGGAGATTAAATCTTTGAAGAACTGTGAAGAGCACTTAAAGGTTGAAGTAATGTAGCTGTGATTTTTTTCCTCTCCATTTCCATTAAGATGAGGAGTCACTTCCTATTCATCTGAGTCTATCCTCATTCCATGGTGATGCCTTTTGTCTGGAATCATATTCCCACTCCAGGCCTTACATTTCCACTCTGACTCCTTTTCATCCTTCAAGACTCAGTGTAAGGGCCATTTCCTCAGGAAGGCTATGTATATTACAATGTAAAGCCAAAATTAAAATAATGGTTGAAAAGCTCATTTTTTAAAGCTTTTGAAAGCAATCAGAGTTGAATTCTGTATAAATACCCTGAACTTTAGAGTAACCTAAAGGAACCCTTGCAAGCTATTCTATACTTGTTCAAAGGTCCAGCACAATTATGGTTATCTCTTCACTACCTGACTCTGTGGTGACTCTGGATAAAAGCAAAGAACCTGTCATCTCAAAACAAGAAGAAACTCCATGGGGAAAGCTATTGGTCTGCACTTTATTCTCAGTGTGCAACATAATTCCTGGAATTCCTGGGTACTTACTAGTACCCAAATAAAGACTTATTGAGCAAATAAATAAATATAAGAATGAAGAGGTTATATGTCATTCTCATCAGTAGTGCTTGACTACAAATGATATTTGGGGAAATGGACCACAAGTCCACATATAAAGAATGAGAGAAATCAATGAAGGAAGTTTCACATTTACTTTTCAATATAAAGTGCTTCAATATCAAAAGTCTTTTCTTTAACCTACAACTGAAATATGGTATTGTAAGTGAATGTGATCAAATCCTATACAACAGCAAGTCAGGTAAAATACCTACAATTCATAAAATAATAATTTTAGTATGTAGGTATATATTTAGGATATTATATTTAGGATACTATTAACATTTAAAAGGAAGTGGTTAAAAGCAACTGACTAGATAGAGACGAGACCTTAAGTTGCTTTAGAAAAACTTTTGCTTATTGATAAGTCTCTAGGTATTATTAGTACCATTATATTATGATGATGATGATGATGATGATGATGATGATGATGATGATGATGTTGGTGGCATTTTTGTGCTAGTACTAGGGCTTAGACTGACTCTTTTTCTCTCTCATATGCTCTCTCCTCTCTTCTTCTGTTTCTCCACCCCCTATCTATCTTTCTATCCTTCCTAATTATCTTTCGCTCTTTCTCTCTTTCCTCAACTTCCAAATTGGAGATTGAGGCATCCTGAATTTGTCTGCCTGAGCTGGCTTCAAACCAAGATCCTCAGATCTCAGACTTTTCAGTAGTTAGGATTATTGGCATGAGCCCCCATGCCTAGCTGTTCTGTAATTTTTTAATTATCTTTATAATTCCTTGCTCAAAATCCCCCCAAACTCTTTCATAACTAATGTACTAATGACTCAATCCCTGTGGTCACTTATTCTGTTTAATATCTTCAGTTTTATAATAAATATCATCTTTTATAATACTAGTATCATATTTCCAAGCTAAAGTACAAATTTCTTGATACTATATCTATGTCCTATACATCTTTTTACCCTTTATGAAGTACAGTGTAAATATTTTACATAGTGTAAATTAACATTCACTGACAAAAAGATGGAAGATTATGACTTGTCATGCAAACAAATCAAATTTTGATTTAGTTTTCAATTGTTTATGACACTCCCTATAAAACCCATTATTATAAACATCCTCACAGCTTTGGATATTGTTCTTTTGGCTTTCTAATTAAATGAGCATCATAAGGACATATCAGGAATATAGAGGAGTTAGGAGTTAGTGAATGATCATCTATGTGCCAGCAACCTAGCATGCTGGCATTAGCAGCCAACAACAGGATGGCAACTCCAAGTAAACATTCAATAAACCCAAATAAAAACCAAGTGCCAACAATGATGGTGGTATTATAGTCATGTTAGGGATAGTTTAATAATTATACCTGAAATGTTTCCATTTTCTAAAACCAGTAAAATTAGCAAGATTCTGGGGGAAATGTTATAGTTATAACTTTCTACAGAATTAATAAAATGCCTGAGAATATGCTATTTGTTTTCTATTGAAATTACAGTATGTACTTATATGATCCCAGAGTAGGAGGAAACAGAATGGATTTTTCCCCAATTTCCCACCTTGTACTTCTTAAGTTTTTGCTGTATACCAATAAATAATTGTCCTACATGAATTAAATACTCTCCATACCCACTTTAAAAATCATGCTGATTTAAAAAATGCTTTAGGTTTTCAAAAGTTTTTCTTTAATCTGAGACAAAAATTATGTATGTTTAATATGACCCCAAATGGCTACCTAAAATGAATCTAGTACTCATTTTTGTATACTTATTTATTTATAATTATTAAGTAGCTGTAGCAAAGGGGTTACAATTCCATAAGTTGGGTTAAAGTGTTTATTTTCTCTTAGAGACATTCAGAAATTTGAAGTATGTTTTTGTTCTTCTGAGCCTTTGTTCTCTTCACTCAATAGGGACCTGAATCTCTCCTCAGTTCTGGAACCTTCCTTAGAAATCACATTCATCAACTTCCATTCCCATAATCACTGTGATATTTCTGTCTTCACAAATATCTGTTACTTTGGGTTATGTTTTACAAATGTGGAAAGAGCTGACAAATTAGACATACAAGTCTTTGAAATGGAAAGAAGCCCCATTAAAAAAAGAAACCTGAGCATTTGTTCTTGGATTCAAGATCCCTCTGTGAGGCAGCAGGTTCCAAGATTAAGAGTTTGTAACAAACCCAAGAACATGTATACCTTCTACCTACAAAAGTGAGTCTTGGAGAAAGAATTAATACTTAGTCCCACCTTACAGCAACCCTGAATCACCCTCCAGAGTCACAGCACTGTCTTCAACAGGAAGAATAGAGATAATTCATGTTACCATTATGTTTTAATAGTTAAAATTCTAATGTTTTGTTTCCCTTCTTTCATGATCTAGTTTGGAGATTCTACTTAGTCTTTGCACATCCTGGTTCAATGTGGAAGCAATGGTTGACCTTCAATGTCAGTCCTCCCAGGCTTCATACGGCCAGCAACCCTATCAGAATATCATCCTTTGCTACCTGTGTAGTTGACAGCGTTGCAAAATTCTGGACAAGTCTTAATGAATTCTCCTCCCACGATGTAATAGATAGCTTGCTTCCATTAAATTGCTCTCATTATTTAAAAGTAATGAGGTTTTTCATTAAAACAAAAGCAATCATTTGAATGCTCATAGAAAACAGTTTGAAAATTCCACGCAAATTACTTTCTTCAAAACTCAGTTTATAGCATTATTCTTACTGAAGCCAATCAATACAAAATTTTGCCTTTCCTAGCTCCAAGTTTTCAGAAACCATGGCCTTTCCTTGGAAACACTTTTTAAAAATTTGAGTACGGCTTTAAGGAATGTAAAAAAATAATATGAAAATATCTGGTGTTTCTTGGTGACTTCCATTCAACTAATTTGTTGAAAGCATCATAGATACATACTCATCTCTCAGATAACTGAAAACATACAGAAAGTATTAAAGTGAATAAGAAAGAATAATGAGCACCTAGAGAAACCCAAACTGCAAGGGAAATAGAAAAATCGTACCCAGGTCCTTCTTGCTCTGATTGAATTAAGCTCTAAAATTTTTTATTATTCTCAAGTCATCATCTAAGATGCATCCATTTTATTACAACCATATACTAGGTAATTGTCACATTCTAATTCAATTAAAATATTAAATTGGAGGGGGGTATATAAACTTCCAACATCATACAAGGTACATGGAGAAAAGAGCTGTATTTACAGTGGTACTGATTAGTAAGAAAAAGAAAAGTATGGGCAGTTTTTCAAATTTCTACAATAATCACAGCATTGGTAGCTCACACTTGTTTTACCAAGATATTCAAAAGGCTGAGGTCTGAGGATCACAGTTCAAAGCCATCCCAGAAAGAAAAGTTTATGAATTTTTTCTCTCCAATTAACCAGCAAACCCAGAAGTGGAGGTGTGAATCCAATAGTAGATAACTAGCCTTGAACAAAAAATCAAGTGAGAGAACAAGACTCAGTTCAAGCCTCATTATGAGTATAGAAGAGGAGGAGGAGGAGGAGGAAGAAGCGGGGGAGGAGAAGGAGGGGGAGGATAAAAATTTCGGAGGAAGTGCTGACACAATCATTAAAGAATTCACAGATTCTAGTGCTTTTCTTAATGTGGCCCAAACAGCTGCACCTGTGTTACAGGATAAGCTGGTTACATAGGGGAAGCTTTCTATCTACATCTACATCTCAGATATGTCAGTGAAGGAATTCATTAAAAGCAAAAGCAAAACCTTCAAGTATATGACAACATAAAATTTTACTATAAAAATCTCAGTCTTTTAATTTTTTCACAGATAAAGTTGATACTAATGATTCTCACTTTTCATTTTACGTACCATATTTCAGAAAATGCTGTGTCTCTAGTACACACACACACACACACACACACACACACACACACACACACACTTCTAAGTCCCCCCACAGGCTGTTTTGTAGATCTAATGTAAATGCCAGTTGCTTCCTTTAAATGATCTCAGGATGTAATCTGTCAGAAGGCACATATGGGGGTTTTAGGGAGAGTGTTTCATTGCATGTTGATGAAATGGTGAATTATAATTCCTAACACAGATGATCATCACAAAGGTCTAGAATCTGTTCCTTTCCACTCTCATTTTCTACATCTTCAAGTGTTTTCCACTTACTTTGCAATCTGCAACCTACCCTCTTTCCATTATATCTTATTGTTGCTTGTGTCTATTTCTTGAAAATGTTAGGAACAATTGTTAGCGGAAGTAATTAAGCTCCCATGAAATGGAGACTTCCTATTTCAAGTAGGAGAATTGTAATTCTGACTTGTGATTTGATACTGCTGCTTAAGAATCACTTCTAACTATTTGTCTGTTAGCGAACTCAACATTATGTTCCCAGGAATTCTTGAATGACCCAGAACTTATCATCCATAGGTCTGTATTGTGTCTGAAACTATGATTTTGCATACTGATGAAAAGAAACTAACCCAACCATTTTTCAAAGTTTAAATCTTTCCCTGCAGATCATCAACTTCCTTCAATAGAAACAGCAAAGTAAATATTTGAGAACTTTTTATTAGATCAAAATTATCTGTCCACAGCCTGCCATCAAGTGTTCAAGATATTCTTTGGAATTGATACATTATCACAATTTATTCAGATTTTAATATGTGCAAATAAACAGAGAAGAAGGCTACCCAAATATTTGCAAACAACCACGTGTACTATTGCCACCTTCAATACAGAGGATAAGATTCACACCCCATCAATGTTATCTAGGCACAAAGGTACCAAAGGCACAGTCAGCTTGTCAACTTTGGGAAGACATAAACACTTGTTTCTGTAACCTCCAATATATTTGGCACATATTGGCATTTAGTATTTGTTGAACTAATTCTTGGTACAAGCACCAAAAGGCAAACAAAAAGTTGTGTGATGTGCTCACCTAAGGCCAGTTCACTTATTCCTTTTTGGTCCTCTTGCTGCAAGTCAATTACCAGCCAAGTGCCAATGGCTCATGCCTGTAATCTTAGCTACTCAGGAGGCTGGTATCTGAGGATTAGCCAACCCAGGCCAAAAAAAAAAAAAAAAAAAAAAAAAAAAAAGGCCATGAGACTCTTGTCCAATTAATTAATTAATTAACAAAAAGCTGGGAATAGAGCAGTGGTTCCAGTAATAGAGCACTAGCCTCAAGCAAAAAAGTCAAAGGGGAGCTCAAGGCGATGAGTTCACAAAAAGAAACAAAAGGCAAGTAAAAGTCAAGAAATGAAGACTTGGACTTAAGCTTATTTCCTGTTTATATGTTGATTGATTTTCCTATGTTTTGTGTATGTTAAGTTCAATATCCTAAAGTTTTGTTTCTGATCTGAAGTTTTGTTTCTGTACTGAAAATAAAGGAGATTAAAAGAGGTGCTAACAGTTGCCAGCTTAGTTTATATTTTACTTTCCTATGAGAGTGATAGGAGGGGTGAAATTCTAAAAATAGTATTTATCATTGTTCCACAAAGTGTGTTGAGGTTTGGATATGGAGTACGTTTCAATTTACCACGTCTGGCTCTTAGTAGAAGCAAAAGTAATTTTGTTCAATACATCACACACAAGTGTGACACTTTCAAAAGTTCTAATATCACTTCATTTTTGCCTAATTAAGTTTTGGGGAATTTTTTTCTTTGGCTGATATTCTCCAGCTCATTTGTGGTTTAATTTTTTTTATTATCTTTAAGTAGTTGTACAAAGGAGATGCCATTTAACAAAGAAGTTTGTAAATACAATGCATCTTGATCAATGTTGTCACCTCCTTTTATCTACTTCTGAGGCTTGAACTCAGGGCCTGAGTGCTATGTCTGAGCTTTTTCTGCTCAAGCCAAGGACTCTATTACTTGAGCCACATTTGTACTTCCAGTTTGTTTGTTTTTCTGGTTAATTGGATATAAGGGTCTCATGAAATTTTCTGCCCAGGCTGAATTCAAACTTCAATCCTCAAATCTCAGCCTAGTAGTTAGGACTATAGGCACGAGCTATTAGGGTCCAGCTTTAGGCTCCAGATTTTAAAAGTCATTTTTAAATGAAATAACCCAATAACAATGATACCCCTCTATCACTTTATCAATGATGTGCTGAATGCTTATAGTTAGAAGGAATAGAGAATGGGTGAAGGATGAGGAGGGAATATTGATTACCATCACATAAGATGAAATAAGACAGAAGGAAATGCTGCAGGCAGTACAACTCTCTCAGAGAATGTTCTGAGACCACACTGAGATTTCTTTTAGTTTTATCAAGAACCAAAGGAAGTGGGCTGGGGATATAGCCTAGTGGCAAGAGTGCCTGCCTCGGATACACGAGGCCCTAGGTTCGATTCCCCAGCACTACATATACAGAAAACGGCCAGAAGCGGCGCTGTGGCTCAAGTGGCGGAGTGCTAGCCTTGAGCGGGAAGAAGCCAGGGACAGTGCTCAGGCCCGGAGTCCAAGGCCCAGGACTGGCCAAAAAAAAAAAAAAAAAAAAAAAAGAACCAAAGGAAGTGACCCTATAACTATCCAACAGTTCTCCACACTCCCCTCCATACAGGGAAATCGATGTCAGGAACCTACGATTTTTCTGCCCTGAGTTAGACTGTGAAAAACATAAATTTGGTTGATTTTTGCAATTTTCTTTTTTGACCACAACAACTCAGCCACAGATGGTAAATATGTTATTGAACATGTAGTTTTCGGTAAATACCATGCTAATCATTTAAATGGATAGGCTCTGGCTTTCTTTCATACTGTGCAGGAAGTGCTGCTTTTACTCCATGAGAAGGAGAACCTGTGACTTGGAGATTCAGTATTTTGCACAAGTTCACAAAACTTCAGAGTATAGTATTTGAATTCATATACCGAATCTAGAAGGCAAAAGCTCAGCCTCTGCACAGCTCTGCCTTTCCTCCTCTACCTTCCCTTCTGTCCTTTGTTTAAGGTCCACATCTTGTGAGTTTTATTTACAGAAGGGAAGCATGAAGAACTGGATTTTTTTTTTTTGTTCCCAGATGCTACTTTGGCAGCTACCTGGAATCAATTTGTACCTGCGAGGGTAGCTCTTGATCTACAGAGTTTAGAGGAGAGGAGCCAGTCCACCAGAAAACTCGAACACATGAGGTTTTAAGAATGTATGTGGAGTAGCCCATTCTGGAGCTCATCAATGCTTTGAAATCTCCACACTGGAAAGAGAAACCCTCACAACCAGCCCAATGTAGCTGAACACAGGTATAGAGGCTGAAGAATAGAAAGGAATGCTCACTCTACTACAATTTCTGAGCTTTCTCTGAATTTCAAGTGGTTTTCATCCAATAATAGAATGTTGTCAATGACAGACTAAGTTTTTAAATGACTTTTTAAGAATCAGGGTCATTTTGTATGAACATTCAACCTGTATGTGTTTGAATCCTTGCCAAAGAATCACAGATAATGATTTTTCTTATTTTGTAAGCTCTTATTCTGAGAGTCTTTCTGAAAGACACTGCCTTTCCTCTGCTTGAATATTGTCCATGACTTCTGATTTCAAATAAAAGTCCTTGCTAAGCCTCACAAAGCCTTCCTCTCATCAGTCCTTCATATAACTCCACTCTGCATATGGTGTTATATTCAAGTCTCCAAATGTGCTATATTCTAAGACAACCACTATGGGAAAAGCCTCTCCTCTTTTCCCAATGGAAAATGGTTTTGCCCACTATAAATCCATTACAGAATGGTACCCTCACAAAGACAAACCTTAAGAACAGCATTGAAACACAAATGCACTAACAAATAGACAATGAAAACAAATAAAACCTTGGGAGGTCCACAGGAATCAAGTCCCAAATATGCAGTGCACTTTATCTGTAAATACTAACTAAAGGGCCTCTTCCTTACATGTTGCTCCACTTACCTCCTTCTTCAAAGAGGTTTCTCACTCAGGCTAAGAAAATATTTTCAAAATACAAAATAATTACATAATGAAAAGGTCCTGTGAATTAGAACCATCTGGTATCTTTCTAACTTCAGCACCTAGCATGGGCCTGCTCCACAGGTGTCACATACATTTCAACAATAATCTTTAGCAACAAGTAGGCTTCCGGCAATTCAATTCAATTCTGACACTAACTAACTACTTGGAGCCAGTGCAGACCACTCAGGTTAAGGGACTCAGTCCCATAAGATTGCTCTCACTTCAGATATCAGCTGGAAGTTCTCGGGGTCTCTAACCTACTGCCATTTATTCCAGCTAACTACAAATTTGAGGATTCTCACAACTCCCATCAAGTTTGATAATTCCCTAACAATGACTCATAGAATTCACTGAAGGCGTAGCACCAGCGATTGCCATTTTATATAAAAGCCACTATTACCAATAGATGGGGAGTCCCGGGTGTTCTTTGCTTCTTAAGGTACGATGTCTAAGATTAAGGTGCTGCCCCAGGTAACAGAAAAATAAACCCTACACAGAGTAGGAAGATAGCAAAGAGTCACTGCTTAGCAAAGTGGAATTATAGCATACTTCCAGGCTTGAGATGGGAAAGTTGGATATGGGCAAGCTGTTCAAAACTGTCTGGGTCTGTAGTTTGATTACCCAATAGGATGCAGTTAACAGGTGGCATAAAAT
The DNA here is from genome assembly GCF_023159225.1 of Perognathus longimembris pacificus. Classification (NCBI taxonomy): domain Eukaryota; kingdom Metazoa; phylum Chordata; class Mammalia; order Rodentia; family Heteromyidae; genus Perognathus; species Perognathus longimembris. The sequence goes on along the minus strand of NC_063161.1, from coordinate 86,698,674 downwards.
TGAGGCCCTTCCCTTGTGATACTTCCCCAAGTGGTTTGAGAATAGTGCAGTGGCTTCTCTGGTATGTGAGGTCATAAACTTGAGAAGATCATGCATTGAAAGTCTTCAACCCTTCCACATTCTGTGTAAGGTCATGAAATATTCATTATGCACTTAAAGCACATGCAGGGCCATGGGATCTCCATAGTAGAGTATTGGAGTCGCTAACTTAATCATTGGTCCAGGGGGTGTTCATCTGGAGTTTAAGACCGAATTTTGAAACCTGAGACACATTTCCTCGTTCCTATTCTGATATTCCTATCTCTCTAGTCAAGGAACTCAGGAATAGCCAAATGGAAGAGAAAACCGAGTAGACTGAATGGAACATGGGTAGAGAGCATCCATCTCCATGGATCAAGAGAAGCCATCTTTCCAGTACCTTAACACATTCACTCGCAGTCTTGTTGTTGAAAACTTTCTTTGAGGATTTACAGAATAGCTAATAAATCACCACCTGCTTGAATTTAATCTCTGGCCTCCTTCCCTCCTTGGAGGATAAAGGAGGGATGGAAAGTCCTAAACCACTAACACAGGCCTAGACTTTCTGGTATGGGTGGCCCTTCCCTTGAAACTATTTTAGGGCCTATCACCTGTCACTTTATTGTCATAAAGTAATGTTAGAAAGAAGCTCTTTATGAAAGTCAACAATTTTCAAATTAGGAAAATTTAAAAATTCTACATTTAGATCTCTGTCATTAGATGAAGTCATTCTGTCATATAATTAAAGGGACATATTCACCAAAATGAGTAGGCTACTCTGTTTCCATTATTCACTTCATTTGAAATTACATGAAAGGATCTTCTGCAATCGTGCATCAAAGTGCTCCTACTGGGAGAAATGTACTTTAAGCACCTCCTTGAATATTCATTTAAATACAGCCTCTATACCTCCTCCCCATGAAAAGCCAGAATTTAAGTCCCTTTTTAACAACCAGTGACAGCAATGAGCATCCCAGATGGGCATTTAAGGCTTTACTCTATTACTATCAATGATTTCTACATACATCATCTTTCAAGTTACTATTGAGGAATACTGGACACCGTTATGACCCACTTTCTGGGTGAATATACTTGCCCAGCCAGCCAAAGTAAATATTTTGGAGTTTTATCAAAGTAAGCACACAGTAAAATAAAATGTTTCTTGTGCACCTGGCCAGTATTGTTTTTACCTATGAAAATTGAAAAGGATTGGGATAAAGATATGTAATTACTGGGCTCCAGTAATTATATTGCTTTGCTTAGGAGAAGTAATGCAGCCAGGAAAAAAATTTACCAAGATGCAGAAGGCAAATTTCAGACATAAAGTTAAACAGATGATTGATAGCTAGGTAGATAGATAGATGCTAGCTAAATGATAGATAATGTAATAGATATTTAATAAATAAATGTGATAAATAAATAAATAAAATAAATGTGATAGATATTTAATAAATACTATATATAGTAGATGTATGTATATATATGAATTGCATTATATTTTTAATATTCAGAGACTCTGAGGTTTTTTATTTTCTGTTACAAACAATTGTAAGTATTTTAAATGTTGTGGACTCTATTGCAACTATCCCATGCTGTTTGAATGATATGAAAGATCCACAGTCATTACATGGGGGAATAGGATGGCTATGTTCTAATATGTAAAACTTTATTTATGTGTACTGATTTTAAAACTGCATAGAGTTATTTTCATAGGTCACAAACCAATAGTCTCCTTTGATTCATTTTGAACACTAAAAAATGTAACCATCATTCTTCTGTCAAGTCAATCCAAACAAAACAAAACAAAATAAAACCCAGCAACTAGTCTCTTGACACTTACTATAGATCAAGCAGATTACTGATGACATCATTTTGCTTCAGTCATGTGACCCAAATTATCCTGTATTAGCAGGGAACTCTAATAATTGAATTGTCAGAGAACAACTAGATGTTAAAATAAATCCTCATACACAGTACCAACCATCCATCTCTCCAGCTTGCTGTCCCCCTCTCCCTCTCTCTGCCCTCTGTCTCTATCTCATTCCTGAAAGACAAGCTAGGTTTAATGGAAAATGTGCCCCAGATAGTTCCCACATTGGCTGTTCATGCCATTAATATCAAGGTAACATAGCTGGTGACAGCTTCTTCCATTGATTCATAATTCATATCCCTGTTAAAGTCTGTCTGATCCAATGAGCCATATATATTTCACTCTGAATATGCTAATATTGTCAGTTTAAATAAAAATAAAAGGCACATCTTATTTCTTTTCTGAATGAGGAATTAGGGAGAAAAATACCTCTACTGGGGTGGGGCAAGGAAGGTGAGGAGACTAGGAAATCTGAGGATCTCTAAAGTACTGACTCTAAATTATCAAGTCCTGTCAAATGCCTTTTCAAGACTGCGCAGGCCAGTCCTGGACATCCTATAATTCTCTTTCATGTGGACTAGCTTCCTAGAGCCTTCAGAGTAAGCTTTCCTTGGAAAATATATATCAAGAAGTGGTTATATTTTTAGGTATTTTTTTAAAACTCTGTTTAAGAGAATAGGTTCATCAATCAGAGAGCCTAAAGGCAGGTATGAAGAAAAAGAGCAAGGATTTTTTTCTTGTTATTAAAGAAATAATATCTGAGGCCTGAAGCTCTATTTGTGAAGAGCATGATCTGCGGGACTCCTGTTCAAGTTGGCTGCTGCTGAGATACTTCAAAAGATCATCTTTATTGCAGAACAATTGCTGACCCAGTTTCCTGGCCAGCAACGTGCTTTTGTAGAAACTTCAGGAGCTGATGAAAAAGTAAAGTTAGCATGTGTACTTTCATCTGAGCCTGGGGTTTGGGGGGCGGGGGGGGGGGGGAGAATACCGAAAGGTTTCTAGGTCTCAGGGTCTACTGACACAGAAGCAGGGGATGTAACAAAAGATGGAACATGGTTTAAAAGCAGAATCTAACTTCCTGGCAACTGTGCTGGTTCCCAGGGTGTGCTGAACATTGTGGTCTTTCTGAACACATCGTCTTTTTCCCTATCAAAATATTTGGATATTGCAATAAAACTCCGCTGCAAAATAAATGCATCTTGTCTATTGAATAAGAAAGAACTCACTGCCTCTCAATAAAAAGATACTCTTTTGCCCTGTCTTAGATCTCCTTAAAAAACAACATCTCTTGCTGCTTAAGCCTCTAAACAATATTTAATTTGGAATTCCGACATGCGTCATAAAACTAGCATAAAAAGCAACAATGTATGTTTTAATGATTGCAAAGGGGGAAATCACATTTCCACAAATGGCTCTAAGTTAAAGTTATATTCATTGCTTCCTGGAAAGCATTACATGTTTAAGCAAAGAGCTCCAGTTTTATTTTTTTTAATTTTAAACATCTGTGTACTTATTTTTATCCATGAGAAAATCCTTTTCAAAAGGGCTATTCAGTTTTAAAACTTGCTCCTTTAGTTCCAGGAATTTTTTTCTTTGCACATAAAACCTTTTTGTTATGAGATAAGTATAGATTCACATGCAGTTGCCAACAATAATGTGGAGAAAATATGTGACATATTGCATAACTTTACAATCATAGCATAATTAGGAAATCAAAGTCATTATATATTTATTTTTAAATTACTTTAAATAGGTGAACAAAGGGGTTAGCATTCAATGTATCAATTTATGAGTGTAATACATCTTGATCAATGTCACCCCTTCCATCATTCGTACTCATTTCTCCCTACCCACCCATCCCCTCAAGTTACCTGGTTCATTTTGACATCTGTTCATTGAGTATTTTAACTGCATTTGCCCATCTGTTCTCTCTCCATTTTTCTGCCTCCTTTCTTGACTCCCACAAAAACTCATGTCTCTGCTTCCTGGGAGAAATATTTATTTTAGGTTCACTTTGGAAAATGTTGTCTCAAGTCATTTTTATCTTTTTTGTGTGTGTTAGTTTCCTAGAGCTATTGTAACAAAACATCAAGACAAGATGATTTTAAACAGCATAAACCTGTAATGTCATAGTTCTGAAGGATAGAAATCTGATACCAATGTTTGTGAAGGCTCCAATTCTCTCTATGCCTAGGGGAGAAGCAATTCTTGACTCTTGTAGCTTCGGGTGTCTTCTGAGCATCCTTGGAATTCTTTGACTTCTCTATGGATCAATGTATCTTTACATTTTCATTCCTTTGCATATCGTTGTGTCCAAATGTTGCCTCTCTATAAGGACTCAAGTCATACTGTATTATTTTTAACTTTATTATTTCTGAGAAGACTCTAATTCTAAACAAGATGCATCTCCTATGAAATTAAGAAAAGTTATAGGAGGTGTTGGATTGGGAGGGAAGGGGGAGAATAATGAAAGGGATATCAATCAATGAAGATGCATTTCATTCACAAAATGATTTATAGCATGGTAACTCCTTTGTACAACAACTTAAAGATAATAAATATATAATTTTAAAATATTACATTCTGAGATAATGGGAGGGAGGACTTTAACTACTTTTTCTGTTGTTCATTTGTTCATTTGTTTGTTTGTTTGTTTTGGTAGCAGTACTAGGGCTGGGCTCTGTCCCTGAGATCCTTTTTCTCAAGACTGGTGCTGTACCACTTGAGCTTTTTCCTGAGTAGTTTATGAGTAGTGCACTGGAGATAAGAGTCTTATGGATTTGTCTATCTGGGCTGGATTGGAAAGGTGAACCTCAGATGTCAGTATTTAGGGTAGCTAGGGCTACTGGCATGAACCACTAGCACTCAGCTTCAACATATTTTTTAGCAAACCCCAGGAAGTCAGTGCTGTCACTCTAGTGATCACTGGCCTTACTGCTTAGCAATGATCTAGAGAATTCTTCCCAAATCTTCATCAGTGGAAACGTTCTACTACCTGCATTCCATCCTCAGTGATTCTCATTTAATTTGTCAGGAATGCTATGGGAGACTTAGGATTTACCAAAGCTTCCCATGAGATCCTGAAGTAGAGGCCAGGTTAAGATTTAATGCTGTTGGGCAAAGGCAGAAAGATTTTAGTTGTTTCTCGCAAAGCATCATTCATAGCCAACTCAGCTGACCTGAGGATGTATCCAATGAAACAAAGCCAGCACAAGGGACTAGTCTCCTGTAACAAACTTTTAAGGGAGGATGATAGATGATCCACGTGCTGAAAGTAAAGAAAAAGAGTCAGGTAGTAGGGATGGAGTTTGAGGAGGTTAATTAAACCTTTTATCCCCTTAGTCAGAAAAGGTCTTCTTTAATCAGCACGGGAATTGAGACAGACTTTTGTGACAATGCTCACACCTGTTGAAGCCCACCTTTATCCCTGGTGAAGGAGGCTAGGGCCACACAAGTAACCATATGTACCTCGGGAATGGCACAGCCATGTTTCTGGTCCTAGTTTCCATAATGTCTAATGAGATTTGATGCTGTGTCCTAGACATGGACCGCAAATGATTGCTCTAGTCAAATGCTAACTTATGGACCAAATCATAACGCTGTCCAAAATCCTTGTGTTGAAACTCTGATGACTAAGATTGTAACTGCATTTGTAGAGAGAGTCTTTTAAGTCAATAGTGGCCAAGTTAAACATGAAGCCATTGAGGCAGATCCCATAAGATTGGTGTTCTCATAAGAATAGGAAATTTGGATGTGGCAAGACACTAGGGGCCCATGAACACACAGGAAAGTTTGGTAAGAACCCAGAGATAAGGTGCTTGTCTGCAAGCAAAAGAGAAGGGCCCTAGAAGTAACTCAACCTGCCAAAACCTTGATCTTGGCTTCTACAGTCTAGAAAATTAATTTCTCTTTTTTATGACTCTGAGTCAGGGGTATGTTGTGGAGGAGAGGTGGAAATGGGAGTTGCACTAAGGGACATAAATTTTCCCTATATTTGACAGTAACAGAATGCTTAATGTATTTATTTCTCAGCTTTAGATCATGACAACCATAAAATAAATCCCAGCAATTTATAAAAATGGTCATTTCTTGCTCATCACCAGACTGACTGTCATGTTGTTAATCATGTCTAAATTCCACTTGACTTAGCTCATCATTGTAATTTAGGTTTATATATCTCAAAACTTTGCTAAACCCAGCACCAGTAGGAGTGTATTCTCATGGAGATAGAAGAACAGAAAGAGAGGCATGCTACCACAGTTCCAGCCTCTGCTTAAGTTACATCCACTGATGTCTTCTTGACCAAAGCAAGCCACAAGGTCAGGTCTAAGGTTGAGGATGAGTAAAGATACTCTACCCACCATGAGTCCAAGGTAATAGCATTCATATACAGTTTTGTTTAATGGGAAGTAAGAAATTGGAATTATTTAATTGACCTCCAACTCCAAGGTTCCATTTGTTTATTTTTAGGGGTTGAGTAGCTGTGATCTTGGTCTCAATAAATGAACCTAGAGAAGACCTTACTATCAAGTATGTCAAAGAAAACTATCTCTGGAAACTTGCCATGTAATCACTTTTCCTTGCTGAGAGTCTGTTCCTTTTCTCATAAAAATAATCTATTAAAATATGTGTGTTACAGTACAGTGACAGCTTTGTATATATGCTCAATAAGCTGCAAATATTTTTAAGGATTTCACTTGAAAAGCCAGTTTGTCTGATGAACTGGATACTGACAACCCTGAGAATCAAGGAAGTACTCATCTACATCCATTATGTGAGATGTCTGCTCCCTCTTGGTGCTGCAGTCCGTGCCAGCAAGTCTCCTTCAGCTTGCCTCCTATTGGTACTTCAGTTTGAATCTCCATTCTAGATGATCTAGATGTAACATTCTGGGGATCTAAATTGAAACAGTACTCCCAATACAAACTCTTCCTTAATATTGTTCTTTAAACAGTCTGTATGTTTGACAATGTTTGAATTTGGGGAGAATTTCCAACTATAATTTTTTCCTCGCACATAGAGCTATATTCCTCACACTTTTCAGTCACACTCAAAAGGAAATCCTCCTGAGTCACAGATATTATACATGTCTCCAGAGGGATGATGTTCTCATAAGAGAACAGTTTCAACCCTTAAGAGTTGAAACCACTGGGATATTGTATTAGGGCTTTTCTAGGAAACAGAATCCATAGGAAGGTGATGTGTGTGTGTGTGTGTGTGTGTGTGTGTGTGTGTGTGTGTGTGTACACATACATATGCTGTATACATATATATGTACGGAGAGCATATATATGTGTGTGCATATATATACATACATATATGTATATATGTATATATGTAATATATACATATATATGGACAGCAAAGAGTCCCATGATTTGAAACTCCAAGTCCACGTCTGAAAGTCTAAAGGCATAAAACTTGGAACTCTGATGTCCCAGGGCATGAGAAGATAGATGTCCCAGGTCAAAAAGAGGGAGAGCAAAATTTCCCTTAATCCTTTTTGTTGTTGTTGTTCTATTTGAACCATAAATAGATCATATAATACCCATCTAAATTGGTTAAGATGGATCTTCACTTAGTCCAAAGATTCATGTGTTACACTTTTCCAAAAACATCTCATAGACATGCACAGAAGTAATGTGTTCCTTTCAGCATTGCTCGCCCTGGACAAACGAATGTATACAATTAACCATCATAGATTCTGGTGCTGGGATTGATTGGAATCTTGAATAGAAGCAAAATAAATCTTTTTGGAACTCTTCCTTCTGTATTCAGTTTCCTCAATTCATTATGAATCTTGTTTAAAACATCATGTCCAGCTGTTGGATGAGTTTTCTCATACTAAGGAGGACCTGAGGGAAAGGATGTCGCAACATGGACATATCTTAGGTGATGGTAACAAGAGAAAGAGAAACTTAAATAGAGGTGATTTTGGTTATTGTTACTTATTGGTTTAGCATGGGCAGAAGAAGGAGTGCAGGAGTAACCAATGAAAAGTAGGAGAACCAGAGAAAGAGAGAGACCCAGTAAAGCCAGAAGGACCATGAAAATCAGCTCAGCATCTGATGAGAGCCTCATGGCAGGAGGGTAAGCAAATTTAGACAAAATAAGAGGGACATCCTCATGTTGCAACAACACCTCCCCCTAGCAAGTAATCCTGGGAGAAAGGGATTTATCTTTTTTAACAACTCAATCACCTCTTACAGCCCACTTCCATCACTGCCACAAAGCAATCAAATTTCACCTTGAATTTCAGATAAGATAGGCCATATTAGAGTCATAGGGCCCACCTACCAACAGTCATATTCTGTGAGAAGAAAGCATTCTTGTCTTTAAATAAAGCTATTTAACTTTTATAATGTGAAGCGAAAGAAAGCAAAGCAATAGAGTAATAGATTTTCTATGTTGGGGAAAATGTTCAAATAAAGTACTGCAGCAGAAGGTAAGAAGGTTACAGTGAAACTAGTAATAGAAAGAGAGTGAAAGGGAGGAAGTAGTGGGAAAAATGGAGATAAAGGGTGAGAGAGAAAAGAAAGGAAGAGAAAGAGAGAAAAGGAAAGAGAAGGGATGAAGGAAAGGAGAGAGGGAGGGAGGAAAGGAGAGAGGGAGGAGGAGAGGGAAGGAGGAAGGGAGGGAGGGAGGAGTGGAAGGAGGGAGGGAGGGAATAATATTCTGAAAAAAATGGTTATGGACACAAGATCCATCACAAATTAGAGCCTGCAGCAGCAGACTTACAGACAGCTGTCACTGCCTGTTATTTTTAGAGAATGGAATTAAGCACACCAAATCTCCTCTGCCCCTGAAGATCCTGAATTCTGGAGATCATGGGCTACAGTGTCCACAATTTTGATAATTCTCCAAGGACTTGGAACAATACTGTGCGTATAGTGAGTGTTGCATAAATAGAAGGTTGACATTGATTGATAGTCCTTTCCCTGGAGGAAATTGATCTCCAATTCAAATCTCTAACATAACACTGAGCAAGGTTAATCTTCATATCCCCACAGATGGAGACTAATGGGATGGGTCTAAGTAGGCAGCAGTGCATCAGGAAACCAAATTGGGAAATGATAGCTATTGTCACTCAGGGAATTGCCAAATGTGGATGCCACTCCTAGGGCCTCCAAGACCAAGGGCTGATCATTTCTTTCCCAGAAATATGAAGAGCTTAGTGAAAGAATATTGAAAAATGCATGTAAGATTTGAACAAAATTAGTGAACACTGACATTAGCAAGTTTCCTTATGAATGTTTCTTGGATATTTGCTTTCTGTTAAAATGCTGAAGGGAGTGGGGAACACACTTGCTTCTGTTTATCTTCAGACAAAATATTACCCCATATATGGAACAGACAGGTATTAACAAACATACCTTAGCAAAGGGCCCAGGTGTCTAGTCAACAAACATGGATTATCAAGTTGAAACAAACTAGTTTAAATAAATCTAAAAATGTGTTGTCCCAGCTCTCCAAGTCATCTTAGGTTCCCCTAAGAAGGAATGTGTGAGCTAGTCTACATATTTTCACTACGATTAATTTTTAGCCCATGACAGCCCAATGCTAATACCCATTATGCTCATTAGAATTTATCACTCCAATAAAAATCTGTTTCTAGAATTCATTCTTCTGATTATCAAGAGTGCCAGTGTGAATAAGAGACCTAGATCAAAGAAAACATGTCTAAAATTTCTGCTTCTGAAGTGTGGCAACTGTCATTACTTATAACCACTGAGTGACTCCTAGCAGTAAAACCAAGGCACCTACTCATTTTATACTAGCTGTCTGCTGAGAGTCTTAAGGTGCGTTCTGAGCCTCGTGTATAAATGATGAACCAAATTTAAATACTTTTCACTTAATGATATCTTTTTTTTTTTTTTGGCCAGTCCTGGCGCCAGAACTCAGGGTCTGAGCACTGTCCCTGGCTTCTTTTTGCTCAAGGCTAGCACTCTACCACTTGAGCCACAGAGCCACTTCCGGCTTTTTCTATATATGTGGTGCTGAGGAATTGAACCCAAGGCTTCATGTATACAAGGTGAGCACTTTACCACTAGGCCATATTCCCAGCCCTACTTTTCATTTAGATGGTAATTATTTTAATAATTTTCAAATGAGATGTATGGTCATTGTATAGATTAAATGTATTCAGTATCCTTCTGTTGTTGTTGTTGACAGCTGTGGTGGTTTAACTCAGAGCTTTGTATTTGCTAGGTAGGGTGCTCTAACCATGCCCTCAGCCCTCAGCTTCATGTTATTGCACTTGAAAATCCGAACTGTATTTACTGCTTAGCTCATAACTTGAAGGGCAAGTATGAACCAATGTATACAGCTTCTGGGTTGAGAAAGAATCTCATAAACTTTTGGCCTGAGCTGATGTATAAACTGCATTTCTCCCAGTCTCATGAATTTCTGAGATCATAGATGTGAGCCACCATGCCTAGCCCTCTTGTTCTTGAATATGGGAGAATATAAAAGGCATGATTACTGGTTTTTCATATAAGTACAAAAAGCCTTGTTACTCATGTGTCAGTACTGGGACTTGAATTCAGGGCTCGGCCATTGTGCCTTAGCGTGTTTGCTCAAGGTTGGCTCTTATCCTTTGGACTGCAGCCCTACTACCTACTTTTTGGTGGTTAATTCAAGCGCAGAACTTTCCTGCTTAGACTGGGTTGAACCATGATCCTCAGATCTCAGATTTCTGAGTAGCTATAATTAGAGGCCGGCTCCCAGCCTATATGTGCACTTTTGAGCAGCAACCGCTGAGGAAGCACACAGCACATTGGCGTCACCCTTCTTCCTAGGTTCTTTATTTTTTATTAAGAAAATCATAGATCTTCTTTTTTTAATTTATTTTTTTCTGATTTTCTTTTCTTTATTTAGTATTTTGTCTACAAGTGATTACAGTGTCTTATTTCTCTTGCTTAATGAAATTCTTGAATATATTTTTATTCTTGTTTCTAAGTAGTTGTACAAAGGAGTTGCCATTTAACAAAGAGGTTTATGAATCCAATTCATCTTGATCAATGTCACACCTTTCAACATTCTCACCCCTCCTTCCCCTTCCCATCCCTTCCCTCGGTCCTCTTAATTTTGTAGGATATACATTGAATTCTTGTCTGTATTTCCTGTCTCTTCTTCTCTTGATTCATCCACCCCTTTCACCTTTCCCACACCCTATATCCCTGTCAAGTACCCACCAGGCAAAGAGTTCTTGATTATTGTCTTTAACCCTCTTAAGTCTGTTATTCCTTCCAAAACCTCTAGCAATGCCCAGTGGTTCACCTTCCAGCTTCTCAGGCTCTACAAGGTGCATGAAGCTCCAATCTAATCCTGAGTTCAATGCAGACCTACCATATGCCCCAAATATTTTCCTTTATCTTTTCAACCCTAATGCAAATTTAAGCTTCTTTCACTCATTTTCAGAGCTTGTGAACAATCACTCGAATCATTCACTCATTCGCTCTCTATTTTGTATGCTGACTCATATATTTATATTTATCCCATGTTCTTCCTTATACCCAAAAAAATTTATATCACAAAGTACAAAAATCCCCAAACCTAAAATTTAATAGAAAACTATTTCTTCAGCCATTCTGCCACCCAGGCTGTGAACTTCTCTTGGCTGCTCATTAGCCTTCTCCCACAATAGAGTTATTGGTTTCATGTCATAGTTCATTACTTCATAGACAGCAACATTGACACCTTGCTTCTAAATTTCTCTTCTTCCACTCCCAATACTTTTACATTTTGCACCATAAAAGGCCAGGCATAGTAGTTCACACCTGTAGTTCCAACTACCCAGGAGGCAGAGACCAGGAGGATCATAGTTCAAGGCCAGTTTGGGCAAAAATTTAGCCATGCCCCATCTCAAGAAGGCATGATGGTACACACCTGTCATCCCCGCTTCCTTGGAGGCTAGTTAGAAGGATCAAAGACTGTGAGCCTCAAACAAAAAGCACAAGACTCTACCTGAAAAATAATAAGAGCAAAAGATCTGAGGGCATAGCTCAGGTGCCCTGAGTTCAAACCCTAGTAATCACAAAAAGAATTTGTTTTAATTAGTTTTGTTGGATGATTTCATTTTTCAAGTTATACAAAGCATTTCAGAACTGGCAAAAACAACTAAGGGCAAGATTCAATATAATGGCAGTTTCAAGTACTATTCTACATAGCCCAGAAGCAACTCAAATCAGGTAGGTAGCCAAAAATCTCAACACTTCTCTAACTTCCTATTTGCAAGTCATTAACCTAAGAATGGTTACCTAGCCCAACCTCATTTCTCTATTGTGTATTATTTTTCCCACTTCCAGTGTTGTGATATCAGAAGAAAACATGGTTTTACTTCATGTGTGATGGAGATCTTACTCTCCCAAAGCCAACATTTCTCATTGTGTTCTACTCCCAGAAGATGAAAGACTGACACTCTGAGACTACAGAAACCATCTGTGGATATATTTATATTCCCTCTGAAGTCTGAATTCTAAGGTAGCCAAGAAAGAGGCTGGCATATTTATTACTGATGTACTTCCTGTGTTTGTTCCCTTCGTTGTTATAACAATGATGAATCTGGGCTCCTTTTGCCCACACAAATGCAAATTAGAGCAATGTGAGCACCACTTCTTTTGTTGCCTCTGACTGCAGAAACAGGAGACCTCTAACCCAAGAAGCATGTGTGCTTCCAGAACAACCCTGCTGAGATAAATACACACTTCGAGGGAATTTGGGTTGCCTAGTGCTGCATTTTTAACCATGTAGGTGTTGAGTGGAGTAGGAAGGATAAGAGGAAGGCATGGAATACATCAACAAAGAGTAGTTAGTACTTGTTCAAAAGAATTCCCTGGAATCTTAATTAAAACATAACTTCATATTTAACCCATCTGAGATGGGGTTGAGAATCTTTGTTTCTGACAAGTACCTACTCGGTATCAATGTTACTTATTGGCAGATAAATAGCAAGACACTAGAGATAGGTGGAATTTCTTATATAGTTTCTAAAATAGAAAACATTGTGAATGTAAGGTATTTCCAGTTTTAGATTCAATGTTTCTAAGGACCACGTGTGTGTGTGCACGCGCGCATGCACGCATGTGCGTATTTGTACATGTATACATATATATATACAAAATGAATAAACATATGGTGTTTTAATTGTTTGTTGTTACTAAAGGATGAAGTACTTGCCAAAAAAGAAAGAATGAGAAAATTGTTCTTGTGGGTTCTTCCCAAAGCCATTTAGCTATACTCAGACCAAGATGCAAAATCTTCCTAGTGGCTCAGGAGTTCCCTTACACCCTGCTTTGCACACTATTCTTCTGCCCCCTTCTTGAGCACAACCAGCCTTATTTCCTGCCCAAAGAGATTAGTTTAGTCTATTATAAACTTCATATAAACAAAACCATGTAGCAGACATTCTTTGTTTCTGCCTTCATTCACCATCGTCTCTATCCTGTCCATCTATATTATTGTCCACCACATTTTTGTTGTTTTCTCTACAGCAGAGGTTGATACAGATTTTCTTCAACTGTTTTTAGGTTTGTGTATGATGAGGAGTCTGGGAGAACTGGTTCACAGATGCTGCATGAGCAAATAATCATAGTTGTGTGCCAATAAAACTTTATTTATAAAAATATGCATGGGTCAAATTTTACCTATAGTCATAGCATAGTTTTTCTGAATTCTATTCTATAATACTCCATTGTAAAAATTTATTGTAAGTTATTTCCCCATTGTCATACTTATTTTAACAGCTTATAGATACATTTTTTTTTCATTTTAATAGCTGTATTTCTAGTTCATAGCTTTAAATTTTTTCCATTTTATTTTTAACGATATTAATTTTGTACTAATAAAAATTACTGCTGGAAAAAATCACCATAAATTTACAGCTTAAAGTGACAAGCTTATTATCTTATAGTTCTATAGATCAGAAATCTGGAAGGACTCAGTGTTTCAGTGAGAGAGTCTGAAGTAAAGGCCAAATCTGTCCTTGGATCTTCCCTGGAACTCTGGGGAAATCAACTATTTCCTAGGTCATTCTGGTCATTGTCAGAAGGCAATTCCTTCTGTGGCTGTGCAACTGACTGACTTCCATGTTACTTTGAAGCTGCCCCTTTACTTCTAGAGGTTTCCTTTGTTCTTCATGCATGGCCCATTCCATCATCATCAAGAATGGCACCTCAAATTCTTCTCACACCTGGATTCTCTCTCAAGAGGCTGAAATCTGAGGATCAGTTGTGGTTTGAAGCCAGTCTAGGTAGAAAATTCCATCCAACTATTAACCTCCGATGAATAAGCAAAATGTGACAAGTGGAGTCATGGCTCAAGTGGTAGAGCACCAGCCTGGAGCAAAAGAAATCAAGTGAGAGTGTCAGGCCCTTGGGTTCAACCCCCAGGACTGCTAAATAAATAATCAAACAAACAAAGAAATAAACAGTACATCCTCAATTCATTTAGAGATGGTCTAAAGGAGGAATTAAGCATTGTTTTTTCCATTTGATTAACCATTTGACCCACCACTGTTCATATCAAGTTTTCTCCGCTATTCTGCAGTGTTGTCACTAGTCACTACACACACATACACACACACACACACACACACAAATTTGTTTGGACTCTACTTCTCTTTTTGTATACTAATAATGATTGCTTTATCATCAACATCAACCACCTGAGAGTGGAAGTCTTTGAATTTTTTTCTCTTTATGACTTTGAGTCTGACAGAGTTTGACATGAGACTGATTCCTGACAAAATATGCCAACTGGTAGGGAGGTTATGAGATTGTTAAGTATAATTTCCTTCTACCTCAAACTATTGAATTGTTCATTAAAAAGAAGCCAGTACTCAAACGTCTTCATTCACTAAAGTCAGTTTGTTAGGCATTGCTAAACAATTTTGAACTTTATCCTGAAGGCAAATAGGAGTCAGTAAAACAATTTGATAAAGCAATTAAATTTTTATTGCTTTTTAATAAAGGAGTTAGGTAGGAACAACATTAGGTGAGCTTTATTGGTAAATTTTGTCAGAAGTAACCATATTAACAACTGTGAGGAAAGCTGAGTAGTGAATTTAGGGTTGATTGATCTAGTTAGACTGAAGAGAAAAAAGCTCTGATACAGATGGATGACAACGGCACTACAGAGGAGATGGCAGATATGAAAGCTAATAGAAGGTACTTGGAGATTAATTATATCTAGCATGTTGACTCCAGTGATAAGGGTCTTGGGACTAGCTTTACTGACAAAGAATCTAGGTGGAGTTAGGTGAGCATAAAGATAATTGGTTTAGAATTGAATCTTCTTGTATGCTGGGGATTTAGCTCAGTGGAAGAGCGCCTGCCTGGCAAGCACAAGGCCCCTGAGTTCGGTCCTCTGCTCTGGAAAAAAAAAAAAAAAAGAATTAAGTCTTCTTGGGATTAAGATACCTGCAACCTATCTAAATGGAAACATTCATCCGAGGGACAGAAGTAGAGGACAGTGCCTAGCAAAGAAATCAGGGCTAGAGTCCAAGCTGGAGGGGTTTTCGGCATGTCAGTGGGAATGGAAGACAGGACTGATTTGGAGAACATGTGCAAAGTGGGAAGAGGCGAACACTGGGCAGAATCACATTGACTTTCATGGAGAAGGAAGAGGGAAGAGGAGAGAAGGGAAGAGAGAAAGAGAGACTGAAAAGGGAGGGAGAGAGTGATTTGTTGTAAAGGTAGAAAGGGAGCAAGAAAGAAACAGTATCTCTCTAAGATCCACCTGAAGTTACACTTACGTTGCTATCTCAAAGTAGCAACTGCTCCACTTAAAATGTAAAGTGGCACACAGAGAAATACTGACCTTTCTTTGGTCCGTTTCTGTAAGAGTCCATCAAAACTGCCTTTTCTATAGTTAAAGCATTAACTATAATATTAATCAAATTATATGACCACACCAGAGATGAAATTAATGAGGAAAGTCTTCATAAATGGTGATCATTTTCATAATACTCTAAGGTAACCTCATTTTATTTTAATTAAAAACAGGTAAGAATAAAAAAGTGAAAAATAAAGAGCCCAACTAGGATGACTATTCTCAGGAACATAGAGATGAAAGGAAACTTTCCTTGTAGTATGGAAATGGTTAAGCTGAGTCAGAGAGAGAGAGAGAGAGAGAGAGAGAGAGAGAGAGAGAGAGAGAGAGAGAGAGAGAGAATATTCCAACCTTTTAACCCAGGGTTGAATTTACATTCATTGGTCCATGCTGGATATTAGCAGCTTCTGATTATGAGGCAGGGAATTCCTAGTGTTCGCCCCACAATTTCTAGCAAGGTCCATACAATGAAATGCCTGTGTGGTGCATAGAAGTGAAAAGCAAGGCATGCTGGGACAGGAAGGCTTGGATCCACTCTGTCAGCTCCTCCGTTATCCTCAACTTAAGAAGACACTGTTGCCCTCTGGGCTCTTGAACACCACAACCAAAGGCCATCAGTTCAGTGGTTCCATGTTCATTTCATCCAGTAACAGAGTTGCTTCATCCATAGGGCAGCAAAACAATATGAAATTAGAGAAGGGAATCAAATCAATAGTCCAGCAGGAGACAGTATGTGCTCTCTTTGAGCTGTTAGCAGGTGCACTGGGTGAATACAGATAAGTTGATAAATGGCTGATTCGATAGACTTGTAGCAAACACATGCTTTGCCAGAGATGACTTTTTAAGTCACCATACATCAAACAGACAGTGTCAGCCTTTGAGGATAAACCTGTGAAGCCTTGTTGTGCTCTTTGAACTACCTCTGAGACTCCGAGACTGAAAAGGGTCCTGAGTGTTCCTCTGAATCCATTGGGAGAATTGAGAGCTTCAAAGGGGAGAGCCATCACATCCAAGGGGAAATACATTGATTGAGAGAACCAGTGTGAAATAGTCTTTAATAATTACCAGAAAGCTGGAATCGACTGGTGTTTTGCTGAGCTATATTTTATCTTTATTGGATTAACTGTGACACAGTAGGTTATGTCAAAGGGAATCTGCATGAATATTAAAAGTAAATGTGGTGTGAATAATAGATAACTTACATTAGATGCACCAGCATGCAGTAATTTTTATTCACCTACGTAATTAGATTAAAACAAATCTGCCGAATAAAATACATTGTCTTAGTATAATCTGGTTTGAAAACACCCAAAAGTTATGGTCCAAGGATGTTTGCTGGTGCTTTGCATATAAACACATAATTCACCCTAAGAAACATTTTTTTCTTAATGGCATCTAGTAGTTTTGAGAATGGGTGATTACGTATATTAACAGCTGAGAGCCAGTAAGAAACAGTCTTAAGGTCAAATCCCAACCCCATAATGTCCATACAAGAGTAAAGATGTAACTTTCACATCATCTCTGGGAAATTATGAGGGAGTGTAAATTATTTAGAGAAATTAATCTCTAGCAAAATCTTACCTATAATTTGAAAGCCCACAATTATATCCATGCATCTGTTTTCATCTGTCGATTTTAGTTTGTTTGTTTGTTTGTTTTTGTTTTTGTTTTGTTTTTGCCAGTCCTGGGTCTTGGACTCGGGGCCTGAGCACTGTCCCTGGCTTTTTTTGCTCAAGGCTAGCACTCTGCCACTTGAGCCACAGAGACACTTCTGGCCATTTTCTATATATGTGGTGCTTGGGAATCGAACGCAGTGCTTCATGTATACAAGGCAAGCACACTTGCCACTAGGCCATATTCCCAACCCCTCATCTGTCGATTTTAGTCTATAAGAGAAATCCATTTTTAAGGTAATCAATATTCCCACTCACATTAAGATTTTTTTTCTGTAGACCTCGATGCATCCCTGTCTTTAAGTGGTCTCTTCCCACCTTTCATCATTGTTTCTCCAACCCTTGTCATTTCTCATTGCTGAAAAAGTCACAATTTGTTACACTGGTGGTAGATTCCATGAAAGCATGGATGGATGCAGGGGAATCCACCATCCACATATTTGTTTTACTTTGAAGTTTGCATCTCCAGCCATTGACCAAGGTATGCCTGTATAGGGAAATTTGAACATGGCTCAGCAAAGCTGATGGGAGGACTGGCCTTCATGTCTCCTGGATACTGCGCATATGCACTGGCAATATGCTGGTGGAAGGCTCTCCCCAGAAGGCCACATGGCTCATCAGGCAAGTGACAAGTGTTGATAGATGTTCAGCTGGTCCTTTCTGGTCCCCGACAGTTCTCTAGTGCTGGCAAGAGATGGTGTTGTGCTCTTTCTGCCCATCCTGCTTTCCTCTGTGTAGTGTCCCAGATGTCTTTTCTTTCCCCAAGTCCAGCTCCTGTTCCCCTCTTCCAACCCACTGCACCTTGACTAGGCAGCCACATGCTCTGATTTGCCCAAATCAGTGCTGACTAACTCATTTGATCCAGGCAGAATGATAAATACTGTTTGCTTTCACACTCATCCATGTGGACCTTAGCTTATGTGCTTACCCTAATCTTATTGAGTCTTGCTGGGGAGAACATTGTCTCTGTTTCCCAAGCATCTTTTGTGAACCATTGTTACTGCACAAATTCAACTCCTTACCTCTTCTGAGGCCTTACGCCTTTAAAAATTTTCTTTTTAAAAATATTATTGTGGGCTGGGGATATAGCCTAGTGGCAAGAGTGCCTGCCTCGGATACACGAGGCCCTAGGTCCGATTCCCCAGCACCACATATGCAGAAAACGGCCAGAAGCGGTGCTGTGGCTCAAGTGGCAGAGTGCTAGCCTTGAGCGGGAAGAAGCCAGGGACAGTGCTCAGGCCCTGAGTCCAAGGCCCAGGACTGGCCAAAAAAAAAAAAAATATTATTGCTATTATACAGGTTATATACAGAGGGTTGATAGTTACATAAGTCAGGTAATGAGTACATTTCTTCTTTGGACAGTATGACTCCTTCCCTCACTCTCTCCCAGTGTTTCCTCCCATCTATACCCACAGTTGTATAGTTCATTTTCAGCGTAGTATCGAGTGAGCACCACTGCTACTTTTATTCACCCTTTGTCCCTCCATTTTTCATTTGTGTCCCCCATACCCCCTCAAAGACAGATAAAGAACAAACAAGACAAAGAGAAAAGAAAACAAAAGCAACAACAAAGAAAAATAAAACCTCTTTTTTCCATTTCCTGTAGTTTGTTTTGATAAATATTATTTTATATGACCAGAAGCACATAGGCATTGTGCCTTTGTGTTTCCCCATAAAAGTATCCTCCTTAGGTCTCACTGTGTGTGAATGTCTTGTATAACGTATCATGTACCAGTGTCTTTTAGAGACAATATGTGCCATTTATCTCTCTGAGTTTGGTCTACCTCACTTAACATGATTTGTTCTAATCTATCCATTTCCCTGCAAATGACATAATATTATTCTTTCTGATGGCTGTGAAAATTCCATTGTGTATAGATATCATAGTTTTTTTTGATCCATTTATCTATTGTGGGGCATCTGGACTATTACCATAATGTGGCTGTTGTGAATAGTTTATGCTTAGATTCTTAAAAGTCATCTCCTTATATTCTCTTAAAAAAATAGCTCTTATAAGTAAATAATATTTGCTACCAGAACCAGTTTGTCAGTTTTTTAGCCTCTTCCTTTGCTCTCTCTTTATATACCGGCCACTATAAGTCATCTCAAGGCAATATAGATGGGAGACCAGTGGAATTGTCCTATATAGGGCAGTCCAGAACTGAAACCCCAAGTATTTGCATTTTGAGTTGTTCCCTCACCATCCTGTATGTCTCTTTCAAGCCACCATTCACAACTTGCAAATTTTAATGCACTTGCTTCACACCTTCTGTACTTACTGTTAATTTTATAGAAAAAAGGTTCCTATTACTTATTGTTTATTATTGTATATTTATGTCATGCATTTTCAATGACTCCCTAGTGTGGGCATTATTATCATTCTCCCCTCATTCACAGATGCGGTGATGGATACCTGAAGTTAATCACCAGAACAATGTTACACTGCCTGTAGTGTCTTAAGCCAAAATCTGACTCCAGAGCCTATGTTCTGAAAACAGAAGGAATTTCTGAAGATACAAAGATTGTTTCTCTATAATTTGGCAGATAAATCAAAACACAACGTAAACTTCTGTTCCAGGGAGTGAAGAGGGCACAGTAGATGCCAACAGAACCCATTTTTCACAAGTGTAACTTTTCCCAATTAACCCCAAATCCTCCCAAAGGAGCCTTTGCCTCTCTCCTATGTGGAGTAGGTCAGAAGGATCCCCCAAGGAATTGTTCTCTCACCATAGTTATTCACATCTGTGTGTGTGTGTGTGTGTGTGTGTGTGTGTGTGTGTGTGTGTAGCTCTGAAGCAAGTTCCCGGCATAGAAAGGTTTGGTCAAAATCATCAGCACGTTCATGCAAAGGCAGGATGTAAACATAGCACCTGAGCTCCACCTACTGTGCTTCTTAGGGTTTCTTTGTGCAGGAGACCCACAAAATCCAGACGCCCACTGTTCTCCACCGTCTAGCAATGTACTCTGGGGGCCCTAGAGGGATGAACAGGGCCTCAAGGAAGCTGCCAGAATCCATTCACTTTTCACAGGAAGGAGAAGAGTTGAAGGAAAGAATGACAGAGGTAAATGTGCAGATGTAACCAGAGGGATGTATTTGAAAAGAAAAATGAAAACAAAGGAAAGGCTTTAGATCCTAATCAATGTGGATAGGTGTCGTCATCAGATCATTTATTTTACCAGTCTCTCAGGAGAGTGGATTATAGTGCATACACTGAATAACTAGCTATATAAATGTAGAGTGCTTTAGGACAGTCAGAGCAATCACACTGAAATTACCCAGTGATATCTAATCTTCATCCTACACTCAATATATGCATGGACCTATACTGATAAGATAGAATTAATATCTTGAACACAAGGATTTTTTTAAATCCCCCTGATAAGGTTAAATGTTTTGCAGTGATGGATGAGGTCAAGCTGTGACCAGCAGAATTTGTCATAATTAACACAGATGTTCCCACATGTGGTGTTTGGGTTGCGATGGTCCTTCGTGGCTTTTATTGTTCCCCTCTCAACACTTCATGGCAATGGCAGACGTTCCCCTTATATTACTTTACGTCCTCTTGCAGAAGGATACTGGGCCACAGTCTCCCATGGGGTTGCAGCTAGTAAGCCCTATATAAATTTTATTTTGCTTGATCAAGGTAATATATTCATGTAGCAGAAATTCAAATAGAATAGCTGGCTTATAAAAGGAGACTTTCTCGCCTCAATGTCTGCTCCTCTCTTCAAGGACAATCCCATTTAACTATTTCTCTGTCTGCTTCTTTTTAGAGTTGAACACTGATTTGAATAAACTTTTTGTTAGGACTGAGAGTTGTACAAACTTCAGACTATTTCAGTTTCATGTCCTGGTATTATTTGAAGAAAAAAATGTTCTTTATGTCAACCCCTTCTCAGTTCATGAGGGTTATATCATTATTTTTAGTGCTTTGAGTATTTACTTTTGTAACTTCAGAGAAATCCATAGTTTTTTATTTCAAGTTGTATATGTTTAAAAATGTATAAAGATCTGATTCCCAATTTGTAAAGAAATTTAATTGCATCTGTCCTCTCTCCTTCTGTGCTCGCATCTATTTTAAGCATTTAATTGTAACTCTTGTTTTGACTATAGATTGATTACAAAAGTTCACAGCATTTAGTATCTTCACAGAATTCTACATGTGTAGTTATTGTTTATTATAAAATAAAATAGCATGCTAGAAATTCATTTCATTGTCTCACACCTCCTATAATTTAAACCACACTGTTTTTGGTACCTAGTCAAAATCAAAATCACTGGTGAAATTTATCTTTACATAAATTAAAACCATTCCATATTTTTGTTTCTTTTGTGTTTAAACCATATCTCATTGCTTCACATATCTCATTTTTCTTTTCTATTTATATCATAGGTCCAATGTTTTTCTGGCTTTTCTGATTCTCTTTCATTTGACAGCCATTCCCATTTTTTCAAGATATTTTACTTAGATCTTAATAAACCCCATTTTTTAATTTGAACTAGCTGGCTTATAAGCATGCCACTAAGAAGTTCTTTTAGGCTCTGATTTTGTTAATTCATAAATTCAACAAATTTCTTCCCTGAGTTCTGTAGTGTATACTCAAGTAATTTCCTCAATTAATAAAGTGAACTAATGGTCCTGAATGCTTTTCTGTGATTCTTTGGTTTCGATTTGGTTTGATAACAATCAGCTCTTATTATTTTTTAAGTAAAGTCATTTAAATTTAATTTTATTGTCAAGGTGTTGTATAGAGGGGTTACAGTCACATAAGTAAGGTAGAGAGTGCATCTCTTGTCAAACTTGTTACCCCCTCCCTCATATTTCTCCCACTTTCCCTTCCCCCTCATCCTCACTCCCCCCCACAAGTTGTACAGTTCATTTCCAACATATTGTCTTGTGAGTATCACCATTACATTGGTTCACCCTTTGTCCTTTGTCTCCCCAGTTTGTTGTTCCCCTTCCCTTCCCTAATTCATATAAACGCATTTACAATACCGAGGGTTCCAGAACCAAATACAGTGGTAACACTTAATAAACCATAGAGGAAAAAAATGAAAGAAAGAAAGAAAGAACTTCACATAGTACATTTAAAACAAAAGCAACAAAGATATACCTCTTGTTTCCATTTCTTGGAGTTTCACTTAGCATCATCTTATATGATTGTAAGAGTTATTAAAATAGGCAGCTGATGATGAAGAACACAACTAGGTATTCAGGCAAAACAGAGAACTTTATTTTGGTGAACTGCTGGCCTGTGGCCAAGTCCAAGGTGCATGTGGCCCCCCAGAGACAGAATCACCCCTGGGCAATGGCTTATCTAGGGCAGGGGTGAGGGAGGTGTGTTCTGGTGGATTAGGATGTGACCTCAGGGAAGGAGGAGGTAACTGCCTCCAGGTGTGCCAGTCACCTAGGTAGCTGGGCAGAGACTTAAAACAGGTGTGTGTGGGGGACATCTTCATGGAGCCCTCCTGGGGGAAAACCTTACAATGATAAGACTATCCTGGATATATATTAATTATTATCAGTAAGGGAAAAGATGGGATCTATATTTCTTTGATATTTCTTTGTGTCTGACTTACTGCACTTAATATGATTTTTTTCTAAGTCTTTCCATTTCCTTACTAATGAGGTGATGTCATTCTTTCTGATGGAAGCATAGAATTCCAGTGTTTGTGTGTGTGTGTGTGTGTGTGTGTGTGTGTGTGTGTGTATCACATTTTCTTTTTTTTTCTTCTTTTTTTCTGCAGGGGTCATTCATGGGCCTTGAACTCTGGGCCTGGGCTATGTCCCTGAGCTCTTCAGCTCAAAGTTAGTACTCTACCACTTGAGCCACAGCACCACATTAGATTTTATGATGGATTTTAATTGGATTCTCAAGTACTTCCCTCTCTGACTGCCTTTGAACCATGATCCTTAGATCTCAGCCTCCTGATTAGCTAGTACTACAGGTGTAAGTCACCGGAGCCCATCCGTACCACTTTTTCTTGATCCATTCAATTACTGAGAGGCATCTGGGTTGGTTCTGTATCTTAGCTATGGTATATAATGCTGCAATCATTTGGGTAAATGCCCAGAAGTGGGATTGCTGGGTCATAGGGAAGCTCTGTGTTTAGTCTATTGAGGAACCTCCATACTGCTTTCCAGAGTAGTTGAACACGTTTGCACTCTTACCAACAGTGTACATGCATTTGTTCCCTTTTGTCCACATCCCTGACAGCATCTGTTATTATTAGATTCCTTGATAATGGCCAGTCTAACTGGGGTGAGGTGGAGTCACAATGTTGTTTTGCTTTTCATTTTTTTATGGCCAGAGATGTGGAGCATTTCCTCATGTGTCTATTGGCAATTTTTATTTCCTTTTCAGAGAAGTTTCTCTTTAAGGCTTTAGGCCACTTATTAATGGGGCAGTTGTTTCTTTGAGGATTTGTTTTGCAGGGGGGTTAATTTTTTGAGTTCTAAGTATATTTAGGTATGAGGCATGTGTTTGTTGTATGGCCAGTGAAGATCTTCTCCCAATATGTGGGCTTTCTATTTATCTTACTAGCCATGTCCTTTGCCATGCAGAAGCTTTGCAGTTTCATGCAATATCATTTATCCAACTTTTTTTGACTTGTTGTGTTTCTGGGTCTTTATTAAGAAAGTTTCCGCCTGTGCCAAGGAACCCTAGTGTTTCTCCTATTCCTTCCTGCAATGTTTTCAGGGTATCTGCTATTCTTTTTTTTTTTTTTTTGCATTTTTTCTTTATTGTCAAAGTGAAGTACAGAGGGGTTACAGTTTCATATGTAAGGCCGTGAGTACATTTCTTTTCAACTTGTTACCTCCTCCCTCATTTTACCCTCCCTCTCCCCTGCCCTTTTCCCTCTCCTCCCCACCCCTCAATGAGTTGTACAGTTGGTTTACACCAAATGGTTTGTAAGTATTGCTTTTGGAATTGCTTGTCTTTTTATCCTTTGTCTCTCGATTTTGGTATTCCCTTTCCCTTCCCTAGTTCCAATACACATAAATACAATATCCAGGGTTTCTGCTTTTACCTCAAGGTCTTTGATACATTTAGAATTGACTCTGGTGCAGAGTGATATATAAGAATCTAACTTTAGTTTTCTACAGGTGTTTAACCAATTTTGCCAGCACCATTTGTTGAAGAGGCTGTCTTTCTTCCATCTTAATTTCTGACGCCCTTATCAAAGATTAGGTGGCCATAGCTCTGAGGGTTCATTTCTGGGTCTTTAGTTCTATTTCACTGGTCCTCAGGCCTGTTCTTGTGCCAGTGCTAAGCTGTTAATAAAGACTGTGTATGACAAACCTACAGCTAGAATTATAGTTAATGGCAAAATATGATAGCCACTTCCTCTAAAATCATGAACAAGACAAGGATGTCTTCCCTCTCCACTCCTCTTCAATACAGTATTAGAATTTCTAGCTAGAACAGTAAGACAAGATGCAAACATAAAGTGGATCCAAATAGGGGAAAATGAAGAAAAGCTCTCCTTTGCAGATGACATGATCCTGTATTTATATAAATTCCACTCCCAAGTTATTTGAGCTGATCCAAAACTTTGGCAAAGTAGCAGGGTATAAAATCAACCCTCAAACCTCAATAGCTTTTCTGTATGCCAACAATGAGAAGAATGATGCTAAAGTCAAGAAAGCAACTCCTTTTGTAATAGCCTCAAAAAAAAAAAAAAACTAGGAATTAACTTAACCAAAGAAGTGAAGGACCTCTATGATGAGAACTTTAAAACCTTGAAAAGGAAATTAAAGCAGAACTAAGGAAGTAGAAAAACCTTTCATGCTCCTGGATTGGGAGGATTAACATGGTGAAATGGCAATGCTACCAAAGGCTATCTACTAATTCAATGCAATTCCCATTAATATCCCAACAACTTTCTTTAATGAAATAGAAGAAGCAATCTAAAAATACATCTGGAATAATAGAAGACCCTGAATCAAAGCATAAACAATTCTTAGCAGAAAGAACAGTGCTGGAAGTATACCAACACCAAACTTCAAACTCTATTACAAAGCTGTAGACAGCTCTTTCCTTTCTTTCTTTCTTTTTTTGGGCTGGTCCTGGGCTTGAACTCAAAGCCTGAGCATTGTCCCTTAGCTTTGTCACTCAAGGCTAATGAACTACCACTTGAACCACAACCCCATGTCTGGCTTTTTGTTGACTGGTTGGAGATCAGTCTCTCAGATTCTCTTGTCCAGCCCAGTTTTGAGTTGAGATTCTTGGATTCTTGCCTTCTTAAGGAGCTATAACTTATAGACATGAATCACCAGCACCTTGCAGCAGTTATCAACTCCTGTTGCAAAGATACCTTGTTTTCCATAGTGTTGGGATTTTTGTTCTACCTTTGTTTTTCTTAATACTACTGTTCTCTGCATTCTTTCTTCTTCATCCTCCTCTCTGTCTCTATCTGTATGTCTGTCTCTCTGTCTCTCACATAGACACACATTCATCCTAGTAAGCTCTTGTCTATAGATTTGATTTTCCCCGAGTATTTGCTTTCCATGTATGTATGTTCTATGTTATGAAATTTCAATAATCTCGCTAAATTTGTTATGGCAAACTTGTTTCCGATTACCCAAACTATTTATGACTTCTCTGATAGTTCTTAGCTATCTATGTGGCTTCCTAGGTAAAATAGCATTGTGATGGTATGAGAATCTCAGTAGGAGTTTATTAATAGATTTAGTAGATTTAAAAATGTTTAAGGATAACTGGATTTATATGTACTTCATTTAGTTTTTTTTTCTAAAAACCTTTACCCAAGACACAGCATCATATTACAAAGAAGACCCTGAAACTCCACTCATTTTTCCGGATGTCCCCATATACATAGACAAATGGGGGGGGCGGCGGTGAGGTGTGCATTGGTGTGGGAGTATGATGTAAGTATCAGTAACTTTGTGTATCTACTGAAGACACTGAAACAACGATGCCCACACCCCTTCCTGAGTCATACATGGTAGTTACACACCTTAGTTATAGGAAACCAAGTGTTAATCACTCTATTCCAAAGAGGTTCTGCCAACTAACCTTCTCACCAAAATATCAAATTAACCTGGTTTCTTCACACTTGCACCAGCATTCTGATTTCTCCCCCTGACAATACAATACTTTCATAATTACATTAGCTTTATAGTAAGGCTTAATATGGAAAGGAACAACACTTACATCTCTATTCTTTGTTAGCATTACTTCAGCAATTCTGGGTCTTTTGCCTGCCCCATGAATTTTAGAATAAGCTCGTCTGAGTTCATAGAAACCCTTGCTGGGATTTTGATAAAAATTGCATTAACCTGATAGATCTTTTGGGGAAGAAATGATTTTTTTTCTTTTTTTTTTTTTTTTCGGCCAGTCCTGGGGCTTGGACTCAGGGCCTGAGCACTGTCCCTGGCTTCTTCTTGCTCAAGGCTAGCACTCTGCCAATTGAGCCACAGCGCCACTTCTGGCCATTTTCTGTATATGTGGTGCTGGGGAATCGAACCTAGGGCCTTATGTATACGAGGCAAGCACTCTTGCCACTAGGCCATATCCCCAGCCAAGAAATGATTTCTTGACTCTGTTAAGTTTTCCAACATGAATAATACACTTCTCTCCACTTATTTGGATTTTCTTTTATCAGTATTTCATAATTATCTACATAAAAATACCATATGTTTTATTAATTGTATTTTATTTTTCGAGTAGTTATAAACAGAAGTATGCTTTTTATTTTGATACCATGTATTTATTGGTGGAATATAGAAATGCCGCTAACATTTTATGACAACCATGTATAATATGTCTCAGCTGGACTTATTCATTCAGGTGTGCTTTTGTATATTCCTTGGCATCACATCATATTCATAGAGGTAACATAAATATCTTCTACATATCCTTTGTTCATTTATTAACTCTTCTCTGTAGCTAAAACTTTCAAAATTACTTTGGATAAGACTGGAAGAATTTAGGGAAGGATCACAAAGGCTCAATAGCTATGTCAATATGATTATATAAAATGTTTACCTAAATAAACTCCAAGAAATGGAAACAAGAGGGTTTTTTTTCATTATTTGGCTTTATTTCTTCCCTTCTTTGTCATTGTTTGTGATTTCTGTCTTTTACATAATTTTATTTGTTTGGGGGAGGATAAATAGAAGCACAGAAATGGAGGGAAAGGGATGAGCAAAAGCAGCAATGACACTTATTAGACACTATGTTGAAAATGAACTATATAATTTGGGGTTAGGAGTAGGAGGAAAAAATTGGGAGAAAAGAAGGGAAGAGGTGACAGTATCCCAAAAGAAATGCACATGAGTCTCACTTTGAAGCCTGATGGTTAAGTGCAGGTTTTTGTGGATATTCCTCCTCTAGTAATTCCCTTGTATTCCTAAACTTCTGAGTATATTTTTTATTATCAATGAGTATGGGGCTTCATCAACTTTTATGCTACCTCAATTGATAGAGCCATTTGCCTTTTCTTAGTTAATTGTTACAGGGAATAATATTCATTAACTTTTGCGTGGTAGACTACCTTAGTACACTTGGAATAAATCCATTTGTTCATGGAGATGAATTATATTTTTATACTGTTGGAACTAGTTGAGTAACAAATTTGTAAGGGGAATTATGCCATCCTATTCAGACTGGAAATCTATGGCCACTTTCAAAACTGTGGTGAAAAGTGGTAAGGAAAATAGGATTGCTGGAAATTATTTAGGATTGTCTATTTTTTCTGTCCCCTCTCTTGTTGTCTTCAGGGGATTTTGTTGCTGTTGTCCTGCTCTGTTTCACTCACAAACAACATTTTCTGTAAGTTAATTTTAAAAATACAGTTAGCAGAAGTTAGGGAAGCTAGTCAGCTAGTCTTGAGCCCTAGAGCAGGCCTCCAGAAAAATATCTAGCAGCATTCCAGCTTTTCTAGATAGTTATTGTCCAACTTGTATTATGTTCTTTATAACTGAAGATGTGAAAGCAAACGAAGAACACCATGCTTTTAGCCTGCCAGCTTTAATCAGAAGTTTAGTAGAATATGCTACTAAATTCATCTTTAAAATTTAATGTATCCCAATTCTTGAAGGGAATATTAGAGTTTCCTTTCAGTCTTTCTTTTTATAAAGACATAAATGTTCTATTTTTTTAAAGCATGAATAAATCACTCAACTATTCTACTCTTTCCTTTACAAATATAATGCCCCTTAATTTTTTCCTTTACCATCAGTCTCTCATATTAAGTCCTTCCTTCACTCTCACCTGAATAAATCTAGGTCCCTAAGGCTATATAAAGTTCCTGACAGACCTTTGCTACCCAGCAAAGGAAATCAAAGCTCAAACCAAGGGGAGGATTGGGACTCAGATGAGAAATGTGATGAAACTTACAAAGAGACAGCAACAATATTTGCAAAAAGGGAGAAAAAGAGAGAAATTAGAAAGGGAAAGGAGAGGAGATAAGGGGAAGAGAGAGAGAGAGAGAGAGAGAGAGAGAGAGAGAGAGAGAGAGAGAGATCCCATGTGAATGGAGTCCTCAGATATCATCATCAATCTCACTGTTAGACTCTAATTGAATGCTTCAGTGACAGGAAGTCACTACAGTAGTGGATTGCTCCTCCTATAAGAAAGAATTTTTGTCCATAATTTATGTGACACTTCACTTGTATAACTCTTAAAAGTAGATGTCTGTTGTGTTGTGTTTGCCCAGGGCAATTGTCATACAAGAGATATAACTTGGTGTGTTCCATTTCATTCTGAAGAATCTCTTCTGTTTACAATTGCTATTTTCTTTCTAGCACTTTCCTCTAAAGCTACAAGGTACTCAATATGCAAAAGTTACCAGCACCACAAAAAAGACAACATGAATCTTCTTAAAATGAGAATAAGAATCTTATTGTTCAAAGTGAAAATACTTTTGACTGGGCCAACACTTTGGAAATTAAACTTAAGAGTACAGAAATAAATTTGTAATACCTTGCACAAATAATAAAGCTTATATGAGAAGTGTGTCTATGTGCTATTACAATTATTATTGTTTTCCTCTTGAGGAGTAATATATTTTCAAGAAAGGTATGTTGACAGAATGTTTATCACTCTATTCCTCACTTACATAATAGTGCTGTAAAGTAGGTAGTTTTTGTAAAATTATTCAAAGGTCAATCATTTTCCCCAAGGGTTTCTCTTGATATTTTTTGTACTTTGATTATTTGTGTTTGAAGTGTCATCCTTAAATGCTTAGCTTCTTCACTATTTATGTGAGAAGTAATTCATTCCAGTGGCTTTGCATCAACTTGAGTAGTTCTTCAACACCACTTGCACCAACTTTATGAAATCCTGAGTGGTTTTCATTGTAACTTGGGCCATTTATTAACATTAGGCAATGGAGAAGAAGATCTAACAATTTTAGTGTGATGCCTCTGGTTATTTATCAATATTGAGCAGTAAAAGTGTTTTGTATCTGAGGTTGGGAATATGGCCTAGTGGTAGAATGCTTGCCACATAAAGGTGTTTTGTGTCTGAGCTTTGGAAACTTAGATGAAAAGTTACATAATTAAAATTCTGATACTTTCTCAGTCTCTTATCTACTTGAACTGCATCAATAACATTAAATAATATTTCTTAACAATTAGCATGTGTTAGACTCTGAATTGGGAAGTCTGAATCTAGAACTTAATATTTATTTCTTGATACCAACAGATTGAATTTAAAATGCAATTCAGATGATTTAAAATGTAAGGTTGTATATAAACAAAATGCAGTGAAACCTGCAGATAATCAACAACTTCCCAGTGGATGCAATATTTTAGGGAACATTAATAAATGAATAAGAGTTGACCATGCAAAATGTGAAGGTGGGAAGGAAGAAGCAAATGGCATGTGGTAAGCAAGCAAAGATAGATATCATCCTCTGATGATCATATTGAAAAACTTTCAAAAGTGGATGGATGAGCAGATGAATGCAGATGAGCAGTGCTAAAATACTAAAAAAATAAAATCGTAAAAACTAAATATTGGCCTAATACATACAACAGAGTAAAACCAAGCTACTGAGGCTGAACAAGAACTGCGGGAAAAATAGGCTACCCTATCAATATGCACCTTGACATACCTCCAAAATTTTTTTATGATAGTGAATCACTCCTTTTTAAGATTCTCCTGGTGTTTTATTTATATGCTAAGTTTATACCAGCATTCGACAGCTATGTTGGCCTAACAAAAACAGCTTTTTGTCTATGAATATGGGTAAAAATCATGGATAGATTAATGGACAAATAGGTGGATACATAGATGATAGGTAGATAATATATTTTTCCACAAAAAAACTCCCAATTGATCTAATATATTCTACACTTCCTAATACCTGCAGAGTACGCTCTTCAAGTATGACCTTGCACTGTTCTCAGGTCTGACCTAGAGTATATTATAAACCATTATGTGAACAAAATTTCTGTAAACCATACCCTTGGTTCATCCTATCTTTTCAGGCACTTTCTTTTTTTAACTTTAAAGCTATGTAAAATACCAGAAAGAACCTACTTGGTATAATTGAGTGTCTCAGGTCAGATTCCCTTGACACATGCATATTCTGTGACAGGGATTTAAATATACATGATGAATTGAGGAAATGCTCTTGAGGAAAAGTCAGGTAAAGGAGGGAGAGAAGCAGCATAAAGAAGATGTAAGAACTAAGCAATGATATGGTCATGGATCCATAGGAGCTCCTAAACATGAATTGTGCAACACAGTTATATTCCCTTAACACATAGCTGACCTTTTATACTCATATATCACTCTGTCATTTACTATGGCCATCTTTAAGGCAAAAGATGAGACTTAACTCACCAAATAAATCTCTGCACAGCAGAAGACCATAAGGGAGCTATTGCAGCCAAGATTCTCAGCAACCCATTAAAGGAAATAGACAGAATACCAAGACAATATTCCAACACAATCAACTAGTTGTACTGTTCAGATCCACTTGTATCTCACATTCCACTCTTACCTTACAGCACCTAGACACAGCTGTGGCAGGATGCTAAAGTCATTATTTCTAGAGAGATTTACACTAAAACGTATAGGTCAAACTAGAAGGCCTACTGTTACATTTCAACCTTAGATAATAATTAATATGATTTACATTCTTTATCACTGACTCTAGATTTCTCTCACTCTTAGCTAATACTTTATCTGTTATAAGTAGTTATCATGGTAGGATGGCCCAGATATGCACTACTACATATATCCACTATTCATGGCTTCTCTACTTGCCTATTTACAATTGAAAGTTAACATAATCTGGTCTCATGTCTGTAATCCTAGCTACTCAGGAAGTTGATCTCTAAGGAATGTAGTTCGAAGCTAGCCTAGGCAGGAAAGTCCATGAGATACTTATGTCCAATTAACTACCAAAAAAGCCAGAAGGGGAGCTGTGGCTCAAGTGATAGAGTGCTAACCTTGAGTAAAAAGCTCAAGGGCAGCACCCTAAATTCAAGCCCCAGGTCTGGCACAAAAAATATAAATAAGAAGAGTACCAAAAGATAACCCTAAGAAAATACTATATGCCAGATATTTTCTCCTCTGCCCCATTATGTAGTTGTATTGTTAACTAATTATGATGATCACAGATAATTATGTCTGCTAGGATGGCAATTCTTGTTTATATACTGTTTGTCTACTAGTACAGGGGATCAAGCTACTTATTCGTCTTAACTTCAAACTCAGTTATTCTGAATCCATCTTCTGGAGGAAGAGCTGACCTCCTTGGGAACTGGGACTACTGGGCCATTAGGGCAATGTTTTGGGGACGAAAAGCCCAAATTCTCCCTAACAAGGTCTCTGGGAGTAATAAAGAGCACAACTTCTTCTTGCCCCCTTTGTTTCCCAGACCCTGGACTTTTCTGACCTAGAACTCAGTCTCCCATAAAGCTTTGTCCTTTGGCATTCTGAGAGCCAGTGGAATTAGATGTAGTCCTAGGGAAACTGGGAGCAAAGTATCTTAGATTTGTCACTCCAGAAATAGGCTCTGAGATAAGGCTCTGAGGGTCGGAGGCTTCTTAGGGTGGTAATGGTAAAAAGTCTTTGTAGAGAAGTCAGGAAATGGAACCAGGTAGAAGAGGAGACTGATAGACTTGCCTGACTAAACTGGTTAGTGCTGTGGAAAACTCTCTACCAGTCCCAACAGGGTCCTTTGGAAGTATGGACAATAACACAGACTATTCCCTTCCTGAAGGCTGAGAAACCTAGAATATTGATTCTTCCCAACCATAGTTTGTGTAGGGCTACTTCTCAGCAATTTCACTGTGCTCTTCTATGTATGTGAGAGAGTGATTCCACAGGTGGAGGGTTGTAGAAGTTGGCAGTAAGACACTATTGGAATGTGTGGGAATGGTGAAGGCCATAGATCCATGGTCTGGGCCACTGACCTATTGTGGAGGAGACAGGTAGCACATACAACAGTTAATAGGAAAACAGTGAAATTAACTTTATATTACCCTAAAGAATGGGACCTTTAAAATGTTTAGTCTGAGTTACTTTTTTTAAAAAAGCTATATTTCTTGCATATTAGATTTGCAGGTGAACCTTTACACAGCTTAACAATTGCATTCATTGTTCCATTTGATGGGAAATCCAATTCTCAGTGCTGGTGTGTATGCCACTAGAGCCACAAGGAGAATGGTTGGTCTGGAAACATTGCAACATGACCTCCATGGGGCCTTGTTTCCTCCCTTAGCAAAAAGGCAAATACTTAATTCTAAGGAGTTTAGTTCTTCCTAATGCTATTGTGAAAAAGCACTGAAGTTCTAGGGTAGCAGGAACTATAAAATGACACCATAAAAGTTGACAGATCTCAATTTACTTGTGAAGAAACACAAATGGCACATATTAGAACTACATTAGCCAAGACTATAATTACGGGAATTTAATGAAATTAAGTTAATGGCCAATAATCTTCAATTTTCAAAAGTACATGTAAGGGTCAAATAAAAGGGAATAAAATCTGAATGCACTTTAGACTTTTAAAGAAATTATCAGCTAATGAGTTCTACAAGCAATCCTCTGACAAAATAACCCGAAACCTCATAACCATCCAAACTGAGTCCAAAAGTGTAAGCCTTAGAATCTTCCATGTTTAATTAAACAATAGTCTCTCTCTCTCTCTGTGTGTGTATGTGTGTGTGTGTGTGTGTGTGTGTGTCTGTCTGTCTGTCTGTCTGTCTGTCTGCAATACTAAGGGTTGGTCTCAGAGCATCATACTTGCTTCACAGACACTGTATCACTTTAACTATGCCTCTAGCCATTTGTATTCTGGTTATTTTTAAGAGAAAGTCTTACTCTGACTCAGATGGCATCACCTAAGATCCTTTCTATTTACACTTTCAGTGTAGATGGAATGACAAGTACATGCCACTATGCCACAATTTTTCTGTTGGGATAAATTCTTGAAAACTTTTTGTCTGAGCTCATGATCCTCCTGATCTTTGCCTCCTACATGGCTAGAATTATAGGCATAAGCCATCATTCCCAGCTTATTTTTTGTATTTGAGCAAATACAAGCATTTCCAATATGACAATAATGTTGTATATGAGAGTGAAAATAGCATTTATTCAGAAGTTCTGGCTATTTGGTCTAATTGAGTGCTACACAACTAGGAAAACTTGACTTTATTCCTGAAAGTAACAACCTGTTCTTACCTCTACACACTAATCTTATATTAACAGATAATACATGTAAAAGTGTTTTGTGTTCAACTCAAATAAGGCAAGAGAATATATTTTGATATGAGTTAAATTAACAAGAATATTAAATAAATATCTCATACCATGCCATTAGAATGTGAAGATGGATTCTACAAACCATAGTTTATTTTGTGTGGACTCCTGACAAAAAGAAAATTTTCCCAAATCATTGCAATACAGACCTATAGTGTTTATTTTTATTTACTCCCCTCTTCGGAACACACAGGGAGGTTCCCCTTTCCCCATCACTTTGGAATTGGGCAGAAGTATGTAATCAGTTCTGCCCCACAGGCTATTAGCAGAAGTGTCTGACATTGCTGAGTTGAAGCTTCAATACACATTCCTCTAGCATTCTCCTTCCTGGCAAGGTAACTAAGAAGTACTCAACTGAGACAGGGAGACCAAAAGATTCATATAGCCAGATTTAAATGAGCTCCTAGACAAGGGAATATTGCCCTGTTCTTACTGTGGCATTAGACAACCTATTCTGACTAGTTTAATTAGAGAGCATTGTCAGAGTTTTCCTCTGTTTCTTCAGATGACAAAACCACAGAATACCACAGACTTTTAACTTTAGGCATCAGAATTTCATAAGTGCTGCATCAAATAAATAAGCAAACATTAGAGTATTAAAAGATAATTCTAAGAAAATACTATATTCCAGATATTTTCTTCTCTGCCTCTATTATTAACTAATTACAATAATCATGACAATGACACGTCAAGATGATAACTCCTATGTATATACCAGTCTACTAATGCAAGGAGCCAAAGCTATTTCTAGTTGTTTTTTGTTTTGTTTTGTTTTTTGTTTGTTTGTCTTGTTTTGTTTTGTTCTGTTTGGGCTTGCTGGTCCTGGGGCTTGACCTTGGGGCCTAGGCACTGTCCCCAAACTGCTTCTGCTAAAGGCTAGTGCTCTACCACTTAAGCCACAGAGCCACTCCTGGCCTTTTCTGCGTAGTTTATTGGAGATGAGAGTCTCAAGGACTTTCCTGGTGGGGTTGGCTTCAAGCTGTGATCCTCAGATGTCAGCCTCCTGAGTAGCTAGGATTACAGGCATGAGCCACTGGCACCCAGTTTACTTTGTTTTACTTAATTTTAAATTTAGAGTTACTCTGAATCCATCCTCTAGTGGAAGAGCTAACCAACCTTGGAGTTGGGACCACTGGATTGATAGTGTAAAGTTCTGAGGATGAGGAGTCAAAATATTATATCATAAATCAGTAGAACAATTGTATAGAAAGATATCTCTACAATGACCCCACAATCTCCTTGACTTTGAGTAATTTTTCTTTACACTTCGATACTAATTCAGTATCTTTGCAATTAGGAATATATTGGACATTCTAAAATTACTGTTTGGGGAAAGACAATGTAGCTCTGGTAAAAAGTTACTTGTAGAATGTATAAGAAAACATTCAGCTCATTAGAAAAGAGAGTTGGAATGTAAACTCAAAGATAATTTTTCATTTGAACTTGTAGTAATTCACCAAGTATACATTTGCTTTTAAATTTTATTTGTTTAAGAACTGACTGGAAAAGAACAGTCACACTGATAGCAAAAAGGAATCATTGAGTGATCTGCTGAAGGGAATAATAATCATTTTTTTTTTTTTTTTTTTTTGGCCAGTCCTGGGGCTTGGACTCAGGGCCTGAGCACTGTCCCTGGCTTCTTTTTGCTCAAGGCTAGCACTCTGCCGCTTGAGCCACAGCGCCACTTCTGGCCGTTTTCTGTATATGTGGTGCTGGGGAATCGAACCTAGGGCCTCGTGTATCCGAGGCAGGCACTCTTGCCACTAGGCTATATCCCCAGCCCCAATAATAATCATTTCTATGGGGTTTTGCATCTACTTCCTTTTTTTAACCAAAAAGCAATGTCACTAACCTTTGAGATATGTGGTTTTGGTGGTTTGGAGTTTGTTTCTGGTCTACATTCATGGTAAAGACTAATGGACTGGCTGTCAAAATGTGGTATTTGGATCAGCAACAGGAACATTTTACAAACACATATCAACTCCACCCCAAGCTATTGAAAGAGAAACTCAGGTTGGAACAAAACTACTATTATCATATGCCATGCCTATGTAGCAAAGTTTGAGAAATACCAGACAAAAGGTTGTTTTCTAAAAAAAAAAAAAATATCCACTTGGAAATAGAGCACCTGTAAGACCTTTTCTAATGTTGACAACTTATATTTTCTGACTCCTTTAGGTCAAAATCTGACACCCTAAATTTCAAAAATGGAGCTTTTTTTTTTAGGTTTAAGAAATAAAACCTTGAAATAGGAGATTTTTATTGGAAGTGCCGACACAGTCTTAAAAGATAGCATTGCAAATAGGAATGCTATAATTAAGCTTCGATCTTCTGTAGGAAAAAAAGGGAGAGAGAACGTGAGGAAGGAGGTTACTGCTCAATGAACTGCTCTGTCATTTGCTGCAGTGATTCTTAATTGTGTCTCATTACTGCAAGACGATCATTACTCTACTTGTCTGTCTGATTTAGAGACCACTAAAAGTGTCTTGTAACATGCAGCGGTCTCTCTTGCAACAGTCCTTTGCCTCTCACCCTCATTACTCAGAATCTGTCCAATTATTTGTCATTAAAGTAATAAAAAGGACTGCAGCAGAAAATGTGGGAGGTAACTGTTGGAGGTCTGCCCAGGGAAGAAGGGGGAAAAAATGCAAACTGTTTTCAAGGCACTGGGAAGGTGACATCGTTAATTAAGTGTTAGGGAATATGCAAATCAGTCTCACTCTCAAGAGACTGTAATAAAACTGAGAAAACATTATTATCACTGCTAGTAAGAGAAGGCCATGTTACCCCCATCTGGAAGACTGTCGTTTTTTGGGTTTTTTTCCTGGTGGGGCCTCAAGGAAGGAGGAGGGGGAGCTGGGAATGGGAGGAAGAAGGAGTGGTTCAGGGCTATTGAGTGTGCTCAGACTGTTAAGAGTTCAGAATTAAGGTGTCAACCCACAGGGTCTGTGGATTACAACTTCTAATGAGGGATGTTTGTCTAATCTCTAGATTTGCACACCCAATTTCCTCTGCAAAATGACTTACAACTCATCAGCTAGGCAATGTTTTTGTAGGTTAAAGGAAGGGGAGAGGAAGTAAAGAGGAGGCTGGCAGCTGGCATAGTAGGCATCTTGGGAGTTGTTTCCAAGGTGGTAATGAAGCAAAGCACTGGAAAGTACTGGACACTTGCTTATATTTCAAAAACATTCTGAACACAGAAGCCCCTAGGCTTTTGCTCAAGTTGAAATTTAAATACATAGAATGCCTTTTCTCCAGCCCTTGTCTAATGAAACCAACCAGCTCCTTTCTTATCTTTGGAATAGGATAGGAAGTATTAGTTTCTCATGAAAAATATCCCAGATTTTCATCCCAGATACAAATACTAAAACAAAACAGTGTGCTTGCTAGACAATAGCTCCAAGGCAAGTGTTTTTGTCTACTTAAATGTAATTCCCAAATATTTACATTAAAAATATCCTCGATGAAGAGATTGGATCATAAGGATATTAAAGTCTTTTTCAATAACCTTCCAAGGAAAACAAAAAGTCATCCTACATCCTGCATCAGATAGCAACTGCTGGTAAACAAATTATCCCCCAAATTAGGTCCCATCTATATTTCAGCTGGGCTTGTTTGTGAGTTTGTTACATCAAGGTTCAGTTAGATAGGCTGGGCTTACTCATATATTTGGATGTCTGCTTGGTTTGAACAACTGGGTTCCCTTTCATGTGATCTCTAATCCTTCAGCAGGCTTGTTCACTGGATGTTGACCAAATCCAAATTGTCTTGAGGCAATTTAACAAGTAGGATACACTGAGGATTTCCTAAAGCATCAAGTGTTAGTTCTTTTGAGCTTAACCACATCTTTTTTTTTTCTTAGATTACACCATAAACAATAAGAATAAGCCAGAATAGGCCTTTTCTTAGAAATATTTTCATCTACAACTATAGAAGGAAATTCATTCATGTTTTCTGTTACTATATTACACAAATTGCTCTTCTTCCTATTTCCAATACGTATTTTCTTGGTGCATGAGCACTGTCCCTGGACTTCTTTGTGCTCAAGTCTAGCACTCTACCACTTGAGCCAAAGTGTCATTTCTGGCTTTTTCTGAGTAGTTTATTGTAGAAAAGAGTCTCACAGACTTTCCTTCCCAGGCTGGCTTCAGACCATGATCATCAGATCTCAGCCTCCTGAGTATCTATGATTACAAGTGTGAGCCACCAGTGTCCAGCCTGTCTGAGTCTTTGACATCTACTTTTCAAAAAGAAATTGAGTTCAGATATTCTAGGTTTTCTGTATCACGAACCACAAAATTCTTCCATTCTCTACCCAGTTCTTATCTCCAAAGGCACTCCTGGCATTTTTAGGTGTTTATTATAGAAGAATCCCTCTATATCAAAAGCTGTGTTTGTTTCCTGAGGCTGCTGTAATAGATTACTACCAATTATTATCTTAAAACAATGGGATTTACTCATTTACAGTTCTGATGGTAAGTTCAAATGGAAAATTATTCTAGAGAAATTTGTTATAGGTCAAAAAATTCAAAATATAGCAGGATCATGCTCTCTGTAGGAGTTTTTAGAGAGAACCCATTGTTTACTTTTGCTAGTCTCTGGCCACCTTACTCCAATTTGCTGCCATGACGAACTGCCTCTTCCTTGCTGTTTCTTACAAAGGTATTTATGGCCAGGCACAGTGGCTCATGCTGTAATCCTAGCTATTCAGGAAGCTGAGATCTGATGATCATGATTTGAAGCCAGCCTTGGCAGGAAAGTCTGTGAGACTCATACCTCTAATAAACTACAAAAAATCCAGAGTGGAACTGTGGCTCAAGTACTAGAGTGCAAGCTTTGAGCAAAAGAAGCTTAGGGACAGCATCTAAGCCCTGAGTCAAACCCTAGGAATGTCACACACACATACACACACACACACACACACACACACACACACACACAATACTTATGGTACTATGGGAGAACTATGGAAGGGTGACATTGATCCAGATGCATTTTCCTCACAATTAGCACAATTAACACGTTGAATTGAAACCTTTTTGTATAACTAAAGATTATGATTTTTTTAAGATACTTATCACTAGATTTAGAACTCACTCAAATAATCCAGAATTCTCCTAATTCCAAAATCTTAAGTATATATGCAAAGACACTTTTCTTTTTAGGTAAGACTACATTCATAATTTTGGGGATTAGTATGTGACCCTAATCTCCAGACTGGCAGGGGGGAGGGATGGATGCTACCACTTGCCATCTGATTACTTCATGACTGTAGCTGATTCAGATGTGGATGGAAAATCTCAGGGCTACCAAAATGATGAATGGATTACAA
This sequence comes from Perognathus longimembris pacificus, assembly GCF_023159225.1. Classification (NCBI taxonomy): domain Eukaryota; kingdom Metazoa; phylum Chordata; class Mammalia; order Rodentia; family Heteromyidae; genus Perognathus; species Perognathus longimembris. The sequence goes on along the minus strand of NC_063161.1, from coordinate 86,659,199 downwards.
TTCATTACTTGATTATCCTTGTGACTTCATTCAATGGATTATAGCACAGATAAAAACATCATTGGTTTACACAACAATGGTCAACATGTACCTCTTGGCAGTTATCTATTATTTACCTTGTGCCTTGTGTTTTCAACAAGTTTTACACTTATTTAGAATGGATAGGTAATATTCTTCCCTCTGAAATACTTTGCAAAATAAATAGAACATGTAGGAATTGATTCTTTTTTGACAGTTGGGAGAAGCCAGAAAATGTGGTACAAATATTATAATATCTCATTATCATTCCAATGAAGTTCTTGTCATTCTGAAGAAAATTCCTTGTTCTTTCTTATTCTTTATGGCTAACATAGTTACTGATACATTTATTTTAGCCAATGTAACAAGGCTATTGGTCTGTGTTTGAGCTCCCAAATGAAGATGGAGGTTGGAATGACCAAAAGAAAGTGGGCATGAGTATCCTTTTCAGAGAAAGCCTCACATACAGCCAGATGTCTGTAACCCTAGCTATTCAGGAGGCTAAGATCTGATGATCAAGGTTCAAAGCCAGCCTGAGTGAGAAAGTCCATGAGATGCTTATCTCTGATTAACCACCAAAAAGCCAGAAGTGGAGTTGTTGCCCAAGTGGTGGGATGCCAGTCTTGAGCAATAAAGTTAAGGGACAGTACCCAAGCCTTGAATTCAAGCTCCAAAACCAGTATACATACACATACAGATCACATTCACATAGTATCTAACATTTTCCAAACTCGCTTCCATGGATTGCACTTGACCCCCAACTGTAATGAGAATAATAAAGGACAGTAATTATTATTCTTTGATTCTAGAGATATTTAATTCACATATATGAGTTTTTGCCTTACCCAGAAAAGGGCTTAAAATCACTCTTTTCAGCCTTTGGCAAATATTTCCAAGGGAAATGGTCATAAATTCAGACAAAGATTAAGGCACAAGGAAATAATAATGCCCCATTATTTATAATAGCTTACAATTGGAAGTGAACTGAATGTTCCACAATTGGAGATTCATTAAATTATGGCATATCTATATAACAGACAATTATGTGCTCATCATAATTCATGACTTTAAAATATTTAATGTCTTCAGAGAGTGTTCATGCATAATGTCAGGTGAAAATAAGATACAAATCTGAATATGCAATATAGCTTGTGACACAAAATATGCATCCATAAATTAACAACTGAAGAGAAATATATTAAAACATTAACATTATAGCATTGTAACTATATATTTTCTAGCAACAAGAATAAAGCTAATTTTAATTTTATTGCTTCACTATTTCTTCAATTTGCTATTATAAGCATTTACTTGCTTTACTCCTATAAAATTATTTAAATTTTAAAATTTCTATTTCCCAAATATTTTGTATCTGTAATGATGAATCTGATTGGGAAATGTTCCAGGTGTGTTGAAAGAATTACCTTGAGAGACCTGGAGCTTTTCACTAGCATATATTGCAAGTGGTGAACAAAGTTGTTTAGCATAACAGGTAAGCATTTAATTGGAGCAGAAGCATTGAAAAATGAAAATTAAGCTCCATGTTTTCCCACTGCCTTTAGAACAAAGCTCCAGCCTCTCAGGATGGCACCAGAAGGTTCTTTTGTCCCAGCCTAACATTCCAGCTGATCTCTTGTCCTGTCTACCAGGATTTGCTATCCAGCCACAATGCTGTCTGGCAGTTTATAAGGCATAATACTACCTCAGTGTTTTCAGTCATTTGTCTCTTGTGCTTAGAAAGAGATGGGAATGACTGAGCATGAAGTCTGAGAGTGGTGTGTGTGTGTGTGTGTGTGTGTGTGTGTGTGTGTGTGTGTGTGTCTGTCTGTCTGTCTGTCTGTCTCTGTCCCTGTCTCTGTATCTCACCTCTCCTCTACATGTCTCCCTCTCTCTCTTTTCTCTCCTTTATGCTGTAGCTTAAACATAGAGCCTTGAATATGCTAGGCAAGCCACTCTATCAACAAGAGCGAAGAGGATGTGTCTACCTGTCACTTTCTACCTTCTATTGTTTAAGGATTGTCCCTTCAACAATAACTCCCTTCCTTTTTATGTCTCAGTGTACACCCACTTGGACTACCTTTCCTCAATTCAAGTCCCCTTCTCTTATTCCTCTTTACCATTTGTGTTAATTGAATGTTTTTTTTGTCAATATGATTAATATCCAAGAAAAACACTTTAAGGGAAAAAGGATTTGTTTTGGTTCACAGACTAAGGTGTTTCACTCCAAGACAAGATAGTTTCCATGTTTCTGGACCTGTGGTAGGACAGATAGGTCCTTCAAGACATGTTTCCAGTGAGCAACTTCTTCCTACTACCTCCTACTTTCTAATTTTTCCACCTCCCAATAATGCCATCAAGTTATAACTCTATCAATGGAATAATTGATGGAGTCAGAGAACTCATAATCCAATGGCTTCTCAATAAAGCACCAGCTTAGGACCAAACTTTCAACATATGAACCTGTGTTGGGTGGTAGAGAGTAGGGAAGCAAACACTAAGTATCCAAACCATGACATTCAAATCAAAATCCATTTCAGTTTCTAAAGCAAGACTGCCTCCCAAGTCTCTGCTAGGTGCTCATGGGATAATACCGTTTAATAACTAAAACAGCTTTGACCACTCACTCTGTGACTGTTGGCTTCCTCATCATTCTCCTTTATAACTGACATTATATGGGCAGAAAATATCTCCCCTACTTCTTTATTCCAAGCAATATTCTGCATCTATACAGGATCTGACAATAATATGCATTTAATAGGTACCTATCTGCTGGATGAATGGAACAAGTTGTGATATTTTTTGCAGATTTTTTTTTTTTTGGCCGTCCTGCAACTTGGACTCAGGGCCTGAGCACTGTCCCTGGCTTCTTTTGGCTCAAGGCTAGCACTCTGCCACTTGAGCCACAGCACCACTTCTGGACGTTTTCTGTATATGTGGTGCTGGGGAATCGAACCCAGGGCCTCATGTATACGAGGCAAGCACTCTTGCCACTAGGCCATATCTCCAGCTCCAAGTTGTGATATTTTTTAACTAAGTTTAAAACTATGGCAATATCACCTTTATATCTTCAGATGGTAAACTGAGTCATTACTATCTCCTTGAGTCACTGCTCTGTAACCACTATGTCTATATTACATCTTACTGAAGTCTCAGAAAGAAGAGCTTTTTGACCATCTGTGCCATCTATTATTTTTATAGATTATCCTTTGGAATTTACAGAGGAACAACTGGAAGCATTAGATGGCCTACAAATCTTTGAGCCAATCAGACAAAACTGATCATTAATGATTTACCTAAACAGTTAGGCATTGTTTTTTCATTAAAAGAAATGATAAAAATATGACATTCCATAGTCAAGATAAGGAGTCAGAAAAGTACCAGGTAGTAAATATTCTAGGCTTTATAGGCAATATGATCTGATGCCACTATGCAAATCAATACAGTAAAGGCTCACAGAAACAAACTGGACACGTGTTGCAGAAAAAAAGAAAGAGAAAGAAAGAAAGAAAGAAAGAGAGAGAGAGAGAGAAAGGAAGGAAGGAAGGGAGGGAGGAAGGAAGGAAGGAAGGAAGGAAGGAAGGAAGGAAGGAAGGAAGGAAGGAAGGAAGGAAGGAAGGAAGGAAACAAAAAAGAGAGACAGAGAAAGAAAACTATAAAAAACAGAGGGCCTGCTGGATTTGCCCTTAGGCTATTGTTTGCCAGTTCCCCATGTAGACAAATGGGCATTATTCTCAAAATTCTCCAAAGTTGAAAGCTGTACTACTTCTTTCAACAATTAAAATCTCATTTAACCAGGATGATATTATCATGACTAATTCTATTATCAGATGAAGATGAAAGGAGCCTTGGAAGGTTTCAGAGATGTGGTTTGGTAGGGAGGAGGAGATGGAGGGGTTGCTGCAGGCTAACAAAAAAGAGAAGTCCCCTTATGAACACATAAGATGATGCTAAGTGAAATGAACTCCATGTTATGGAAACTATTGTTATATCACAGTTGTAACTACTTTCAACGTCCCGTATGTATCTGTAGCTTCTATTATTGATGATGTTCTTGTATCACCTTCCTGTGGTTGTACCTATACTATCTCTGTAATCTTATCTGAGTATATTAGAAACCATGTATACTGGTATTAGAACTAGGAAATTGAAAGGGAATACCAAAATTGAGAGACACAGGGTAAAAAAAGAAAGAAAAAAACAACTACAAAAGTAATACTTGCAAAACTGTTTGGTCTAAGTGAACTGAACACCTCATGGGGGGAAAGGGAAAGGGGGAGGATGGGGGGGGGTAATGAGGGATGAGGTAACAAACAGTACAAGTAATGTATCCAATGCCTAACATATGAAACTGTAACCTCTCTGTACATCAGTTTGATAATAAAAATTTGAAAAAAAAAGAAGTCTTTACAAGTCAAAACTGCATGTTTAGGGATGTGTTTAGGGATGTACAGGGGCTGTATGTGAGGAGATTAGAAGCAAAGTCCCACTCAGAAAGCAAACCTAGGCTGGTACATAAAAGGAGATATGTGTAATTATAAAACTTGGGAAGGGAACAGGTTTGCTCTATTGCTCTAACATAAAGATGATCACCAAAAGACAGCATTACAGTTGCTTAAACCCTTTAGAATCCTACTGATTCAGGGTGTTTTGTTTTCTTTTACTCGGTGGGGGAGGGGTTCAGCAATACTCAGCAATGCACAACAAAGCTTATGCTAAGTAAGGAAATCTAATTATGGTCAAATAATCAGAATCTGTATACTTTGATGAAAACTAACAGGAAAAGCTAATTTGATTTCCTAATGTGATACACATAGGCGAACTTCCTGTGTCAGAGACTCCCTGGTAATCTTGCTGAAAGGCTGCTCCACTCCAATTTAATGTCTGCTTAAAAGAGAAGGAAATGATTCTCTTGGAAAAATACAATCAGCGGATTACACATCTGCCCACCTCCACCTTCTCTTGTCTAGGTTATTTCTTGCTGAAACTAGATTTGTACTGATTAGAGGTTTATAGGTTTATGAGTTCTACTTTCCAGAGAAATCAAGACAGCCGTTACTATGCAACCTTATTATAAAGAACAAAGGCTATACCTTATTCAGGGTTTAGTTTCAACCCGAAGAAAAGAAAATTAAACTATGATGCAGAGGAACCTGAATGCACGGTGGAAAAAAATGACACTGAAGAATGGAGAAGCAGTGATAAAGCAGTGTTTTGAGGACTTAGTTACCCAGAAGGAAACCCTAACCAAGCTAGGAGGGCCCCTCTGTTCAGGTGCTTCCTCTTATAAGAACTCATCACCATCAGTCCCACGTATGGTCTTCCCTAGCCAGAGGTAAGGAAGACTCAGGGTTCACATCAACCCATGTTAAAAACTAAACTTCAAGGGCACCCTACTAAGAACAGAACTGCTGCTTCTGACTCCAGCTCCCTAATTGATTTTGGATTTGTATGATAAATTAAGAGTCTTTAACCTTTTTTGTGCTACAGACTTCTTTTGCAACTTGGTAATGACCCATTATTAGCATAATGCTTTAACTCAAAGCACTAGTTTTCATTTAAAAAAAAACAGATTTACTAAAATACAGTTGTGTTTCTGTCATGTTGTCTTTGCTTCTTCATCTCTACTCATTTACCTCCTTGCTTTTTGTTTTCTTCACTCTGAGTAATTAGAGATTGAGAAACTTAAAAACAAGCTTTAAAAGAAACCGAGTCTCCTGTTGAATTGGTTCACCCTTTGTCCCACCATTTCTATGATCCCTCTTCCCTTACCCAAATCAGATAAACTTACATACAAGACAAAGGGACAGAAATTTAAAAAAAAAAAACAGTGACAAGGAATAAACCAAAGGGGGAGGGAAGAAGAAAGAAACAGCTACAAACAGTACAATTTTTAAAGCCTCTTGCTTCCATTGCTTGGAGTTAATTTCGATAAGCATCATTTTATATGGTCATATACACATAGCTATTGGGCCATTGTGATCCTCTCCTAAGAGTATTTTCCTTTGTTCTCACTGTGCAATGCTTACAGTGCTGTTTAGACACTTTGTAATAAATAAACTTTACAACTTAGGGGGGAGGGGAGTAGGAGGTGAGAAGTGAGAGAAAATGAGGGAGGGGGTAATGCTATTAAAAAAGAAATATATGTATTAGCTTACTTATGTAACTGTAACCTCTCTGTACATCACCTTTACAATAAAATTTAAATTAAATAAATAAATACTCTTCAAAAAAATGAAAGTCTATGCCTTTCTGTGGTTTCAGGTATCTTCAAATAAAAACTGACAGTAAAAAAAAAAAAAAAAGATGCCAAGGAATCCAGCAAATTGAGAAAGCACTAAATTTCTTCCTCCTAATCAGCTATAGGTAAAAGATGTAGTTGCCTCACACTCTTGATACAGAGTATGTCTAACTAGTATTGGGCATTATTTTGTGTTTTCCAATCAACATGTTACATCTGGGAATTCCTACGCACCATTCACATCTCAGCTGTGATAATAAGCAAATTCTTTGCAAATCTTCAATGATTCCAACTACTCTGGCAAGATTGCCACCCCTGTGCACCCACTACACACTGGGCATCACTTGGCAATTGAACACTGAATTCACCAAGCCACATAATGATTTCCTGTGTGATGTGTTAACATGTCTATGCCTCATACCAATTCCTTTCCTTTCTAGTGCCTGAATGTATGTCAAAACCTTGAAAAGATAAGAGTCAGAAAGTATTTGTGGAAAATCAAGCTGGTGCTGGAAGTTCATGCCTATCATAGCTATTATAGATTAAAATGCAGATAATAACAAAGATGGGCAAGAATGGGAAAAAATCATAATTTTTATATAGTGATGGTAAGAGTATAAATTGTGCCATTGCTTTAGAAAATACTTGGCCAGTTCATCCAACATTTAAACATACAATTGCTATGTGATTTAATAGTGCTCTACCTGGGAATACACTCAGAAGAAAAAGAAACTATATGTCTAAATAAAAACTTGCAGACAAAAATTTAGATCATACATTTTGCAAGGTATAGGTGGGGCTGGGAAAGATGGAGGAACTGCAAAAGAGACAACATTAACCAATATGCATTGTACTTACACACTGATGGTTTACATTGAAACTCCTATATACAACTACTTAGAGATTATTTTTAAAACTCCTGTGATCTTCACAATGTACCATATAAAAGAAGCATGATGTTGGCTTGTTCCAAGGTGATTTATCTTTGAGCACATGGTTAAGGTTGTATTTGCTACATTTCTCAAATGGCAAAATATGTTTTTCCTTTGTCATTGATAAATAATTTGTGAGAAAAGTACTAGGATTGCTATAAATATATCATTTCCTTTGTCAATTTCATGCCTAAAGGGTTATATTATGTATGCATGCAACAATCATCAGCTATTAAGCCATTTGTTGAAGCCAAACATTAATTGTATCTAAATACAAATAAATCTGAAACATATGGGCCTCAAAAAATCTAAAACAGCATTATTCATAAAATTTCAAACAAACTGAATAAATATCCCAAACATTCATTTATGAGTGAACCAATAGATAAGATATGACATATTTATACAATGGAATATTTTCCCACTATAAAAAGAGATGTAATACTTAATATATGCAAACAGCAAGAAGCCAGTCACAAACAACCCATATAGTATGACTCATTTTATATGAAATTTACAGAATAGGAGGCTAGGAATGTTGCCTAGTGGTAGAGTGCTTGCCTAGCATGCATGAAGCCCCAGGTTCAATTCCTCAGCACCACATATGCAGAAAAAGTTGGAAGTGGTGCTATATCTCAAGTGGTAGAGGGCTAGCCTTGAGCAAAAAGAAGCCAGGGACAGTGCTCAGGCCCTGAGTTCAAGCCCCATGGCAAAAAAAACAAACAAACAGAAATTTATAGAATAGGCTAATCTACAAAGATTAGATTCATGGTTTTCTAGAGCTGAGGGTAGGGGGAGATAAAGAGATTGAGGAATTAAGGGATGTTTGATTTGTTGAGGGGAGAATAAGTATATTCTAAAATCAATTCTATTTATGATTGCACAATTATTTCAATACTCTAAAAATGATTGAATTGTATACTTGAATTTGTTGCCTCATATGGTACATAGTAAAACTGTTTTAATATGGTTGAAATTAATCCATGATATTAAATGTCAAGAGAGTTACCTTCAAGAAGACCAGCAGTAATTTGAATGGAGGTACAGGAAAGTTTCTGCTAGGACAGTGATGTTTCACATAGGGATCTGATTAAAAGTCACGTGATTGTATTCATTTGGGGAGAATTCATCAGTCTGGCTGCTTATCAGTTTTGCATGTGTTTCTCATCTTAAAAAGAAATCTAAACAGATGTAGCAGATGAGTACAAGTCCTCTAAAATGGTCCACATCCTGACCTCAGGCATCTGTGAGTAGTTTTCCTTATATGGCAAGAGAAAAAAAAAATCAATGTTTCAGATGGAGTTAAGGTTGTTAATGAGCTGACTTTGTAGTGTTAATCTTGGATTATTTAATCAGGTATAATGATAAGATCCTTAATAGTAAAAAAAAAAAAAAACTAGGTAGAAGACAGCTCAGTATGATGTGACAGCTGTGAGAACTCCACTGCCCTTGCTGGTTTTGAAGATAGAGAAAGATACACAAGGCAGGAATATGATACCAGCTAGAAACTGGAAAAGGCAAGGAAACAACCCAGAATGAAACAAAGAAACAGCTCTGCCAACATCTTGATTTTGGCCCAGCGAGACCTATGTTAACCATCTGGCCTCCTGTGGGGCACAAGAAAAAAAAAATTGTGTTTAAAACCACTGCGTTTGTTGGTGCATGTTTTGTCTCATATGCAGAAGCTAGACCTAAAATACACTGGGATATGATAAATTATACAGACCTCTAGACATTCACACAGTGAGACCAAAGGAGGATACTCTCAGAAGAGGAACACAAAGGCATAATGCCTATGTGCATATAATGATACAAAATAATATTTATCAAATCAACTCCAGGGAATGGAAATAGTTTTTTTTTTCTTTGCTGCTGTTTTTGTTTGCTTTCCTTTTTGTCTTGTCCATTTAACTGTCTTTAGGAGGGTAAAAGATGGAGCACAGAAACGGAGGGACAAAAGGTGAACAACTACAACAGTGGTCCTCGCTAGACTCTATGTTGAAAATGAACTATACAAGTTGTGGGTAAAGACAGGAGTGGAAAAACAAAGAGAGAGTGTGTGAGGGAAGAAATGTACTCTTTATCTGACTGATGTTACTGTAACCCCTTTGTACATCACTTTCATCATCACAATAAGAAAATTAAATTTTTTTAAAAAACACCAAGTCTGGGGTAATTTGTTACAGTAGCCACAGAAAACAAATTCATTGAAAAACATAAGTCTCTGAATATGTAAGTAATCAGAACTTGGAATTGGATAGAGCTATAAAAAATGGCAGACTTCAGACAACATGGCAGAATTATAGAACAAAGATCACATTCCCTAACAAGGCAGAACCAGCCTGCATATGGGCACAGAGCATGCACTGATATGAACTCTCAGGTGCCTCATCTATGATCAGTGACAGCAGACCCCAGTAAAGAGGAGAGGTAATGGCTAATGTGTCCCCAGATGACCCAAGCCCTGGCAGGTGGCCAGCTTAACGAGGTGTTAATGAGTACGCAGATAAATCTGGGAAGCTATAAAAGGAAATAGTGGCAATGAAAAAGAGAAATAAATGAGAACATCTCGAACTCGCATCTTATCATATTTGGTGTAATCATATTCTTTAACTTTGTTCAGAATTTCAAAGTTGAAATGCCTGATGCGATTTTTTGAGTAATAGATTCTGAACAAAGGCCAAATTGAATGTAATGTTGGAAGGACAGTTCTTGGGGGTATGAATATATTAGAACACTTTAAATATGTGAAAAATATAAAAGCACCTAAAATTATGGTAAAAGAAGGTTGTCAGTGACAGTAAAAAAAAATGGTTGTTTTTACAATGCTCAGTAGATCTACTGTCTTTGATATCCTAAGACTAGGAAAATATTTCCTCTGTACCTTTCTATTTAGATAGGAAGTATTCAGGTTAGGTGATAGACTCATTCACTTGGCTCAAAAAAAAAAAAAAAGAATTTGTGTCTAGAGCTCATGCATGTAACCAGATTCTTCCTTGGATTTACTGTCTGACATTTTACCTGAAAATTATATAGAATCTTGTATAGTAAGACACTCACTCTTAGGAGCTATCTTACTACTTTTCTTCTCTTCAAATGAAAGTGTTCCCCTTTCACATTATTAAAGTATTACTTTTGGCTCAAGACATAATAAATATTCCACTGTAAAATAAATTTCTAGATGCAAGGAATACATTTTATTTTTAACGCTGCTCTTCTGTAAGTCCAGGAGACAACACTTTCATTCTATGCTGAGCCTTTCTGTGTTAGAGATCAAGCAAAGCCTTGGAAGGATAAACTTTCCACCAGGGTCAAAATGCAAAGCATAACAAAGAGCTTCTGAAGCATGTCTGAGTCTTTTCTTGGTGGGACTTGTGGGGGGGTATAAATTATCTCCCTGTACACATTCTAATTTCCTATCCTCATATTCAACATGAAGAGGGCTCTGAGAAGGTCAACTGGAGAAGGTTAACCTACACACAATATGCATTACCCAGTGCCCTTTTCTGATTTCAAATTAAGTATATAATTAGTAAAAAAGGAAATCCATGCCTGCCGGTGATGAAAAATTAGAAATCAATAGGTGGTTGCCTCTGCATAGACACAGGGGACTTATGGGGTTGTCAGTTGAGGTTTCCAGTCATAATGTCTGAAATGGCAACACAAGCCTCTTCCACAGGTCTCAATGCACTGAAGGAAAGGCCCACTTCTGGGCAGCTTGGCTCAGAAGATTTGCAAAAGGAAATGAAAAGAGATGAAATTGATCTGCTAAAATGTTCATAACCACGTAGAGGCAATGAAATTACCTTTAGCATTGCCGCCAGAAAGCTTGGCACACGAAAGATCTATATGTATTTCTCAAAATAAGAGAACTTGTTCTTTATGATTTCTTCCCTCAGACACTACACATCATTCCTCCCACTGCCATCAGATACAAGATGGCCTGTTTAGGACATTGTTATGTAGCTGCCCCTCTCAGGTGTTAGAGGATATATAGCTCTTTTTACCCTTAATTGTGTGTTGCCTTGATTTTATGAGCAGCTTACACAACCCAACATCATTTTTAGTGCTGTTTGGGGGATGGATATGTTTATTGATTTACAGAGCTTTCTGTGTTCATAAACTCTTTGGTATGGGGATTTGAACCAACCTTTCTGTGTAAATTTCTTCAGTGACATTATCCTTTTATAAACATTTGTAACCCACAGCCAATTGAAAAAATAAACAGTCAGGTTTGTGTGTTTGCGGTCAACCTATTTCTTGTGTTGGAAGGTGCCGGTAGCCTACAGTTTCAGTGCTACATAAATAAACCATTGTTGCATTCATTCACTTTGGTTTATGAACAGCAGAATCCTAGAAGTGTTTTTTTCTCCAATCCAAACCTCAATTATTGCTTTTAGAGAAATCCCTATTGAATTAGCACGACTGGATTCCACCCACAAAGACAGAAGTAATGTCTTATGTACAATTAGTATTTTGCAATGTGTTATAATTTGTGCTATACAAAATTAACCTAGCTTGAGATCACAGGTGTTCTTTCAAAGTATTTTTAATCTTGTTCCTTTGAAGTTAAGCATCACTGTTATTCCTTTCAAAACAAAAGTCTCTTTCAGATCTGCGTAAGAGTTTACAAAGAGAAGCTTTGGAGGGAACTGGACTTGGTTCTGCAGTGTGTACAATTCTCTGGGTCCTGATTTCACTGTTTATAAAAAAAAAAGTTTGTCCATTCCTACATTTTAGGGTTTCTGTGAGGATCAGACCAAACAGACTTTACTAACTCTCCAAAAATCTCAAGACTTAGCTCTACGTAGAAGAATGTTGTGATCTTCACTCCTGGGCAAGTTCCTCACCTCTGTGCTCTGAGTAGACATTCCATTGCCTTAACCATATTTTTTTTATTATTTATACACATGTGGAAACATACACCCCATTCACTCTCCCCTTCCTAAGCCACTGACTACAAATTCTGAAGAACTTAGTCTATATCTAGTTGTAATGGTTATATCAATTTATTTGCTCTGCTGAGTAGTGGTAGGTTTATGTTTCCTGACACCCAGCCAGGATGGGTTGACAGGAGTAACTAATGAACTGTTGAATTGTCTACAGAAATAATAAGTAGCACTTTCAAGGTAGTTATTTAATTGCTGCTTTGAATCACTACAAGGTCTTTTTCCCTCAGTGACTGGCAATGCTTAAGATGGTGGCTGCTCACTCAGCATGAAGGACTACAATGAGCAGAACCAGATACATACTCACAGGTGAGCATAAAGTGTGACTAAGAAATATGTGTACAGGATTTGGGGGTACTTCAGCCCATCCTAACTGATACACAGATGTCTTCCTTTCTTTGACAAATGTGACTGGTCATGTTGGATTCCCATGAGCCTCAGCATGCTGTTCTTCAACAATTATACTGCTAATAAGCAGGATTTACATTCATTCATATGATTCTTGATTCAGAGCTCTTACTTTCTTTATTCTCCAAGTTCTCATGTATAATTAAAAAGATTTCTCTAGGTATCTGAGTGAAACAATCATTCTCCATCATTTGATGGAGAATTCTCCATCATTTGATGGCTACACCTCCAGGAACCATTGCACATAGAAAATGTTTCATGTGGCCTGCTTTAAATTTGCAGTAACAAATCATATCAGGAAACAAATGGTGCAAAGACAGCAATAAGATGAGCCTTCATTATCTCTTGTAACATAAACTGATACTGCTTACATTTTATGTAACAAAAGGAAATGCCTTGGCCAAAGTTATGAAGCAAATTCACTAGTGTTACCAGCAAGAACCAAGCATATATTTGCCTCAAAAACTCAACTTACCACAGGTAGAAAGAAAATCTTATTTTCTCTATTGCCTGCTAATTCAAGAACTCTTATGAGTCTTCTAGCTGCCAGAGTATGTAAGGCACTCAAGCACATTATTATTGTTGATGATAGAGATTTTGATTAGCAGCAGTCATTTTTCTTTCTCTTGCTTCAAAGATTTTATAGACCAATGAATCTGTGGATATATCCATGCAAAATCTTTTAGACTGTGGTCCTAGTAGTCAAGTACATATAGATAGGGCAGAAAGTGAATAAAAGAGGAGAGATGAAAGAAAAAGTAAAACTTCAAGTAGAAAAGAAAAAGTAATGAATGTCAGAGAAAATAATATAGAAATGAAAGATGCCTTTGAGGAAACTCAAACAGGAAGCAAGATACCTCATGAAATTATTTTAAAAAGAAAGCAGTAAGATGAAAGAATAAGTAAGAGCAATCTCTTAACAGTACACTGTATTGACCAAATAGGTAAGACATGTGAAGATCAGAAAAGCAAAACATCTCACATCTGAAGATCAGTATTCAATGACAAGCAGTTGGGGAGAGGAGGGTATAAATTTTTTTAAGAATCTATATTAACAATCTGAATTGAAATTAGGGGAAAGGTGGAGATTTTTGCATGCATTGTATTGGGAATTTGTGTGTGAGGGACATCACATGGCAGAGATGACCCATATACTTCTTGTCGGCTTTTCTCAGCCCATCTGCTTGTATCAAATAGTCTGTAGAGCCTGAGCATGATATTATAAATATCCAAATGACCTTTGGGAGAAAAACGGTCTCCATCCTTGCATCATGCTACTGTCTTAGTCCCCTTTTATGTTATACTAAACACGACACCAGAATCTACTCAAATCTGCCAAATCTGGCTATATTATCACATGGAATTTGGGGTCTTGGCTGACATAAGTACATGGGGTAGATATCATATGGCAAGTCAGGAAGTAGGACTGGGCTTGCTTTTTCTATACATTATTCTCCAATGACCTAACTCTCACTCCTGAAGGACAACAAGCCAACCGCTGAGACCAGCATTAATCAATTCACAAGGGTGGAGCCGGGCATGATCTAATCACCTTCCTTTAGGGTCCACTTCTGAAAGGTCCTGCCACCTCACCACCACATACTGGCGACTGACCTTCTTGCACATAAGTCTTCAAAGGACACATGAAAATGATATTAAAGCTTAGCAATCAAGCTATAATGAACACTGCCCTTCTACTTTTCAAACACCTAGGTTTCCAGAATAACCTAAACATCCTTGTTTTATTTTCTCCTAAAGATAAATCCCTTTTTTCTATAAGCTTGGAGTCCTGAGGTTCAATGTTTGCTGATAGACCAACATTCTAGCTCATCTACAGAATCAGTTCTGAAAATAAAGATCAGATAGCCAGATGACTACATCACTTTTTGACTGTTCTATCTTGTCTCTCATTCCCTGCTACATTTTAAGATCCACACAAAGTTTCAGAAAAATAAAGGACAAGGATATTTGGGAATTATTCAGACTCACAAAGTTCAACAGGAAAATAAAGAGGAAGAGGAATGAAACAAGTCCATGATGGTGTCAGTTAAATCTGTTCCCTTTGAGGTTATTCCAAGAAGGGAAGTTGTTCAGCCATAAAACAAAGACCGTTCATCTTTATGCATGACTACCTTGGAACAAACGTACCTATTTTTCAAAACCTTTTGAAAGAAGCTTCAAAAAGAAGGAAGAAAAGTTCTTAGAAAACTCTACTCACATGAAATCAGAAAATATGTGAAGTTGAGCTAAAACTGAAGAAGGTTCTGATGCCATGCAAAAAGATAATTAAGAGTATTGTATTGAACAGAACAGAACAGAACAGAACAGCCAATCAGACCCTAATAGACCCTAAATAGCAGAAAAGGTAAAAGATGAGGTTAACCCAAACATGTCCATATTCTGATACGCTAAAGAGAAATTAACACTCACCCAGTCTTTTCCCCATAATGTTGTATGTATGCATATTCTTCTTAAGGTATATTATCTCAAAAAGTTCTTCAAAGATTCTAAAAAAGATATTTAGCACAGAGGAAACATGCTTAAAACGAATAAATATAAAATTCACAAAAGTAGACTTGGTGAGTAAGTTTCATGCAGGTAAGGACATTGTGCAGCTCATACTGTGTGAGCATATTAAGTCATAAGTAATTGAATTAAAAAGTTATTCAGGAAGGAATAGTTATTATAACTATTAACTTCATTTTTAGTGTAGGATGTTGGTGAATCCAGAAGCCTTCATTTGCTATTTCCATTACTTTCTACTACAAAATCAATTGTATTTATTTATTTTGATGTCCATTTTGGGGCTTGAACTCAAGGCCTGGGTATTCTCTGAGCTGTTTTGCTCAAGGCTAGTGCTCTACCACTAAAGCCATACCTCCACTTGGTGGTTACCGTAGATAACAGTATCACACTTTCCTGCCCAGGCTGGCATTGAACTGCAGTCCTTAGATCTCAGCCTTCTGAGTAACTAGGACTGCAGGCATGAGCCATCAGAACCCAGTGTATTTTAGTTCATTTTAAAGGAAAAGTGAAAGAAGAATGAAAATACAGGCTCAGTATTCTGTAGTATTGACTATCTCAGAGGTGTAGTTCCGATTGCCTGCTTCAAGATCCTTCATTCTATTCTACCTCTTCTTCCTATTTGGCACTAGAAAAACTCTTAATATCACCAAACTTGACTTCTCATCCATAAAGTAAAATGGTAATTCCATTCACATTCATTGTTGACATATGATAGAATTGCCAAAAGAAAGAATTGGAGGCAATGAGGCTCAGTGCTCAAGGACTGAGAAAGCTGTGCATCTGTTAACTATGAAACCTGGATAGATATAAATACATAGCTATATCACACATAATATATTGGGGGGATGGACATAAACTCACAGGAGAAGCAAAATGACCACACAGAAATACCAGATAATAATTCTTTGTTCCGCTCTTTGAAGTGAACAGTATTTCCCTTAAAAAGAACAACAAAAAAAGAGCTTAATATTATCTCTCCAATAAGATGATGAAGAAAGACCAGACATATTAGTGACCAGTAATATGAGACTGGTCCATGGCAACAAAGTAGAGATAGTATGCCGCTGGTGTTCTTGTTAGAGTGACCACACTCTGGGGAAAGGTTCAGAAGAACCAGAGATTCTAGACTCTATCATGAAACCCAAATGAAGTCACACATCTATAGACACAAGTGGGGGCTCAAAGTAATGTAACAGGCAGAGCAAACAGAATGAGAAAACATGACATCAGAAGATGCAGTCCATAGAGATAAGGCTAAAAAGCAGGTGGGAGTTTACTGGAAATGATATTGTTACTGAGGCTAATTTATTCTTAAATTGGAGAAGAATAAAACCAAGCTATTGTACATTCTCACAGACAAGCTTTAAACTCATGTGCCAAGAGCTAAACTGAGGGTAATATATTTGAGACCTACCTGTATTAGTTTTTAATCTGTAAATTATCTGTATTGTTTTATCTGTTTTCTTGAACTATTTTCCACTGACAAATGAGAAATTCAGAATTAATCAAAGGTGATATGGTGATAGAGAATAGTTGTATCCTGAGCTGTGAGAAATTGTGAATTCACGGTATGTGATGTATATACACATATATACACATACACATATACTTTGAGCTTGACACGTATTAACTCATTGCAAGTGAACATGTATGATAGTATGACTGCTCATGGAAATTCTGCATGTCATTTTTATATAGCAGAAACTGAACACAGTAGACTGTAGATGTACAAATGGGCCTGGGTAGTGACAATGTCCCAGATGGGTTACTTTTCCCTCCCCCATGTATAAAGGCACAAATACCATGAAAAATGAATGAAAGAAAAGAATAGATAGCTTTTCCAGGAATATAACTTTATATTGTCTCAGATGTATGAACCTGGTAAAGTATTCTCATTTACACCAAATAGAGCCCTTAGCATCAAACTCAGGAGGGTGAAATCTAAATTTACTTAGAGCACCGATGCCCTCATGTGGGAATATAAAACCAGTTAGCACAAATCTCAACCTCTATAAAGTGAGACTTCTGGGGAAATTCTGCATGCTGACACAGTAGAAATAAGCCCATAAAATGATCATCAATGTGCAATTAGAGTTTCCTTTTTTTTTCCATTACTATCTTATGGATAGTGTGTTTCTAGCATTAAAGACTGCTGGAAACCAGCAAAATAAGTGCAGAATGCCAATAAGTTATCCTTATTATGGCATGCATAAGAATGTTTTGGATATTTTCTAGTTAACAGGAAGTATAACATAAGAAAGATATTTTCTAAAAGCAATACCGTCTACCTTGAGATATTCCATCCATTATATCTATCTAACAATATCAATTCCTAGATGCTAATTTATTGAGGTAGGATTGTATGTAAACTCAAAAGCACAGTCCAAAGTTTCTGTATAAGTACTCCAGGCTAACCAATTGTGCAACTGGAGAGCCCAACATTCTTGTAACCTAATATAGGGAAAGATAATCCAGTTGGAATTTTAGAAATTTACTCTAAAATTCAACCAGCTCTCCTCATTGCAAAAATGTACTATCTCAAAGTTCTCCACTGGAAAATAGCCACACTCGGAGGCCTGGAAAATATATCTTAAAGTGTAAAGCTCACTGGGAAACCTAAACATTCAGAAAACTCAGAATATTCTGTAGCTGTAATAGTAGTTTTTACTTTAATTTTCCATGACATTTTGGCAGTATTTTTGTATTTGCACAAAGTCATTTATACAAGTCCTGCTTGTCTCTGCCCTCAGATCCAGACTCTGCTTTTCCTTGCTGGGAAATCTTGCTCAGGTTTAAGGACTAACAGTTAAATTGTATTGTTGGCTGAGTGTCCTCTACTTATGCCTAGCTACTCAGGAAGCTGAGGTCTGAAAACGGTGATTCAAAGCCAGCCCAGGCCAAAAAAAAAAATATCCTTGAGACATTTATCTCCAATTAACCACCACACACAAAAAGACAATCAGCCAGAGTGGAGCTGGGCATCAACTGGTAGAACACTAGCCTAACCTTGAGCCAAAAAAGCTCAGGAACGGTGTGGGTCCAGGCCCTGAGCTCAAGCCCCAAGCCTAGCACAAAACAAGGAAAAGGAAGGAAGGAAGGAAGGAAGGAAGGAAGGAAGGAAGGAAGGAAGGAAGGAAGGAAGGAAGGAAGGAAGGAAGGAAGGAAGGAAGGAAGGAAGGAAGGAGAGTGAAGGGAGAAAGAGAAAGGGAAGGAGGAAGAAAGAAAGAGAGCAAAATGGAAGGAAGGGGAAGGGAAGGAAGAGAGAAAAAGGAAAAAGAAATAAAAAGGTGGAAAGGAAGGAAGGAATGGAAAGAAAGATGGAAGGAAGGAAGGAAAGAAAGAAAGAAAGGAAAGGAAAGGAATTGTAGTTTTGGTTGGGTTCATTCAGGAAGAGGCATTGGCAAGAGACTAAGCAGGAATAAAAGAAGTTCCAGTTGCTGTAGACGGAATGTTCAGAGCTCCATTAAAATTTTTGTGTTGAAATATTTAATGCCAATGCAATGGTGTTGGGGTTAATCAGGTCATGAGGATGGTGCACTTATGAATGGGGTTATGTCTACAGTGAACTCATTTGCCTCTTCCATCATTCGAGGGCCAGAGAGTGTGGTTCTTTGACCCAGAAAGAAGGCCCTCATCAGAGACCAAGCCTGCTAGTGCCTTCATCTTGGACTCCACAGCCTCTAGAACCTGAGAAATTAAAGGGTTATAAACTTGTGTTCAATTTATTTCTGCAGCCTGAGAATAATAAGGCATATAATTCTACACAAAACCATACAATACAATTCTAAAACAACACTGAGAATGCTCTTTCTTTCATCTGTGATCAGCCAATCCAGTGGTGACTGGATTAGCTTTAGTCCTACTTGTCTGGGCACTTTCTGTGTGTTCCTAACTCCTTACCAATAAGCTCTTTCTGGTTCTGATTCTAATAATCTCCCATCTACCTCTCAGTACATTTTCCTCTCTTTCCATGAGAGCAGTTCCTTGGAATTAGAGTTCCTGTTGACTTTCATCAACTCTAACCTATTTGATAGTCATTCTCCATTATGAAATCTCTTATTAGAGTAGGTTCTACTCTTCTGACTTGACTGTGTCTGAGGTGGTAGACCTTAAAAGCATTCATTGTTTCCCTCTCGAATGGTATATATTGTCTTCAATTCAAATGAAAACATGGAGTATTCTAATATTCATCACTGACTACATGGGCATGTCTTACAGGAACACAGAAACACAGCAAGTGATATGCCAGACTCAACAGCATATTGAGGATTCTGTCCAGGGATTTTATTAGGTGTTAACAGAGAAAATTCTAAAGATGTAATTTGGATAGAATTAAGGACTAAAGCTCAAGGAAAACATGGCAATGTAAGAACATGTTTTTAAAAATCCTCTCAAGCTCTGCCGGTGAACAAGTTGGGAGAATGGTTTAGACAGAAAGAACAATACCATAAAGGCTTTATTCAAGCAAGTGTTTATAATGGCCTCCTCCTCTTGCTACCACTTAAAAGAACATTGGTTTATTAGGACAGAAAATGGACCAAGTAGGGAGGTAACTCCAGAGGCGTCACAGCTACTTGGCTCTTCATCACAAAGTGCAGACAGAAGTTGAGAAAGGAAAAGTTCTCTTGGAACATACCTGGAAAGAAACTCCTTCAGTGGGCATGAGGTGAAGTAAGGCTTCCTGCTATGTTGAATCTTCAAGAAAAAGCCAGCCACCAGCCCCCACCTGGATTGCCACCTAAAACAGAACAAAGGAAGCATTATCTTCTTGCTTTCTACTACTTGAGCCACAACTCCAACCCAGCATTTTTCCAGTTAATTAGAGATAGTTACTCACAACTTTCTTTCTGGGCTGACTCTGAACCATGATCCTCCAGGACTCAAATTCCAGATTAGCTGGGATTCCAGGTATGTGCAATGGTGCTGGGGCATCCATCCCAGGCATATTTTAATTTTGTTTTGTTTATGCCAGTCTTGAGGCTTGCATTCAGAGCATGGGTGCTGTCACCGAGGCATTTTTGTTTATTTATATGTTTGTTTTGCTCAAGATTAGCATGCTACCATTTGATCCACAGTTCCACTTCTGGCTTTTTAGTGGTTAATTGTAAGGAAAGAGTCTCACAAACTTTCCTGCCCTGGCTGGCTTCCAATCAAGATCCTCAGATCTCAGCCTCCTGATTAGAATTAAAGGTATGAGCCACTGAACTGGCTATGTTTAATTATGTTATATGGATTCTTCCTGCTCAAGTAAGAGGTGTATTTTGTTTCTTCTTCAGTTTTCTGTTTCTAAATCCTAATTCTTGATTCTTCTACATATAAATCTTGCATATTTCTTTTATATCTGTCTTTTGAACCAAGTAGATGCATATTGGAATTTTAATTTTCCTACCTTTTTTTTTTTTTTTTTTTTTTTGGTAATACTGGAGATTGAACTCAGGACCTCATGCTTACCAGTGAGGTTATACAAGCCAAGTTCAGTTTTTCACATAGAAAACTAAGTTGATTAAGTTTTCCCTAAATTTAGAATTCACTTTTTGAGTTACATTAGCCATATTTTAAGCATTTGTTAACAGTATAAGCCCAGTGTCTACCATATTAGACAGTGCAGATTACTAATTATTTCCATTATTGTAGTAAGTTTATTCTGGACACTGCCATTGCAGACACTGAGTTGTTAAGAAGAAAAACAAGTGTATTTTTAACCTTTACCCAAGTCTCCAAGTGCTTTCTCCCTACTTCCTACTCTCATGTCTAGATAGCCAATGAATCTACATGTACTAGATAACAAAGTTGTAAAGCAGTGAAGTCTTGGTCAGCCTGGGTATGAGTCACTGTGGAGAAATAGCTTTTCTAGTTCATCTCATATGAAGAGGTAGGTCATTGACTCACAAACAGTAAACATTTGCTGTTACTTCCCTGTGATCTGAGGTTGTTTGCTACTGCATGTTAATCTACTTGACCATGACTAAGTTATAGGTCAAAAGTGACAGGAGCATGTCAGGCACGCCTAGCTCGTGCCTACGTAGGAGGCTGAGAGCTGAGGATCACAGTTTGAAACCAGCCTAAGCAGCAAAGTCCATAAGACTCTTATCACCAATTAACCAGCAAAATGCCAGAAGTACAGCTGTGCCACAAGTGGTAGAGGGCTAACCTTGAGCATAAAAGCTGAAGGGACAGAGTCCAGGCCTGAGTTCAAGCCCCAGGACCAGAACACACACAGACACATACACAAAGACACACAGAAGCACACACACAAATACGCGCGTGCGCACACACACACACACAAACACATACACACACATAGTGGTAGGTAGATATAAGGAACAATGAATAGTTGACAAGTTGGTTCTAAATGCAAATATTGCATTTAGAACAATTCTGAGAAATATAGAAAAAGATATTTTAGCTATTATAGTATAGTCTAAAGTTACAATGAAAAAGGATGCAGGGCTAGGCAGAAAGATCAATGGAAGAGCGATGCGAGCAAATTTAATGTGAAAGAAAGGTCTCATTTCTAATTACCTATGTTCACTCCTGACTCCCTTGAGTGCTAGGCAGAATCTTAGGGTATGAGATTCAATACCCCCTCTCTACTCTCTAAGATGACTCCCCCAATAGAGCCATCTGTCAGCCAGACTCACCAGCACCATGCACCTTTATAATTCTATAATCCCTTAGTCCCATCCTCAATGAAGGCTGTCTCCACTCTGTTTTGTCTTTAATTGTAATTGCCTGAGGCATTCTATTAACTTGCTGTCTGTTAACATTCCTCAGAGTTCTACCCACAAAACCACTGCTATGCTGGGCCTCACTGTTCATATTTTTGAATGAAACTGGATTGTTTATCTCACTCAATATAATAGTCTATAAAACAAAAGGTTGATTTTGGTCTTTTAATCTGATTTCATCTATAGTTGCACACTTCTTTATTCTACTAAAATAGTCCAACATCTTCCATAGAAAACAAGCTTTGTATTTCATTCATCTCATTAACATTAATGTCTGCAAATGATGGTTTCTGTTCAACTATCTCTCTCTTCATAACCACCTTAACTTATAACTATTACACACAATAGACTCCCCACTAGCAGATAAAATTACACTGACAATCTTAGCAATGACATTGGTCCTCATTTTCTACAGCATGTTCTATTCAAATCAAACATCATATACCAATTTGTTTAATGATTACTTTTCAGTCTAAATAAAACCTAAAGCTGGGTGCTGGTGGCTCACTCCACCTAGTCCTAGTTGCTCTAAAGGCTGAGATCGGAGGATTGTGGTTCAAAGACAGCTGGGATAGAGCAGAATGGGAACACTATCTCTAGTTAAACAACAAAACACCTAACTAGAGGTGTGGCTCAAGTGGCGGAATACCAGCGGAAGAAGCAAGCCAAGCAAGCTCAAGAGGCCCAAAGCCTGATCCATGATACCAGCATCAAACAAATAAAAATAATAATAGTGAAACTTGAATATCCATTTGCCTTTATTTTTCCAACTATATGTGGAGATGGCTAGCCTTTAGATGAAAAATGTCCACACTTTTCAGTATACCAAAAGCAGATACTAGATAGTTCATCTGAATTTTAAAATTTGAATTTTAGAAAGTGAGATATTTTATTTCATTTTGAGGTTGGAATAGTAAAATAAAAAATTCACAAAAAGGATTTATATGTTGTTGAATCGACACAAATGATTTTTTATTTAAATAAAAACATAAGTTACTTATGCTAATATATGTTTATAAATAATGCTTGTAAATAGTGTTTGTTATTTATTTGTTTTTGTGCCAGTCCTGGGGCTTGAACTCAGGGCCTGAGCACTGTCTGTGAACTTTTTTGATCAAGGTTAGCACTCTATCACTTGAACCACAGCTTCATTTCTGGCATTTTGTTGGTTATTTAGAGATTGGAGTCTCACATCTTTCCTGTCCAGGCTGGCTTCAAACCACAATCATCATATCTCAGTCTCTTTATTAGCTAGAATTACAGATGTGAGCCACTGGCTCTCAAGTCTTCAATCTTTTATGAAAATCCTCATGTATAGATACAATTTAATCAGGCTGTGTACTTTCCTTATGCTCATTTGCCTGATGTCAGTGTGTCTCATAGGTGTAGCTGAAGATCAGATTTAAGGAACAATGTGGGTCCAGGTGGTCTCTGTAGTAGTCCACAGCTGGAAACCTATATCTTCCACTCCACCCCCAAATCAATCTCCAAGGAAATTTCATCCCAGAGATGGTTAGAATAACATTTGAACATAGCTGAAACCGTGAAATATAATGCCAACTAATTTTGCAGCAACAGCAAATATTCCCAAAATAAATGCTTGCCCAGTGGACACAGTGCTTAATGCTCATTTAAATGATGGTGACACAAAGACTACAAAATTGTCTCTGTGATTTCACGGAGTTTCTAACAAGTTACTTATAACCCATTTTGGATTTCCCCATCCTAATTAAACAAATCCTGCCAGGCCAGCCCCTACCCATGCCCAAACCATGAACTCTGTTAATGACCTATCCATCAAATCTCCACACACACCAAAGCCCCTCTGGGATGGAAAGAAGAGTTTCCAGGTCTTCACTGAAACGATTCTCCTGAGATTTAACACGCAGCCCTCAGGGAAGTTTGGTACTGGGCAAGTCTGCATATTTCAAACTTAAAACCCTGGGCTGGTCTCTGAGGATTCATCAGAAGGAATCCCAGGCTCTCACTCTCCCAGGGACCTAATCAACTTTAAAATGCTAGCAAAATGCATTCATCTTTGACAGCTGTGTCTTTTGCCTACAGAAGAGAGAAGCAGGAAATCTCAGCATGTTGGCTGTGAAGCAAGAAGAGGCCACAGGGCCAGGGCACACTAGGAACTGCCTTGAAGGCAGCTCTAAGGAAGCTACTGGAATTTGTTTTGGTGATTGAGGATCTCTCTGCCTTCCCAATGCACCCATCAAAGCAGCTACACTCTTCCTGCTCCTGTTTTATACATTGGACTTCCTGCAAGACTTGGCCTGAGGTGTGAGGAAAAATTGCAAATGACTGAATTGGATGAAAAGATTTCTGAGTACCTTCAGTGGAAAACAAGGTACAGTCTAGCACAGCTCTGAATTAACTATCTCATTCTGTGAGGATTCTTGGTCTTCCTTTTCCTTTGATCTATTTCACAACTCTGTATGTTTATGGATAATGGATAGCAATGCATGCAACACTTGTCTACAGATGTGCAAATTCTGTCCAGTGGGGGAAGGGACAAGTGGTCAGCCTCTCCCTCTGAAAAATCAGTTTTGCTTTTCTGATTCAGCTATAAAGGTGTAGCATTTCTAATTCTTTGAATAAATTGTAGTATTGTATTGGTGTTATATTTCTATGAGAATCATGATTTAACACTCTAAATCATTTAAAGGAAGAAATAAAATAATTGTCTCATGTCCCAATCTCACCATTTCACAGAGGAAACTGAGGCCCAGAGAATTGAAGCAATGAGTCCAGATATGGCCTACATTTTTCTCACCAAATGAACTGCAATGCTAGGTGCTTGATCAGGCTAATGAGGGATGAAGTATTTATGCTTCTCCATACGTTGTGATGTATGGCTACTAACATTGCGGCTGAAGGACCAGTGTGGAAGGTTCTGGAGCCACACAATTCAATTCCCATTTCTCTTCTAGGCATTTAAGTTACTTTTTCTTTTCTTTAACTTCCTTATCTGGAAAACTGAGACAACCATAGTACTTACCTCTTAGAACTGGCATAGCCTTAGCTCCTAAATCTCCTACTGCCTCTCAACACAGTCACATTGGCAATTAAATTTCAACATGAGTTTCAACAGGACAAGCCATGTTCAGAACATAGCAATACAGTCAATTTTTGTAGATTTTCTTTCCCAGCTAACAAAAATTTCTACATTGGACAGCTTCAGACCAAACTGATTCAGTGTTCACTTAGAAGAGAGTATCGGTTGTAGTAAGAGAGAATCATTGGAAACATGGATTTTTGTTGTTGTTGTTTTGTCGTTGTTGTTGTCGGTGGTGTAGGGGTAGTGATGTATTTTTGCTTTTGTGGGGAATTTGTTGTCTTTGTATTGGGTTGGGAGGAACAAAAGGGAGGCAAAGAAAGGGAGGGAGGAAAGATGAACAAATGCAATCATGGTGTTCAGTAGATATCATGTGGGCAGTGAACGATGCACCTTGTGGGCAAAGACAGGAGGGGTAGACTGAGGGAATGCAAAGGGAGGAGAGACATTTTCCAAAAAGAAATGTACTCATTACCTGACTTGTGAAATAGTAACCCCTCCGTACAAAACCTTAATAATAACAATATAATTATACTGAAAAGGGAGAATCATTTATAAGCTGGTTGTGGAAGCAAAACAAAGATAATCTGTTTGATGGATTATGGTGGAAATGTCCTTCTCAGTGACTAGTAGGTGGTTTCTGATTGGCTAAGCTTAATTTTCATTTTATTATTTACATCATGCTTTTGCCTGCTTAGCGGGCAGGAAGCTGTCTCAGCCTATTTACCTCTTTATTATTAAGTTTTAAAAATATATGACCTTAGTACAATTGCTAGCTTTATCATCCCTGATAAGCCAAGGCATAGTTTGATGATAAAAGAGTCATATCTTGAAGTATACTACGACAAAATAAAAGGATACCTTGATTCAATCCTTCAATGCCATTGTAAAAAGTTGCATATAAAATAAAAATGTTATTCATTGAATTCTATTTTGATGCTGTTGAAAATATCTTGCGGGGCTGGGGATATAGCCTAGTGGCAAGAGTGCCTGCCTCGGATACACGAGGCCCTACGTTCGATTCCCCAGCACCACATATACAGAAAACGGCCAGAAGCGGCGCTGTGGCTCAAGTGGCAGAGTGCTAGCCTTGAGCGGGAAGAAGCCAGGGACAGTGCTCAGGCCCAGAGTCCAAGGCCCAGGACTGGCAAAAAAAAAAAAAAATCTTGCTTCCAGTAATTATGTTGCAAATTACTTGATGGATTTTTTTAATCTAATAATGAACTAAAATCTACCTCCCATTGATTTAAAGCATTTAAAGCAAATTTCATACTTAAGGACTATGTTGTTATTGGATGACACATAAGTATCATCACAGATTAAATGGCTAAATGGCCAGATTCTAGCATAATTTGGCAACATTTTGCTTAAACTCTGAATATTTGATAGACCTTAGTAATAAAAACATCAATATTAGTAAGAAAAGCATTAACATGCTCTTATTTAACTATAGTTGGGATATCTAATTGTTATGTATTTGATTCTATATTTCTCTTAGTAGATTCCATAATTCTCTTAGAACTACAGTAATAGTATTGCATCAACACTTTAGCCTTCCTTATAAGCATCCACCACAGTGTTGGTACATAATAGATGGTCAGTAAGTGTTAAATGAGCTAGAAATTATTGTGTGACAACATATTATATTACTCTCTGATGACCATATACAAACTGTGACCTGAAAATGAGATTTAGTACTAATCATTTGTACTTCATGGGTACAGGGTTGTCTCTTGCTCACTTTGGTTCTTCATTATTGTTCCACCCCTCTAAAATCTCTTTTACTCTGTGATTCTAGGATACTCTATAATTAGAAGCCAGTGAGGCATCAAACCACTTCCTCTGGGCAAGTTTGTGCCTTAACACCTCTCAGTGACCTTCTGTGCTAATTAAACTACGTGTGAGAATAAAGAACATTGGTACTTAACTGAAATAAAAAGCAATTAAGTGGAAACATTTGGAGATGATTGTATGTTAATAAGAAATCTTAATCAATGTGTATACCTAGGAGACTAGCAGGAGTCCCTTTGAAGAGTTGGCATTCTCTAATCAAACAAATACAGCTTCCTTGTTTCCTAAGATGTGCACAAGCTTATAAAAATCTTTGATTTGGGCAAAGACAGAGAAAAAAAATGCTGTCTTCTGTTTGTCTCTTTGTAGTTTTCTGGCAATAATAGAGTATACCCAAAGCAAAGTTTACTTTCTCTAATATATTAATTTGGAGTGCTCTAAATTGTAGCCAAGCAATCTAAGCTTGACTTCTGAAAATTCTTTCTAAATCTTGGAAGCACACTAGTAATTTGTGTTACATATACAGAGATCAAATAGATTAAATACAGAAAGTTTAGATCAGAGGCTAGCCTAGCAAATGGCAGGCAATGAGTCTTTTCTTTTAGCCTAAGAATTAAGAATACTTTCATATGTCTGAAATTATTACAAAATATTTTTAAAATATGTGACAAAGACCATCAGATATTTACCACCTATCCTTTAGACACCAAGTTTCCCAACCAACAAGTTACTTAGATGATAGTATGAAATGAAAATATTATATACCCCAAGCATATGCATGTATCCTACCTCCAAATAAAATAACTTTTAAAGTCCAAAATAAGGAGCATAAATTGTAAATTCTTCATTAAATATGGATTCTCTGATTATTCATCCACACAATAGTCACTCACTAAATATTTATATGATTCTAATTTTGTTCATAGTTCTCTCATTTGCTTATCACAGATGCCTTTGCAGGTATTCCTTGCCCTGTTTTTCACATGAGGAAACTAGAACAGCACTTATTATGGATTTAAGCATTAAATTTTACTGGTTCTTGCTGCTGTTTACAGAAGGCCATGTCTGTTCACATTACAGCCCTTTGCCAGCCTAGACTTCTAGGGCTGCAGCCCTTGTTACAGCTCAGCAGCAGGCAACACCTGTCAGTGTTGCTGCTCAGAATCAAGCAATGCCAACAGTGGTTGCCATAGTTTCACTGCCAGTTGCTGCTGCTAAAGCTTTCTCAAGTTCTTGTCTCAGGAATTTGCCAGATAAAGTCACCAAACAACGAAGGTTGAGTGTGAAGAACTTCATGTAGAAGAACTTTATTTAGAAGTGCTCGCTGCTTTCCCAGTATAGTGGTTTTGTTGTCTCTATTACAATTAGGCGTTTGTTTGGAGGTTACTGTTTATTGGTTGGTCCTAAGACATTCTTATTGGCTGTTAATTCCTAATCAGGTTCTTTCTTGAAATCCTCTCCCAGTCATAGGACCGTTATTAGAACTCAAGGAACAAGAAGTGGCTAAAGAGGGACAGAGGCATGTTGCTTTGTTTCCCAGCTGGAATCTGTTTTAAAATGATTTGTGTCTTTTGTGACTAGTTTCCTCCATGTCCAGACAATATTTTGTCCAGGGCCTGGGCCCTAAGTAGTCTACCCTTATATTACTATAAAGCAAATACTTCTGTGGTATCAAAAACAATTTTATATTAAATTCAACATTTTCCCACATATGCACTATAAATTTTCTTTTCAGGTATTTCCTTGTCTTATTTCACAGATACTGAGAGGTATGCTTCAACCACTTTGACAGGGTTGTGTAGTCAACACATTTCCTGAATTGTCCAGATTAGTGAGATGATTCAGTAAGCCACAAGATTTTCAGTGTGCTTTACACAATCTGTTCAGAACATCTGATTCTGTGTAGAGTAAATATCAAAATGACTGTGAACCAAAAAAGCTTCAACACCTCCAGATAAATAATAGAGTACTTAGTAACACTTAAAATAATCTGAGATTTCTACAATGGCTTTTACTTGGAAAGTTAAAAACCCCTAGGATTTTGGGCCCATATCTTTAGAAATTAACATTTATGAGGTTAAAGACAGACTTGCTTGATGGTAGGGGAAAATATGTGAATACCAACTTCACTCAGATTAACTGAATCTATAATGTTCTATAATCTGCATATAATCTGCACATGGATCCAATTAAACACTTATGGGCCCTTTAGAAAAATAAGTAATATTTGATAAGGCATGTCTAAAGACAAATGTTGACTAATGTTGATAAATGACAATCTTTATTCATTATTTTTTCTAGTCTAGACTACTTCAGGTAATGTTTTTAATGGCCCAAGAATACAAATACTACTGTAATTCACACACTACAAGCAAGGGAAACAGGAGGTCTGAAATGTTAAGTATTTCATCCATAGGAACATGGCAAGTGACAAGGAAAGGATCCAAATAGGATGTACTGAATCTATATCTTTACTTCTTGTCTTTTTAAAAAATTTTATTGTCAAGGTAAAGTACAGAAGGCAGGTACATATGTTAGGTAGTGAGTATATTTCTTGTCAAACTTGTTACCTCCTGCCTCATTCTTTTCCCATCTTCCCTCCCCCTTAGCCGCCCCCCCTCCCACCACCAGGTATACAGTTAGTTTACAACATATTGTCTTGTAAGTATTGCTGTTGTATTGGTTCACGTTTTACCCTTTGTCTCACCATTTTAATGTTCCCCTTCCCTTCCCTAATTCAGACAAACATATAAAATACCCAAGGTACCTAACCTGCTTATCTCATCTGAAAATAGAACACAGATCTGATGTCTTAACAGCCTGAGCAAATTACTTAACTCTGAATTCTTATCATTTCTCTTGAACAATGCTGTGAGTATAAGTAATGGGAGGTGTGTGTGGTTCTAATAGAAAAGTAGATGCACATGTGAGATGGAATACATTATGCAAATTTAAGATGTATTTACTGTTGTTATTTTGGGATGCAAGTACTGAACTTCCCATGATGCATTTCACCCTCCTATTCCTCATTATTCACAAAGGAGAAAAGGAAGAGACATATCTTTTGAGCAATGTTAATTTCATCCTATGGCTTTTGATTATTCATCTCTCAAAGTGATCCACTCTCATTACATTCACTCATTCACTCTAAATGCTTGGCAGACATCCAAACACAGATTTGTTCAACTCAATCATCTAAGTTTATTGTCTTAAATAAATCACACCTGACAAATCATTCATGCTTCAAAATGATCTGTAAAAGTTGCTGCTAAAGTGACAATGACGATTCCAAAAGTCATGGACAATTTTAAGGCTTTTCACAATGTATACCTCGTAAAGTTAAGAAGAGTGAAGAGGGGTAGAGAGGGGAGGGATAGCTTGGAATATTGAAGGGGAAGACATTGATCAAGATATATTGTATTCATAAACTGTTTTGTTAAGTGGCAACTCCTTTGCACAACAACTTAAAGGTAATTTTTAAAAGCTTGACATTTTATTTTAATTATACAGTGATTTTTATTACTTGTATGAAATTCATACTTTTAAGAGATCAACTAGGGACATTGTCCATAAAAGCAATGTACACATGAAATGTCTTGAAGTGTCAGTGCTTGTTTAATTCAACATTTTAAAAATGTTAATATAACTGCTTCTGAGTGGATCAAAAGCTAGACGTAGTTTATTTTCATAAAGAGCTATCAGAAATTCATTTACAATTCTCTAAGTACACAAAGAAAAATGAAAAACAATCTTCTCAACATATATCCTTACAATGAAAGAAAAGTAGATTGATTATAAGATCCCAATGATCACAAATAGTTGAACTTCAGAATCTACATTGGGAGGAGATAAAGTAATGAAATAATGTATAATCAATCTATTTCGATAATATGATATTAAAATCAGTCAGGAAAAATTCGGGAAATGTTTTCCCAGTCAATCCAGCACTAGTATATGAGGGAATGTGGAATAACCTGGAATAATTAAAACAATTTGTATGAAATGTAAATAGGAAGACTCTATCATCAAAACAATTTGTATGAAATGTATTGCTACTTGGTGTTTACCTGAATCTAATATCTAGGAACAACTGAATTTTGTATATTTATCATCTCACAGCTAAGTAATGAATATATGCTTAAAATGTGGGATTGAGGGTAATTTGTAAAAGTCAATACCATTTCACGTTGTATTTCCCAGCTTACTGCTCAACCTCCTCTCCCACCATAGCACAGGAAACCACCACGTATGAGTAGGGCAAAAAGCACTGGACTAAAACAAACCCTGCTTCTATCTGCAGATTAACTACTTCCTTTCCTGACCTGAAGAAATTCTTATAAAACGAAACATATTAGGTTACAAGGTTCTCCTTCTGGATCAGGCCCTAAAATACTATCCTCCTTGTGTCCAGGGGAAACAAATCCAAGTAAAGAGCCAGAAATAGCAGCACAGATGCTTGAGAAAAAGGTCTGCTGTAATTTGTGTTCTTAGCAGATCACTGAGGATGATTGTAATTAAGTAGACCACGTTACACACTATTTAGTGTCCTTTTAATTATAGTCTTTTGGAATACAGCAATTAGATCCAAGAAGATAGTTATTGCCGGGCACCGGTGGCTCACGCCTGTAATCCTAGCTACTCAGAAGGCTGAGATTTGAGGATCGTAGTTCAAAGTAAGCCTGGGCAAGAAAGTCCATGAGATTCTTATCTCAAATTAACCACCAGAAAACCAGAAGTGGCACTATGGCTCAAGTGGTAGAGGGCTAGCCATGAGCTGAAGAGCTCAGGGACAGCACCCAGACCCAGAGTCCAAGGCCCTGATAGACAAAAAAAAAGAAGAAGAAAAAGAAGAAGATAGTTATTAATTACTTAAATCGAAGCCCATTGTATAAAGGAAAATTTTTGTCACATTCTTGATTATGATAATTGATGTCATATTAAATACTAAATATGAACTCAATTTTTTCAAATATTTTCATCATTGAATTTGCCTCTATCAGATTCAAAAGTGTTTATATTATTAAAACAATGCTACATGTTCTTAAATAGTATATATTAACTATTTATTTTTCATATGCAACCCACAGGAATGTTGGTATTTCATTAGATAAACCAAATTTTTTTTTCTTCCACATAGGGATATTACATTTCATCCTCTAGAAAACATTATTTCAGCAGATGACAGAGTTAGGTGATTGGTTACTTTGGTAGCCATTCGCCTAGGAAATGCAGGTAATTTGGACAAACATACAGACTTCTCCATTTTTTTAAATTTGAAATTCTGGGGTCATCAGAGTGCAGGTTCCAAACATCTCAGCTAATAAAGCAGTGATCTGTATCCTCCAGAACTGTGTAGGGATTGCTTTGAAAAAAAATAAGCGATAGGGAATGGCACCACTGGTTCATGCCTGAAATCCTAATACTCAGGAGTGAAGACCTGGAGGATCTGAATTTGAAGCCAGTCCAGGCAGGAAAGTGTATGAGACTCCATCTCCAGTGAATCTCCAAAAGTCCAGGTTTTTCGTATAAATGGTAGAGTGCCAACTGAGCAGGTTCAAGGCCAAGTTCAAGTCCCGGTACCAGAAAAATACATGGATACCCATCCAATTACTCAGGTACACAGATATATAAATGCACACATATACAATTACACACACACAGATATACTCTTAGACATGAACACATAGAGATAAATAAGTGGATGTGAAGATCTAGATCTATAGTCTAGTTGATAATATTGTAATAATGTCAATTGTCTCATTTTCATATTATGCTGCAGTTACATAACATGTCACTATTTGGGAGAAGGTGGTTGAAGGACACATAGGTTCCATGTTCTATTTTTGCAGCTCCCTGGGAGTCCTAGTTATTTCTAAATTTTAAAAAAAGGTTTTATATAACCCCATGAACAATTATGCCACGGGGGATTGAGTTTTACCATATGTACAGTGCTGAATCAGTACCTTAAGGGGGAAAATGAGCTAAATAAAAATTTTTTAAAACAATGAAACAATCATTTACCATTTCTAATAGTATTTGACCTAAAGCTTTGTGAAAATTAAAAAAATGCTAACATTAGGTGAGAATTGAGGCCATAATTAGTATTTTACTTGTAAATGTGCAACAACCAGCTTGTAAATAAGAAGCCATGCTTTGCAGCATTTACTACTTTTTATCCTACAAATATTTCCATCATGTTAAACTTCATGCTTTGCACATAATATTAATCCATTCACCAAATATCTGAAATGTAGCCATGAGTTTTCACATCAGACCTCTTGCATGAAGAGAGTGGACTCTGATGGAGTGTTGATCTCATGATTTTTCTGGCACTTGGGAGAGGGTGCAGCTAGAACTGGACCTCTAAGGCTTAAGTCTACCTTGTCTTGTTCTAAATCATCATGACTCCTGACAACTTCTTCTGCCAAGTGGGTCTTTTGTCTGTTTACTTTATATTGGAAGCAAGACTCAGCCACGATAAAAAAAAAAAAAAATCTGATACAAGTTGCTAAGGACATGCCATTAAGCATTCTTCTATGGAGTAACACAATATTTATTAATGTAATTTTCCCCCTTTGATGGATACCCAAATCATGCTACCACTGTCACCAATTTGCTTTATCTATGATTTTAGAAAAACAAACCATTTTATTGTATTAGGACACTGTGTCTGCAATCTCCCCTAAAAAGAAAATGTTCTTTTAGTTTTATCTTTAAGTCATTGTACAAAGCAGTTACTATTTAACAACTCAGCTTATGAATACATCCCATCTTGACCCATGTTATCACTTTTATCATTCTTCCCCATCCCTCTCAACCCTACACCTCCCCTCAATGTTCTTAATTTCATTGGATGACTGTATTCCCCCATCATCACCCTTTATTTGCCTACCTCCCTGTCCCAAGACCTCTCCCCACAGCTTTCAAGTAGCAATTTCCTGGTATTCATTCAATTCTAAGGAATCAGACCATTTGAATTCTCCCCTATAATTACCATACTTCAGTTAATCTGTATACACTTACATACAGACCCATATGTGATTACTTATACATTTATAAATGAGAGAACTTTTGTTTTAAAGACTTTGGTGCTCTTAACTGCAAATCTATTTCTCTTCTACCAGAGGGAGTGATATGCTCTTATAAAGAGTATGTCTCCTGGGTGATCATCAGTGGAACAGTGGCAGTGTGAAAGGACTCATAGCTAGAGAGCCAGATTCTTGTTCTTAGCCATAGATCGTGATTTATGTCCTTTTAAAATCCATCATGGTAAACCTTCTTAAGATTACAAATGGTAGGATAATTGAAAAACATGAAATTAATTTTAAATCACTTAGAAGACTTGCTTTTTTACACTGAATATTAAGAATTCATTAGACAGTTTATGAGTGTCTTTACTACCTCAGAGGAGATGCCACTGATAGCCATAATCTACCTGATAATTTTGAAAGCTCTCAAATCAAAATCCCCCAAAGCATGTTAACATGACTTAGATCTCTATGAAAGTTTCATGTTACTCATTGCTAATTCAGTTCAAATCTTCCTATGATTTCATAACATATTAAAATAAAACTTAAACTCATTCCATTACCTATAAGATTATGTTTTTTATAATTTTGTCCAGACTATGCATAAAATTAACTTTGCAAGTTACAACTTACTAATTTATACTCTGGGATGGATTATAATAGAGTGGCAAAAATTGAAACAAAAATTGAAAAAATATAATACAAGGAAATTTTACTGTCCATTTGTATAAGTATCATATAAAAATCTGTCATTCAAGTTGCAATGTAAAATTTTGTATTCATTCTTAATGCAGTCAAGAACAATTGTACAGCCCTAATAGTCCTAACTCTCCTCTTTCCTAATTCCATGATGATCAGCCCCCTAGACCCTCTGTCTCCTAAACACATCAAGCTTTCTTCTCCCTCTAGACATTTGTCCTTACTACTCTCCATTTCTGGAAAGCTATAGGTACACCTTCATCCTAGCTTATTTTTTTCATTTTTCCTTAATGATGTTGAATAATCTTTTATATACTTATTGCTGGTTTGACCAGCCTCTCCAATCAAGTGCCTATGTGACTTTTTATGCATTTTGTTTGAGTTGTCATCAACTAAGAATCTGTAATACTTTGTTTTGTTAGTGGACTATGGAATATAAGTAAGATCAATGAGTTTCCTGAGTGCCAACTGGAGCTCTGGGTTTTCCTTCACCTCGGGGGTATCTCCAGCATGAGATCACTCTTCATTTGTTGTAGAGCCTTCTATTTAGTAGGCCAGGAGACTGAGACACATCACTGCTCATCTAGCGTCTGGCCATCACATGTTGTATCTCAGAACTAAGCATCATTTCCACCTACAAAGCCAGACAAACGTTTAGAAAGCCTTTAAATAAAGTTCATGACACCAATTAGCACACATCTGTCTGCTGGTTTTCTTTCCTCTCATTAGAGTCTTCCTACTACGGTATACTCAGTCCCCCAGCAAATGGCCTTACCTGGAAAACACCTGTTGGCATGAAAATCTCCATTCATTCAAGAAGGGACTCATCTTCAATCAACATGACCAAACTAACAAAAAATTTGATAGAAACAACTTCCTTCAAAAATGATATAAAATGTCCAGCAAGCACATGAGTAGTAACCAATACTTTTAGTCATTAGAGAAATTTCAGTGAAAATTACTATTGATTAATTCATATCCCTAAGGGCTGCAGTTTTAAAAGAGGAAAATAACAGATGAGTTTATTTTAAAAATGGATCTTTCATACATGGATAGCAGAAATGTAAAATGGCTTAGCCAGTGTGGAAATAATGTGATGTTTAAACATGAAAAGAACTGAAAAAACTTCTTAAACAAATATTTGTGTATGCATAGTAATAACACATACATAATAGCCAAAATATTGAAACAGCTCAAGGATCAGTCAATTGATTGGAGAAACAAATTGTGGTTGTGATTACAATGGAATATTATTTAGACTTCAAAAGCAATGAAGTAGTTACATATTATAATGAAGACAACTCAAAACATGATGCTAAGCAAAAGAAGGAGATGCAAGAGAACAAGTGATTTTCTTTGTAAAACTTTGCCTAGAACAAATCATTTTAAGTGATGTAAGCCAAGTTCAAAGAGACTAACAGTGTCTGTTTACTCATATGCAGAAGCTAGACCTAAAATGCATGGAGACATGATAAATTATACAGATCTCTAGCAATGCCTATGTGCATCTGATCATTTATATAATACTTATTGAAATGAACTCCAGAAAATGGAAACAGGACTTTCAAAAAACAAACCAAAAAAATACTTACTTTGAACAAGTAAGTCCATGGAGACAGCACTGATCACTGGTTTCTGGGTCTTTGGGAAATACTGGAATGGGGGCAGCTTTGGGGATGATAAAAATATTTAAAAACTAATAAAGGTAGTATTTGCAAAATCTTTTGAGGGTATCAGGTGACACTGAATTGCCCACATATTTTCGTCAGGAGTAGCTTGCACTCAGGACTTGGGCACTGTCCATGAGCTTTTTAGTGCAAGGCTAGCCTTCTACCACTTGAACCACAGCTCTACTTTCAGCTTTTTTGGGTGCGTAGTTGGAGATAAGCATCTCAAAGTCTTCCCTGCCTCAGCTGGCTTCAAACCTCAATCTTCAGATCTCAGTATCCCAAGTAGCTAAGATTATAGGTATGAGCCACCAGCACCTAGCAAATTGCTTGCTTTTAAATGGTAAGTTCTCTATTTTGTGAATTTTTCCTCAACTAAAAGTGACCTTTCCTCCAGAAAAGTTTAGTTTATCTATCACATCTATACTTTTATAACATTACAGTGTTCTTTCAGAAATGATTTGAAAATACTTCCATTTATTTCTGGTTGTTGCAATGAAAAGACTACCCAGAAGTAAAATTCTATACATATTTTTCAACAGTTTCTGAAATTATTTTGTTGATTTGCTTATTTCCTTCTGTGTTGTCTGGCCATAGAAACCCTCAAATCATACATATTTTTCCTGAAGAGCCTCCATTAGAGAAGGGCAGTATCTCCTTGTCACTAGATCCTATAGTTCCTAGCACAGGGTTCAGTGCATAGAAAGACTCTAATAAACACTTCCTGAAGGCATAAATGTTTTCAGGAGAAACCATATGGTTATTCTCTTCAAATATTAGCTCCAATAAAACTTCCACCTGTCTTTGTTCTTGAGTTAATTGCTAAAAGTCTGTAGTTTACAGGGTTTAATGCTCTGTTGTCTCTAAAGAAAAGGCAGAAAGAGAACTTGGGAATAATCATTCCAGGCCTAGGACACAATTCTTCAATTCAAAAGTGAAGTTGCTCTGTGGACTAGACTTCAACATGAAGTAGCATAAAGTAAAGAAGTCAGATCAGGTGTCATCTGTGCTAAAGAGTTCTTGGGATCCAAGAGTAATAGGGGATGTTTACTTAGTGTCTGATCTCAGTTGACTGGCAAAGGTCTAGAGTATGAAAAAATCCCTGTCAATAACTTTGCTTTGAGTCATGCTCTCCGATGCTTCCCAACTGTCCTTAAGATCAAAGTGCACTGGATACTAACCCAATCTCATTTCACTAAATGCTATCAACCAAATTTAGACCTAATTTTCAGTGTGTGGGCTCTTAGGTTTCCAACCAGCCTTGACAACTTCAAAATCTATGTAACCAATTCTATTGACTTCGTGGGAAATCAGTCTCCATATTTAAGACTTAGCAGGCAAGGAAATGGCCAATGAATCTTCTTGGAAATCAAATAGCTGTTTTGGAAAATGGAAATTGCTTGCCTTGATTAAAGCCACCCTTGGAAAAGTGGATACAATATAAAATCATGTTGTTTTTTTCCCCCTGAAGTCCAACTTTAAGTTTCTAATGTTTATTCATGTTCTTATCTTGTATATTCAATGAAATCTTAAACAGAAGGCAGAGGATTTAAAGTTGTCTCTTATCTTCCAAGGTTTGATTTCCATGTAGCTTGTACTAAATAGATTTTTATTATCTCATGCTTTTAAGTATATATTTTACCATTCCCTTGACAAATTCTCTCGTCCCTAATCATTTGTACTTTGAGTAGCTAGTAACATCTTTAAAACTCTATACATAGAATCTTCCATGTTGTTACTTTATCTTTATCAGTGACTATTTTTTAAAATGTGTTTGAAGGGAGGCTGCTTTACCTCCACATCTTATATGTGAAGTATCACAGGAGATCTAGTGAAAATGTATATTAAATATGATTATAATACATTCTTACCTTTTAATATTTTCACCTTACTACTTACATATCATTTGGTTTTGTAGACTCTTTACTAGTTCTTAGTAATGCTGGGGTTTTTGTACATTGTAATATAACAAACAATTAAATCAGTTTCAATTCAGTGAGACTCAGCTTAGTTTGCCCAAGTTGGGGACTGCTTTCAATAAATGCTTTGAATCAGAAAATACTAATTATATTAATAAAGAAATAACAAGGGGCTGGGGATATGGCCTAGTGGCAAGAGTGCCTGCCTCGTATACATGAGGCCCTGGGTTCGATTCCCCAGCACCACATATACAGAAAACGGCCAGAAGTGGCGCTGTGGCTCAAGTGGCAGAGTGCTAGCCTTGAGCAAAAAGGAAGCCAGGGACAGTGCTCAGGCCCTGAGTCCAAGTCCCAGGACTGGCCAAAAAAAAAAAAAAAAAGAAAAAAAAGAAATAACAAAATGATTTAACTTGTTTCTTTCCTTTTCTCAAGAGCCACCCTACGTGGGAGCTAGAAACTTATACCTCTAGTTGTAGAAACTTACAAGGATGAGATCTCGAGTACTTCAAAGCCAGCCTGAGCAGAAAATCTGTGACACTCTATTTCCAAAATACCTAACAAAACTCCAGGCTGGAGGCATGACTTAAGTGGTAGAACACAGGCTACACTAGCAAACACACTAGTACAAGGTTTTGAGTTTAAGCTCTGGTAAAGAAGTAAAGAAGGGAAGGAAAGAGAGAGTGAAGGAGAGGAAGAGAGAGAAAGAGAGAGGGAAAGAGAGAAAATGAATTGCTTTCCAAAGTGATCCCAATGTCTTGGTACCATCATATCTGATTTGTATGTTATCATGAAACTTTATTCTTCAAAATAATAAAATACTCAATGAACAATGGAGTGGGATTTTCTTTTTAACTCTCTAGTTTGACTGATAAGAAAAGGTTGTGTTGATTTTCTCTACTGCTTCAAAGAGAGGTGTTGTAGAGTCCTTCTGTCTAACCTTCCTTGGCATAAGTTACTAATTTTCTTTCTAAATGGTTTCTGGAAGGATGTATATGCTTGGGAAAATAACTGACTGCAAATTTTGATTACTTTTGGTAGCTACTGATGGAAATACATAACAAAATATATTTCTCATCCTTTGTAAAACATCAAGTATCTTAGCAAGGTGTGCATAGTCATACTGCAGTTAGCTTGGGCCAGAGGCTTCTTGGATGACTCCAAGCTCTTAAAGGGCAATATCCAAAGGCACATTCATTCCTTTAGGCTGCTGCTGCTGCTCAGATGCTATAGAGCAGCCATTGATGACTACACTGGGACGAAAAGAATGACGGTTTCTGGAAAAGAATACGGTGTCAAATGATCTTACTTAATAATCAAAGGCAATACTCAGTCAGACTTGGTAGTATGTAAGGCCACTTCCTCCTCTCTAGTTAAAAACAAACTTGCAGGGTGGCGGTGGCTCACACCTGTAATCCTAACTACTCAGGAAGCTGAAGTCTGAGAACTGCACTTAGAAGCCAGCCCAGGCAGAAAAGTACCCTTGAGACTCTTATCACCAATTAACCACTCAAAAAGCTGGAAGTGGAGCTGTGGCTCAAAAGGGTAGAGTGCTAGCCTTGAGCAAAAGAGTTCAGGACAGCACCCAGGCCCTTACTCTAAGCCCTCAAAACCAACAGGAAAAAACACAAAAAGCAAGCTTGTATTGTAGGCAAGAGAGTCAATGGATATTGAAAATGATACAATGAACTTCTGGAGCTTTACAATGATAAGTCATTAATGGTTCAACTGCTGGAGATCAACCCCTATACTTACTTGTGTGTGTTCTGGATTCCTCTACATCTTTATCTCATTTATGGGAGGCCACATTCCATCCTTAATCTCTGTTTTCCCCCTTAATTAGCTGACCCAGAAACAACTTGTTTCCAGCCAACTTACATTTGTTATTTCTAATTTCCCTTGTTATTGGTTATCTATTTCTTATGAGTTCTGTCTTTGAGTGCAGAAATCACAATTCACTTGACACTAGGGGTCTCCCAGGTTTCCCTGGAGGGATAAGTGATGTATGTTGTAATATCTTTCTAAAACTGGAGGGTCCAGGTGGGGGGTGGGGAATGTGAATTTTAAGCACTTAGGATTTGCAGGAACTTCTGCTTGCCTGCTTCAGCCATTTACCTGGCCAACAAAGAAAGTTTTGATATATCTATGGAGATTTAAAAGTAATTTATTATATATCTCATCCTTCAGGACATTATCTCCTTTCCATAATCTCAGTTTACAAAGGCACATGTTTTTCCCATACATTATTTACTTCATTTACATCAAATTGTATGTGTTACTGGTTGAACATGCTAAATTTAAATCTATTAAATTGCCCTTATTAAATACGTATTAAATAAACCTTACAATGAATTATTTAAAATATAGTGATACAAAAAAATAACTTTAGGGGCTGGGAATATGGCCTAGTGGCAAGAGCGCTTGCCTCCTACACATGAAGCTCTTGGTTCGATTCCCCAGCACCACATATATGGAAAACAGCCAGAAGGGGCGCTGTGGCTCAGGTGGCAGAGTGCTAGCCTTGAGCGGGAAGAAGCCAGGGATGGTGCTCAGGCCCTGAGTCCAAGGCCCAGGACTGGCCAAAAAATAAAAAAATAAATAAAAAATAAAAAAAAAATTTAATTAAAATGGTAACTGAGTTCATAAGTTTCAGGGAATGTACAAAATTGAATACTACTGGGAAAGGTGTTTAAAGGGGAGTAGATGCCACAGACATTCCTTGTAATCCTAGCAGACTTTCAATGGTGGCACTAGGTTTCAACCTTCCCTGGCTGCCCAAATGGCCTCTACTCTAAGAGGGAAGGCAAACCCTGGAACTCCAAACATCTGTTTAGTTGTTGGATCCTAATCATTTCTATTTCAGTAATCTTTTAATGTGTGACAGTATTTTTTAAAATTATTGTCTGTATCAGTGTACAGAAACTTTAGCAGTGGAGAGAATCCAGTGATTCTGTAAAATCATTACTAGTACAAGATGGATTTATTTAGGAACTTGATCACTGTTCAAACTTAATTTTTCCTTTTAAGAGCACTACCCTGAATTAGGTCTCTGGCTTCCAATGCTTGGTCGGTTACACAGGTGGGTAGAAATATTCTTTGCATAAACAGGAATAATTGGCAGTTCAGGGACTGTTTTAAGAGTCAGGTACACTGATTTCTTTTCCCCTTGAACTCTCATCATAGGTCAACTTCAGTATTATATTAGCTCCTATTACTTACCCAATATTAAAGTGGTTGTTAAAGGGATTGCTGAAAGGCAAAAACATTGAAAATTGTAATTAAATATCAATACTCATAAAATATTCATTAGTCATAACTATAATTTTACTGCTAGGTATTTATTTAAGTGAAATAATAGTAGATGTAGACAAAGAGAGTTGTTTCCTAATAACAGCAGTGAAAAAACAAAGAATATAACCTCAATGTCTAATACAAGGAAATTTCTTAAATTCATTTCTACATAAAATATACAGAGTGAATGATAAGTGTTAAATGCAAAGTTCTGGAATAAGTGTGGTAGGTCTGAAATTGTAAGTCACCTATTTACTAGCTTTATAATTCTTAGTAAAATATTACATTTCTTGAACATAGACTTTTTTGTAAAATAGGGATAATATCTAGTTTTGAAAGAATAGTATGATGAGATCAAATTGTACAATTTATGTATTTTGTGAAGATCAGAGTCAGCTATATAGTAACTACTTGTTTTAAATGAATATTATTGTTCTAAAAAGGAAATTAAATACAATCATTAAAGTTAAATTATTAAAGGATATTGTAATATGGATGAATGCTGGCAAGTTAATAACTTAGAAAACCTAGTAATGAAGTAGAAAATATTAAATAATCCTAATTTTAAACATTAAAATATGCTTGTGGGTATGAAAAATGAATTGATATAGCAAAGCTTAAGTGAATTTACCCCGGTGATAGGATTTTAAATCCTATTTGCTTCTTGTGTCATGTTTGGTTTCAACAATTTTGCTAAGTGAATAAATACATGCTGAAAGGTGATTGCTTCTCTTCCGCCAAATAGTAAAAGAGTAATTTGCTTTAAAGCATCAGGAGAGATTTCATTGAGTATATATGAGGACATTAAATTACATGGATGATTTACACATGAAACAAATTCCCAGGAATATGTGAGATCCAGCCAGGCATGGACAAGATGGGTAATTCTGAGGATAAGAATGGAAAGAAGGGAAAAGAAAAGGTATATATAAATGTTGGAAACTTACAGAGGAGACAGCATATATCAACTTCAATTTCCAAAAAGGGCAGGAAATCATTTCTAGTGTGTAAATCAAAGCGCAACTACAAACTAACTCATAAGAATCTGGAGTGTTTGGAGACCAATATATGCTAATGGAGCTGTTGGAGTGGTTTGGTTTGTTTTTTTTTAAAAGGATCTATAGCCAAGTAAGTTACAAAAGAGCTTCATGTTTTACCCTCTTCAGAGATTCTCAGTGTGACTTAGCGTGTGATTTAGATTCTTCAGTGTGATTAAAGGATTGGCCAAATCATACCTTTAAAGACAGAAAAACAGGATTAACATCATTTAACCTTAAGCCACTTTAAGAATGGCACAAAGGACTGAAGGAGCTTTAATAAAAGGAAAAAATGTGAGAGGCTTTGAATTATGGGAGTCCTGTCCCATTAGGAAAATCATGAATTACACATTTGAGGATGGTTACTGGAGGCCTAGTATTAGAAAAAAGACAGCAAGAAAAGATATGAGATTAACACAAAACACACATTTTCTTTCTCCCAGCCTTCTTTACATAGTGATTCCTCTCTTCTTTCTGTCTGCCTTGTTTGTGTTATTGCCTTTATTTACATGGCAGTATTAATATGCCAGCCATATCATGTTCAGAAACACTTCCTACATTTTAGAGTTTTCTTATGTTACATTAAATTAGAACTTTTGTAATAAATCCTTGCTTATTTCTCATGGCATTGTTCAATGGAGTCAAAATCTATGTTAGAGACAAAAGGGACAAAGAAAGAGCACAACAGTCTTTTTGCCTCACACCATGCTTTTCTCTAGAGATAAACAGCAATTTATCTACTAAAGATGCAAATTAGAGCCATTAAAGAGGTCCTCAAAGTTTTACTGTGGAACTTCCTGTGGAAAGATGTGGGGGCAATATTCGGCCCAAGTCTTGGGGGAAATGTGTTCCTAATTTGAACTCCTATTCGTTAAATTATTAGATAATGGTTCATTATTTCAAAAAAATTATTAGATGAATGGTAGCAAATTACAAGATTAAAATTATTGCAAAAGTATGTTATACAATGATTTTCATAAAGAGTCCATTAAGGTTTTGTGGGTGCTTAGGAAGGAAAGAATTACCTAACTTCAGATATTTATGATTCTGCTGCTCAAATACAATTCTGGTCTCTAGAATTTATGATCTCTAAGTGTTATACATGCACATATGTACACATAAAAACATGTATGTGCAAGGAGCTAAAAAGGAAGAAAAGGAGATAAATATAATTTGAAAAAAATAGTAAAGCCAGGGAAGATGAGGTTTATATTTATTTTAATATTTATTTTAATGTCAAGCATTAAAAAAAGTCATTAAATCAGTTCAAAAATATTTGCAAAAGATTAATTCTTCTAAATTTGCTTAAAAAATATTGGCAAACAATTTGTTAAGCTGTGATATTGAGGTATCCTTTTTGTCTAAGTTCATAGAATCTCATGAGATTTTAAAAACTCATTAGCTGAGAAGGTTGCACTAAAATCAAGAGGTTCACTAATAAAATAAAATTCTCCTGTGTTTAACTAGCAAATTGCACTGGATAATTGGTTCTTTATAAACCACACTTTTATGAACCTTGTCCACAGCTTATTTGATAGAAGGAGTATAGAGAGAGGTTTAATTGAAATATATATCAATTAAACTTTGGTGTCCATATGTTTATATTGTGAGGTTGCTAAAATATTGTGTTGCTCAGACACAATAACTTTTAAAATAAAATGGGACTGACTATTCAGAATTCAGGTTTGCCTCTATGAGATTATGTCTTCTGACTATTTGAACGCATGTATTTTCGCTTTTTTTTAATTTTGGAAGATTTCTATCTTCAGTACTTCAGTCAAGTACAAAACCCAATGGAATTCTTTACATTAAG
This sequence comes from Perognathus longimembris pacificus, assembly GCF_023159225.1. Taxonomy (NCBI): domain Eukaryota; kingdom Metazoa; phylum Chordata; class Mammalia; order Rodentia; family Heteromyidae; genus Perognathus; species Perognathus longimembris. The sequence continues at coordinate 86,615,097 of NC_063161.1, read as the reverse complement.
TGGACGTGAAGAGATTTGCCCTGTGGAATTCTCCACATGGAATTCTCTCACAAAGTGGATTCCTAGGGATTTAACAAATTTCACAAACCTGGCTTGAATAATGCTACAATTTTTCTCTTACAGAATATTTCACAGTACTGGATTGAGAGATAAATAAGTCACTTCTATTTATTTTTTCCTGGCAGTACTGAGATTTAAACTCTGGGCCTCATCCTTTCTCTACTTTCTTGGATTGCTTGATCAGTTCTATCACCTGACCCACATCTCCATTTCTATGTTTGGCTGGTTAATTGGCAGTATAGTCTAGTGGACTTTTCTGTCTAGTCTAGCTTTGAACAGTGAACCTCTAAGAGTACAGTTATCATCCATTAGCACCCAGCTATCATTTCTGTTTTTCTAACCAAGTATACCATTTCAACTGGACTAATTTACATAAATTTCACAAAAAGTACTACTTAAGAAGCATAGCATCTTCTTGTTAACTAATAGGGGAGTGTCCACCTTGGGATCTTGAACATATATCCAATTTTGTTTTTCTAATTGCAAAATAATTTAGGGGAATTCATTTGGACAAACCAATGCAGCTCATGAGAAAAAATCCTATATTTAGCAAAATCTGGTATAAAGGTCTTCTCTTAGATACTTACAAGGGAAAATATATTTTATTTGTCATATATACACAAATATAAATACGAACAAATGCATTTACATATGTACATACAATAACCAAAATGTGTCTATACAAATTTATATTACATTCAATGACTTGTTGATAAAAGTGTTTGGTTTTAGAACAGTGGCTAAGACTTATCTGAGAAAATGATGAGCCAACAAACACATTGAGTTTCTTGCTTGTTTATTTTTGTTTTGTTTCTGAGTAGGAGTTGCAGAAACAGATTGAGAAGGGAAGCTGACAAGATGGGGATATTTGTATACTGAATTCACCTAACAAGAAGTTGTTGAACACTATCCATAACCAATGTAAACTTAGCTTCACTATTGTATAGAATCTGAAGGCAATCATATAAACATTGGCTAAGCAAAAGTACTCAGAAACATAAATCATTCTTGACATTCAAGATGGCCATACTTTTGCCTGAACCCCCAAACAGAAAATGTGATCTTTCCTCCTTTTTAAAATACAGTTATTTCTTTTATTCTTTCATAATTTAAACCCCTTGCTGTCACTGCTTTTTATTTCCGTACCCTCTGTATTGTATGTAAGTTTATCTGATTTGGAGCTTGGAAGGGGAAGCACAGAAATGGTGGGACAAAGAATAAAGAGTGAACCAAACAAATAAAGAGAATCACCAAACAGACACTCACAAGACACTATGCTGGAAATGAACTTCACAACTTGGGGAGGAGAGGAGGGATAGCAAGAGAAAATGAGGGAAGGAGTACCACTGTTCGACAAGAACTTTACTCATTTTCTTACTTGTGTAACTGTAACCTCTCTGTAAATCACCTATACAGTAAAATAAATAAAATACAAAATGAAGTTGGGTGTTGGTGCCTCATGCCTATAATCCTAACTATTCAGGAGGCTGAGATTTGACGATTACAGTCAAAGCCAGCCCCAGCAAGAAATGTGTAAGACTCTTATCTCCAATAAGTCACCCAAAATCTGGAAGGTGGACCTGTGGCTTAAGTGGTAGAGTGCTAGCCTTGAACAAAAAATCTCAGGGACAGTGCCCAGGCCCTAGTTCAAGCCTCAGAATGGGCACCAAAATAATAAAAGGAGAGAAAGAAAAGAAAAGAAAAGAAAGAAAGAAAGAAAGAAAGAAAGAAAGAAAGAAAGAAAGAAAGAAAGAAAGAAAGAAAGAGAGAGAAAGGAAAGAGGGAGGGAGGAGGGAAGGAGGGAGGAACGGAGGAAAGGAGGAGAAGGAAGGAAGGAAGAGAAGGAAGGAAAGAAGGAAGGAGTGAGTTTCAGATCAAGGTCCACTCTTTGTTATAAACGTTTTATCTCTTAATTAAAGTCTTGTTTCTAAGGATTCATCTATATATTCAGAGCCATTTAGGTTTTGGTATATATTAAATTATACAAGTAAGGAGTTTCATCATGAAATTTTCATACATGTATATAGTAAATATATAATATACTTTGTACATATTTACTCCTTCTATTACTCTTTCTTGTGCCTAGCACCATTTGGTTTTGAAGCCTGAGCAAAAATATCAAAATCAGTGTTAGTTACTATCAGTAAGATATGGCCTCATTAAATGGTTGAAATCAGATTTATGGTTCTATGAAAGTTCCTTAAAATTTCTAAGAGGTTTAAGATAGTACTTCACTGATCCTCCCAACCAGATACAAGGCTTCTAGCTATCTTCCTTCTACTGTACTAAAGCAACTGACATACAAAAGTAGCATCAAGTAAGTCCAAATGAAAGATTAACTGTGTGTGTGTTACTTGCACATAGAGTGAAACCAACTTATAGCTATCACAATAGCCCAATAGCTATGCCCTTATGAACACATAAGATGATGCTAAATGAAATGAACTCTACATTATGGGAACAAGTGTTATATCATTGTTGTAATTATTTTCAACATACCATGTGAAATTCTACCCCTTTTTTCTCTCTTGTATTCCCTTCCTGTGGTTTTACCCCCGCTATCACTGTATCTCATCTTAGTACCCTGGATACTGTATATACCTGTATTAGAACTAGGGTAAGGAAAGGGAATACCAAAATTGAGAGACAAATGATAAAAAGACAAATGATTCTGAAAGCAATACTTACAACACCATTTGGTATAAACCAACTGTACAACTCATGGGGGGGAGGGAAAAGGGGAGGGGGAGGCAGGGAAAAATGAGGGAGGAGGTAACAAGTTGAACAAGAAATGTACTCATTGCCTTACATATGAAACTGTAACCCCTCTGTACTTCACGTTGACAATAAAGGGGGAAGATCAAGTTTTGAAACAACTCTAGTCAAGACAGGCATCAGCTGTTGGTAACTATAAAGAGTAACTAACTCACTTTGTAATATAGCAATGGCCCCTTGGTTCCCAATTTCAGCAAGAGGGTTGAAAATGATGCTCACAGGGTGTATTCTCCAGTGACCTTTCCATAAATGGTAAAGGAAAATGAGCACATCCCAAACGACAGAAACAAGACTCCCCGAGAATATGGAAGGAAGTCGTCCAATGACAGGCAGTCATCTAATAACTAGACTCAATTAAGGAACATTTCCCATCTTTGAATTAGAAAAACCTACCAATGTTAGACTAATCAAATTTCAAAATTGCTAAGGATTTCTGTGTGTTTCATGCCTCACAGTTTTCCTTTATCAAATGGGAATGTTTATATGAACACTTTTTCGGTATGTTGGATATACTGTTGTAGAAATTATCTGAGCTCAATAAGAAAGGGCAAAAAGGATAGAAAAATAAACAGTGCTCTGAGACTATGGGATGCTATCATATGGTCAAAATTACATGCAACCAGAATTCTGGAAAAAGAGCAAAGCAAGGCCCAATATGATGGTTCACTTCTATATGCACAGCTAATCAAGAGGCAGAGATGAGAAGGATGACAGTTAGAGGACAGTCTTGGTAGAAAGTTAGCAAGACCTCATCTCAACCAATAAGCTAGACAAGATGGCACAAACATGCAGGGAGTATAGCTAGGAGGATAACTGTTTAAGTCCAGCCCTGGATGAAAACATTAGCCCCTACCTGAAAAATAACTAAAGTACAAAATGATTGAGTTGTTTATCAAGTGGTAGGGTGTCAGGTGCCTGCTTCACAATTGTAAGGCCCTACCTCATACCAGAAAATAAAAGATGAGAGAGAGAAAGAAGAAGGAGGGAAGGAGGGAAGGAAGGAGGGAGGTAGGGATGGAGGAAGGAAGGACCCTTTCACATGTATTATAGTGACCTAAATTAATGCATTAAGTGTTGATAAAAATGTAGAGCAGCTTGAACTCTCACACATTCCTAAGGGGAATATCACATGGTACAGCTTTGGAAAGGAATTTGGCACATTTTTTATAAAATTAAATATAGGTATTAAAACCAAAAACAAAAAAGTCATGTGTATTCATACCTTTCAAAACTCTTACATTTGTACTAACTCTCAAACTAGAAATAAACTAAATGTACATCAATAAGGGAGCAGGGGAAAGACTATAGGACAATTACATTGTCATCTACAATATAAAGAAAGATGTTATTGCTATGAGCAACAATTTATGTATTTTTCTAAAACATATGTTGATTTCTTTAAGTTCTAGCAGATAGAACACAAGCTCTAGCGATTAAAAAAATCAATAGTTGGGTATAGCTATTGGGCTCTTGTGATCCTCTGCTTTGACTAGCCTAAACCTGTGCTAATTATTCCCTATGAGGGAGACCATAGAGTCCATGTTTCTTTGGGTCTGGCTCACTTCACTTAGTATAATTTTTTCCATGTCCTTCCATTTCCTTACAAATGGGGCAATGCCATTCTTTCTGATAAAGGCATAAAATTCTATTGTGTATATGTACCACATTTTCCTGATCCATTCGTCTACTGAGGGGCATCTGGGTTGGTTCCATATTCTAGCTATGACAAATTGTGCTGCAATGAACATTGTTGTGCTCATGGTGGCTTTAGTGTGTTCTTGTTTGTGGTCTTTTGGGTAGATGCCTAAAAGTAGGGCTGCTGGGTCATAGGGTAGCTCTGTGTTTAGCCTTCTGAGGAATCTCCATACCGCTTTCCAGAGTGGCTGAACCAGTTTACATTCCCACCAACAATGAAGTAGGGTTCCCTTTTGGCCACATCCCCTCCAACATTTGTTATTGTTAGTTTTCTTATGAACACATAAGATGATGCTAAGTGAAATGAACTCCAGGTTATGGAAATGACTGTTATATCACTGTTGTAATTATTTTCAACATGCCATGTGAAACCATAGCATCTATTATTGATGATCCTCTTGCATCCCCTTCCTGTGGTTGTCCACGTGCTATCACTGTATCTTATCTGAGTACCTTGGAAACCATGTATACTGGTATTAGAACTAGGAAACTGAAAGGGAATACCAAAATCGAGAGACACAGGCTAAAAAACAAACGACTACAAAAACAATACTTGCAAAACTGTTTGATGTAAATCAACTGAACAACTCATAGAGGAAAAGGGAAAGGGGGAGGGAGGAGGGGGGAATGAGGGAGGAGGTAACAAACAATACAAGAAATATATCCAATGCCTAACGTATGAAAATGTATCCTCTCTGTACATCAGTTTGACAATAAAAATTTTTAAAAAATCAATAGTTGGTGCTAAGAGAGGTAGAGTAGTCACATGTAAATATACCAAGGGGAACTTTCTGAAGTAATAGAAATATTTCCTATTTAGAGTATACCAAGTGCATACATACATTTGTTGAAAGCCATTGAATCATTTACCTAAATATATGCTTGTAGATACATTTAAGTTGATTTAAAAAGAATCACTGATGGGTAGTTTGAAAATAGACAGGTTACAGGAAGAAAGAAAGTTCATCAGAGGTACACAAGAAAGGAAAGGAAAGTGTGCTTGTTCCTAGAATAGTAAGTCTCCATCTCCAGAGAAAGACTGAAGATCATAAATCACCCCTTCCTAGAGCTTCACCTGGTAGAACCGGCTTGCTCAAGGTTTTCATTTGAAATAGGAAGCAGACATTAAAGACACTCCATTAGGCATGAAGTAGAAGCAGACAAGAAGAAAGTAGCATTTAGAATATATATGTAACATATAGGCTTCATGCGAAGCAGGACATTATTTCCTCCCTATGAACTGTGCGGCTATGCAGATCTGATTCCTTGTTCAATATGTTTAGACCCGCTCATCCTAGAGAATGAATATTTGTTCTTGGAACATGTTTAGATATGTTATTGTATGTTATAATATGTTTGTATGTGTTTGTTGTGTTTGTATATAATATATTAAAGAAATAGGTATTCTCTTTTTTTCTTTTTTATTATCATTAGTTGTACTAACATGTTTTAATTCAACATGTCAGTTTGTCAGTACAATGCATCCTATCTATGTTGCCCAGTTTATAATTCTTCCCCCCATCTCTCCCAACCCCACCAATCCCCTCAATTTTCTTAGCTCCATTTTCAAAAATACACCTTGAATATAATGATTGCATTATCTTCCACCCTTCCTCTCTCCATTCATCTGTTTCTTGCCTCTTACCTTCACCTCCCTGCCCCCTAGTATCACAAGGTCCAATTTTCTGGTCTTCATTTTGTTTAACTCCAAGTTCATTGTTTAAAGAAGTTATGCCATTGGCTTCGGTATATCATATACTGTGCTTTAGTTAATACATTTACCCTGCAACTGTTTGCACATTTATTTATAATTTAGATCCAACTTCCACATGTGAGAGTAAATTTGTCCTTTGTCTCTCTGAGCCTGACTTCCTTCACTTCTTGCATTCTAAGTGAAAGAATACCTGTAGTCCTGAATGATCTCTAACCCAAGGAGACCTGAAGACTTGAAGGAAGATATCTAACCAGGGTGACTCTACTTTCCTAGAAGATCCATCACCTGGGGATCCTGGCAGGCCTGGAGGACTTCTTGCCCATGGGCTCCCTGCAGTCCTGCATCCAACTTTGTCTTAACCCATTCATTTCATCTTTTGTGGGTATTAAGAGTTTGTAGACACTTGGTTCTTTCTTCCCAAATCCAGACAAAATAACCTAGTTTTGTGCACTAGATGTGGAAAAAGAAATGGACATGAGAACTCCAGGAAGATGGATTAAAATTTATCAATAGATAAAATAGAAAACTCTCTTATTTTGTTGTTATTTTTAAAAAATATTTTTTGTTTTTTCAGTTTTATTTTTATCTTTAAGTAGTTGTACAAAGGAGGTGCTATTAGTATCTGAATTAGTATCTGAATATACTGTACCTTGATCAATGTCACCCCTTTCTTCATTTTCACCTATCCCCTTTCCATGCCCACCCCTTCCCTCAATTTTCTTAATTTTGTAGAATATGCACTGGATTTTATGACCACATTTTCCCTCTTCCTCTCCTCATTTATCTACTCCCCTCCTCTTGATTCTACTACTCCCACTTTCAAGTACCTAATTCCTAGTGTTTACTTTTTTTTTTTTTACTGTGAGCTAGCCTTTCTAAGGAATTATGTTAAGTTCTCCTCTGATTTTTTTCATATGAAAACTGTTTTCAAAAAGGCAAGATTAGAGTTAACGAATACCTTAGGTTTTTATTAATACCTTAGGTAGCTCCCTTTGGACTCTAGGGTACTGTGTATTAAGTAAGAACTTTAAACTTGACCCTTCTTGCTGCATTGCCGACTGTTTCAAATCTTCATGAATAACTACACAAATTGCTGCAAAGTCCGATGAAGCTTAATGCCCGAAGTCATAATGAATAACAAAAGTCTGAGCCTTGTGAGGCATATACTGAGGTCAGCTTAGATCTAATAGCGAGTATTTGATTATGGAATATCATAGTGTGTAGTGGAACAGAAAGGAAAAGAGACTAATTTGCAAAATGCTAAAAAACAACTGAAGCAAAGTAACAGAATATAATGAAAGATAGGCAAAATAGTCCTGCGCAATAAAAAACAAGGATGATGAATATATATTGTGTACTATGTTGTACTCTTGTTATTCCAAGGTCTTAGGGGGTAAGAGTTCCTTTAGTTTTCACAAGCTCCAAAATAACCTCAGAAATAAGTGTTATTATTCTTCCTGTATGGCAACTTAAGCTTAAATTGCCAAAGGCTATGTAAATAGTAAGTGGTTACATGAAAATCAGAATTCAAATCCAACCTTGTATGTCTCAGAAATAATAGTGTTTTATAAAGAGAGAAAGTCACAAATGGGAAGGAGAAATGAAGCAAAATTCACAAAAATAGTGCAGCAGGAAGCAGAGGCAGTTTTGTGACATTAGTTCAGTGCTATCCTGGAATGTCAGCGAAGGGCACAGCGTAATTAGTAAATCAGCTACTGCATTCAGCTCTTCAGCCTTCCTTTACCTTTATATTTAAAGATGGGATAACTCCATCTTTTTTCTTATTTTTTAAATCTAGGTTCTTAAATTGTGGCTCCAGATCTCCAGCATAGGCACCAGCTTTCACTGGAAGACTGCCAGACAGGTCCATTCTCTCAGGTCCACACCTAGGCCCACTGAATGAAAGAACCTGAAGATGGGATCAGCAAATGTGTTCTTGTTCTATTTGCTTCCTTTACCAATCCACACATTTATTATCTCATTGTTTTGTAGAAGTCTGACACGAGTCTTAGCTGACCATAAATGTTCCTGGAGTTGCCATCCTTTCTAGAGTGTTAAGGGTGAATACTTATCTTTGCTTTTAGTAGCTTGGAGGGGCCACCTGCATCCTGGGCTCATGGCCCCTTCCTCCATCTTCAAGACCAACAGCAATGGGCCAAGTCTTTCTAATATCACTCTGGCCAATTGTGGCTCCCTCTACCATGAAGGACTCTTGGGAGTTCATTAAACTGGCTCAAGTAAGCTAGGACAATCTCCTATTTCAAGTCAGCTGACTAGATACCTGAATTCCCCTTTGTCAAGTTTTTTGTTCCTTAAGGTGTGTCACCTTTAACAACCTTTAGCAACTACTTTGAAAGCCCAACATTAATCTCCAAGTTTCACCAAACTATATTATTATTAACTCCAAATATGGAAGAAAGTAGAACACTGCCAAAAGGCTGTGTACAAATGGTAATTTTATCAGCGAAGAATTGCAACCACTGGAGACTGCAGTGAACTTTTCCGAGCTAGTGAAGCTTGTCACCTTCAGAAATATCATCATTAAGAATCTGGATGATGTTCAAAAGTTGATATAATTTGCTTAGGATCTATTAGACAAGAAAAGCCTATGGAGTTGCTCTGCCACAAAGGCATTTTTCACATTAATGATTGGACTGGAAAGAAAAGAACCCCACTCTCCCTCTTAATAGTCTAGCTGAACTAATGTGTATGTGGTATGTGTGAGTGTGTGTGTCTATATGCTGAGACTGGGACTTGAACTCAGGGTCTTGTACTCTTGCTTAGCTTTTGTGCTCAAGGCTGGTGCTCTTCCACTTGAGCCCCATGTCCACTTCTGAATTTTTGATGATTGATTGGAGATAAGCGTCTGAGATATTTTTTTTCTTCCTTGTCTCACTTTGAAGATGAGATCCTCATATCTTAGTCTTCTTAGTAGTTAGAATTATAGACACTGGTGGCAGCCACTGATGTAAGCTAGATTATTAAGAATCCGGTCTCCGATGCCTTTCCTATATCTCTGAAGTCTTAGACACCCTGGTGTTGGGTCCTTGAGTCGTCTTCTTTAGTCCCCTTTTCTCAGCAATAATGAAAGAGTCTAGGTGTAGAAGAGGCAGACTGAGACTACTGAAAACATTTTTGTTTTGATGAGAACATCTTGCCAAAGTTACTGCAGACATTTTCTTAGAGAAAATTGTCTGTTACTATCTTTTCTACTTATTTTCCCCACAAACTTGAACCTGACCTTATGTTCACCATGATATTTAGCTAAGGCGAACTGTTTTTTCCCTCTGATTTTTACTTTCTGTTTTAATATGCAGTGCTCATAAGAATGTTGTTGAAGAGTTACACATGGGCAAAAAGGTTAGTGGATCCAAATTAAACCAAATTACACCAAGTAACAAAAGAGGAAATAAAATATTTCATTAAAACGATACATTCTTGTTATGTATTACCATGTACTTAACACAGAGCTCACTATACATCATACATGTGTTATTGCTATTTGTATTTGGGGTAAGAGAATAATGAAAATAATATCTCATTCTGTTGAAGCAACATGGTTTTTATGAGTAAAATTTGAATGGAAACTCTAAAATCAAAAGGCAAACCTGGTAATCACAGAAGTAAGGTTACATTCTGAAGGCTGAGAATGGTGTTTGAGAGAGAAGAGAAAATAAGTGGGTGTATATAAGAGAGTGAGTGAGGAAGAGGGAAAGAGAGAGAGAATAAAGAAATTGGAATTTGAGGGCAATGGGTCTGAGCTATGAGGGTGGCAATTAGACAAGGACTTTACAATGCAAATACAGCCACTTCAACACTACACAGTCCAATGAAAGAAAGCAAACATTGCGTGGGCTGGAAATATGGCCTAGTGGCAAGAGTGCTTGCCTCGTATACATAAGGCCCTGGGTTCGATTCCTCAGCACCACATATACAGAAAATGGCCAGAAGTGGCGCTGTGGCTCAAGTGGCAGAGTGCTAGCCTTGAGCAAAAAGAAGCCAGGGACAGTGCTCAGGCCCTGAGTTCATGGCCCAGGACTGGCCAAAAAAAAAAAAAAGAAAGAAAGAAAGCAAACATTGCAATACCCATGGTTAGCATATTAACCACCATTCTTCAGGTAAAAGGAGACAGTTACAGAAAGAAAATGTGCTCAAATAAAGCAAGAAAACAGTAGCAGAAATCTTCAGAGATTAAGAAGTACAGGGCCCAGATCCCCAAATCAAAAGGAGTTACCCAATAAATTCACCCAAACAAAGACATACAGTAAAGCCTGACATTTCTTCTCAATTGCTGGAATTTTCTTTTCCTCTGTACCTACATAAATGGCCCAAAAGTCTATGTCTCTGTAGTGGTACCTACAGATTCCCTTTAACTCAAGAACTGAAGCAAAAAGCAATGCATATTTCAAATGGTTAAAGAAACCTTAATAGAATCGTGTTAATTAACAGTGTTTAGAATTTATGGGATATGTGTGAAACACATGAACACACATACAATGTCTATATCCCTTGGTTAAAATCCCGCGGCTCATGAATCACTCTCTAAGCACAGGTAAGGTACAATGCTTGCATCTGTCCACTTTAAAATACTACAGCATAATTCAGTCCAAAGTTGCTCTGAAGGAGGAATGAGGATAGATTAACCTTTCTGGGCCACACCTGGTCTCTGGATTTCCCAACGTGTTAATGAATTTCCTGAGATGGGAGCTTCAGAGCTGCTGGCAGTACATTAATCTGAGGAAACACGTGGCAATACATCCTCCACACTCAGAGGTGGGTGAACCAATTTAGAAAATGTTAAATCAAATCCAAGCCATTCCCTAAAGACAGTACCAACCAGCAAAGCACAAAGACATCTGGAAAAGTCACCCCAGCCCAACTCATTCAAAGTTGCTGCTGAGTCTCTTAATTTCATTACTTTAGCTATGCCCAAAAAATAAAATATGTGACCCATACCTCCTCCCCCCACTCAAAATTCCTTCAGGAATAAAGACATTGTTAAAGTACTTGTGAAAATAACAACCAACTATTTCTCAAAATCACCTATCCACTGGCCAGCATTAGTCTATTCAAATTTCTTTATAGATGCGAATTTTTAAGATAAAAGACTAGCAATAGAGAGATATATTTCCCGCAGATATTTTAGTGATTGTACGAATAACCCACGGAAGAGTGAGAATCACTGGGAAGGAAATATCTTTTAAATAATTTTACAAATAATCTTTATTTTTACTGGTGGAATGAAGAATGTTTTAAAACAAGGTTGGTGAATATGATTAACAGATGAAGGTAGAAGAGAAAGGTTTTTAAAGAAACAAACACTTCATTGAATTTTAAGGCCTGAAGCCAAGTTCAGTATGCTAAGACTTGTGCTAGGCAAGCATAAAGTCTGGCTGGGGGACTCTTAAACTCTTCACAGAAACCAAGTGATATCTTATACAAAAAGTTTGTACCAGGTCCTGAATGGGAAGACTGACAGAATCTTTGGCATTCAGGACTCAGACTTAAGTGTGTGCACCCAGGGAAATGAAAGAAAAAGAAAGACTGCAGGTAGTTCAGAGAGCAAAGAGAAGCAGCTCTTCTGCTGGCCCACATAGAGCCTGGTCATGGAGCCACACAGTAAACAGTCCTTCTCAGAACACACCCTGAACTTCTACTCCAACAGTGTTGCTGTCCAAACTCACCACCTAGGCTGAGGAGTAGGGAAAAGGCAACATCTTTTTGTTATTCTATTTCTCAAACAGAGCCAAATATCTGGCAGAGGGCAGGGACTGGATAAAGAAAAAGTTAACCAACATGACAACTATTCAACAACCTGCAAAATGAACCCAACCCCCACAGCTCCACTTTTTGCTTCTTTGGTCATTTTAATTGGAGATAGGTGTCTCATAGACTTTCCTGCCAGGGTTGGCTTTGAACTGCAATCCTCAGATCTCAACTTCTAGAGTAGCTCGGATTACAGTCATGAGCCAACCGATGCCTGGCAGTTGGTGGCTCTTTTAACACTCCAGAGTATCTAGGCTTAAGGGTTCAGCAACCCATGAGGTTGGTACAAGAAAATAGAAGGGATCATGGCATCGTTAAAATATGCTTGAAACAATTGTGAAGCTCATTCTGTCTCCTAAATTCCCTGTTAGATGAAATGACAAATCTTACTGCTAAAGATTGCTTGAGTGTGGATTTTTGTTACTAAAACTGAAAGCATACCAAGATGTAGAAATCATCAGATTCTGAGATCTTTAATTATGGTATTGATTATCTGTATTTCTATGACAGTGATTCTATTGAGTTATTGATCTTGTAAATTGTCCATTCTAGTTTGACTTTAAAGCTTAAGTCAGAAGCAACAAGTAAAATTCTTGTGTGTGCTCTAGATTGTCTAATATTTTCAAATATTATTTAAACTCAGTGCAGCCACTTCCTCAAACAGAATCATGGACTATGGGAAATGATGGAGATAAATCTAGAGTTCTCCACTGCTCTGATTTCTTGGTGAACATCAAAATACTAAGGTTTCAAAGCTGGATGCGGGTAGGTTTCAGTTCAAGGACCAGCCTATGCTAGTCCAACAGTGTTGCTGCCCAAACTCACCATCCAGGATGAGGAGCAAATGTGAGGCTGGATACATGGCTCAAGTGGTAGAGTCCCACTTGTGAGCAAGCATTCCAAGTGAGAGAACATGAGGCCCTGAGTTCAAGCAATGATACAGGCATAAAAAACAAAACAAAACAAAACGGTACTTAGGTTTTACAGAGCCACACATAACAAATACTTCTCTGAGCTGCGGTATGAAAAGTTTCACTGTAATTAATTTTAATTTTATTTTGCATAATTTAAATATTTTATACAAGTCATGTATTTGAACCCCCTAAATCTTCTATTCACTTTTTACCTAATATTTCTTTCTTCCCATACTTTACTAACTCATTTCCTTCCTTTACCCAAGCATTATTAGTTTTGAAGTAAGGAGGTCAGGTCTGGCCAATGCATCTTGTCCACATAGTGAATTATAGGGTCTAATACCTGTCTTCATGGTGGAGGAAAGGAAGTCTCATCTCCATGTAATGGGTGTGCCTGAATTAATAGAGGAAGGGAAGTCCCACCCCCAGGTGGTAGGTGTGCCTGAATTCCTGGAAATAGGAGTGGGCAATTTCTCTACAGGTTACTGAACCTGTCAGTCCAGTGCCTGGGACTGGGAGCTTCTTGTGACCCTGCCCCCTGACCTGAACCTTTTTCTAACTGGTTTTTGTCTTATTTGAGGGTAAGAAGTTTTGAGAAGTCTTTCTAGTGATTTGTCAGAAATGAAGTTTATAAATACTTCTCATAGTTTGCAATTTGCCTTTTCTTCCTCTTAAAAGTCTTTTACAGAGCAAACAATTCAATAAGTTCAGTTTATCCAATTTTTTTTCCTTTCATGAGGTTATACTCTTAATGTTAAGTCTAAGAACACTTTGGCTGGTCCCATTGTTATACTCCAAATATTTTCTTCCATTTTTTTCCTAAAAGTTTTACACTTTATACTAACTACATGATCATTTTAAATTGTTTTGATATGAAATAGAAGCTACTCCTCATGGTTTTGCCAAAGGGTGATCAATTGCTCCAGCTCCATTTGCTGAAAAGGTGAAAACCTTTGTTCACTAAAGGATTTTGCACTTTTGTCAGAAATAATTAAGGTGTCCAGCTTATATTTCAATGTAAAAAAAAACATGAAATTGTTACTCTCATCCTCACAAAAAAAAAAACTACTAAGCAAATGCAGATCACTTCTTCAATTCACTGGACAGCAGAGGCCACAGTTCAAACACTTTCCACAAATGGGAGAGCAGAAGAGAGTCTCATCTTACCAGAAGCCACTGGAGCCAGTGCTGGCAAGAATGCTTAATGTAATTGTCACTGAAGAGTGACTACAGGCTAGTGTAGACTGGTCCCTGAAAGGTATCACTTCCATGAAGTTTTATCTCCAGCAGCTCTGTCAGGTGTTTGTGTCCAGGTTAGAAAATGATTTTCTTCATACTACTATACAACTATTTTTAAAATACTCACAACATTCTATTCTTTGTCCTATTTCTGTAATAAAGACAAGCCCTCAAAGAATGAAAAAACAAAGTTTCTTTGACAAAGCTTTGTCTGAAGTGAAGGAAAGGCACTTAGCCAACTTCAACATTCTCCCACTTCCTTGCCTTATATAAGATGAGAAAAGGAAGGGCAAAGAGACACATGTGAAGGTCAAAACCCACATCCACCAAAAACACAGAGAATTAGACCTAAGACTATAAATTGCTTCCCCTCCCCAGTGTGTGGTCACACACACTGTGTAGGCCTATGTCTATAGGCCTACACAATAACAGCCACAAACTGCAACAACTCTGCCTATGAGAAACTGATTATATTTAATTAGGTGTTTCCAAAGCAACTGAAAACAAAAACAAGGACACGGGATAGAAAGCATTAAATATGCTCTACCTTCTAGCAAATAAACACTAAATCTCATGTTTAATTCCTATTTACGTTCTATTTGATACATCATGTCAACGTTCCACACAGACAAAAACAATCAGAGCATGCTAAAAGACACAAAAGAAATGTAGCCTAAAGAGACAGAGAAAGCATCATGAGCAGATTTAGATATGACAGAGATTTTGAAATTGTAAGAATGGAAATTTAGAATTACAATGTTCAATATGCTATGGTCTCCCTTAGAAAATGTAGACAGCATACAGATAGATAATATAAGTGGACAAATGAGGGCTATAAAAAATATCAAAATGAAATGGTGCTGGTGGAGCAGATGACTCATGTCTATAATCCTAGCTGCTCAAGGGGTTGAGATTTGAGGATCACGGTTCAAAGCCAACCCAGGCAAGAAAGTTCGAAGACTCTTCTCTCCAACTAACTACCAAAAAAAGCAGGAAGTGGGGCTAAGGCTCAAGTGGTAGAATGCGAGCCTTGAGCAATGAAATCTCAGAGACAGAGCCCAGACCCCAAGTTCAAGCTCCAGACCCAGCACTAAACAAACAACAACAAAAACAAAAACCTGAAGTGATAAATAAAAACAAAACATGGCAAAAGAAACCAAGATGGGCTCATCAGTGGACTATACCAAGGAAAGAATGGATGAACTCAACAGAAGCTTTCCAAATACCAATTCAAAGAGAATCAAGAACAGAGTGAAAACTGGAACAGAATATTCAAGAAAGGTTGGTAAAATGATAACACCATAAATAAAAAGGAAAGAGATAGAATGTTTAAAGTAATCATGGCTGATAATTTTCCAAAATTAATAACAGACACTCAACCATCAGCAAATACAGAGCAACATTAAGTGTGATGAATATACACTTAGGTCTATCATATTCAACCTAAAGAAAAAACAAAAGAGAAAATTCTTAAAAGCAGATAAGGATCTAACCAAAAGAAAAATTAGGATACAATTTATACTGAACATCTCAACATGAACCCTGAAGCAAGAAGAGAATGGAGTAAGACATTCACAATGTTGTAAAAAAAAAGGAAAAAAGAATACCAATGCAGAACTCATATCCAGTGAAAACTCCCTTCAAATCTAAAAGAGAAATAAAGGCTTTCTCAGACAAACGAAAACAGAAACTCTGTCTCCAAGAGCCTTTACTTGAAAATGGTACATAGAGAAGTTCTTCAGAGAAGAAAAACAATATAGGTCACACAGTAGATGCTACACTGAGAAAGAGAAAATAAGAAATAAATATAAATTAAATTAAATAATAAAATTACTTGCTCTTTCTTAATTTAATAGATAACTTTATTCAAAATAATAGTAGCAACATAGGGTTATATCTTGTAAATAAGTAAAATGACAGCAAAATTACCAGAGATGAGAGGAAGGGATTTGAAATACCATTATAAGGTACCTGCACTATTCATGAAGCAGTAACATATAATTTAAAAGTAGACTTAGATTAATTGTAAATGTATATTGCAAACTCCAGGGCATCCACTGGAATTTTTCAGAGAATAAAATTAATAAGTTAAGAGAAGAGAGAAAATGAAATCATAAAATATTCAATTACATCCAGAGCAGGCTGAAGAAGAAAGGAAGATAAAAAAAGAACAAATGATAACAAATAGAAACAATTACTAATATAAAAGATATTAATCCAACTATGTTGTCACCAGCCAAGTGGGATTTTTGTGTCATGTAGGAAAGAAGTCAAACGTGGAGTTTTTCTGAAGCACACACAATCTAAAAGTTTGTTACAGAAAGTTCTGTTTCAAAAAAAGAGCAGTAAATGTAAGGACAGAATAGCAACAAGTTACTTTACAAGCAGTCAGTTATATTATCTTATAAAGAGTAGGTTTCAAGTCCAGAAATATCTATTTGCTCATCATGCTTCTTTACATATCACATGTCTCATTAGCATCTTAAATCTCCATTCAGACATGTGTGTTTTACTACAACAAAATAGAGTGCTATCAGGCAAGGGTGTCTTTATATAGGTACATACTCTAACATATGGGAAGTGTGACTCATAGAAAGAATCTGAAGCCTCAGGAAGCTGATGATTGCCACATCTGTATTGTAATAGCTTGGGCCACACAAGATAAGCCTTGCAGTTTCATTGTTTTGCCATCCTGCAAGTATATATGACTCACTTGTTCTTTCTGTTTATTGCAATATCAATAATTGCTATATTTGTGGTCTAACTGTATCAGTTAATAGATAAAAGTTGTTAGAATGGGCCAGGCATTGATGGGTCACACCTATAATCCTAAGTACTCAGGAGACTAAGATTTAAGTATTTCAGTTCAAAGCCAACCAAGGCAGGAAAATCCACTCCACTCTTATCTCCAGTTAACCACCAGAAAACCAGAAGTGGTACTGTGTCTCAAAGTGATAGCTCTAGCCATGGGCAAAAGAGCTCAGGAACAGCACTTGGGCCCTGAGTTCAAGCCTTACAACTAACAAAAAAATAATTGATAGAATGAATTTTTAAATCCTGATTATAACTTATCTACAAGAAATATAAAATGAGCATTCAAATTTAGAGAAATTACATAGAGAAACAGAAACTATGCTATCACTAACAAAACAAAAGTTGAATATCTATATTACTGTTAGGCAAAGGAGAATATTATTATATAACTATAAAGACATAAAGTTTCTGATGATGTATAATAATTCTTAATGTGCATATGTCTAATAACAGAGCATCAAACTACATAGAGGGAAGCTCACATCATTGAATACAAATCATAGATGGAAGAAAACCCCAGAACCAGTTATTGAAGCCTACACTTTAGAAAGCTAGAAATAACAGCAATATTATGATAAAGCAAATAGAATAAAATCAAATAACAAAAATGTAGAGCAGAAATCAATGAAGCAAAAAAATATAAAAATAGAGTAAACTGACAGAAAAAATGAATCTTTTCATAAGCTAATAAAAATCAATAAATAGATAGCCGTAATAACTAGCAAAGCAAGTGAACAGAACAAAGTTACTAATATTTCAAATGAAAGAGTTGGACATCATAAATGTGAGCAATTGCAAATCCATGCCTTTGATAACTTAGAGAAAATAGATAGATACTTTAGTAAACTTTAGATGACCTGCAACCATTTGTGCCCAGGCCAGAGGATTGAGTACTTCCTCTACTTTCCTAGAAGAATGCCAGTGATTGACACATATACAATCATTGACTTGCAGGAAAAGCTGTGCCACCATTGGTGCAATCTCTCAAAACTCATACAAGGCAAAATAGAACAAACTAAGAGGCCTATGCCTATAAAAGGACTTGCATCAATAACTGATCGTCTTTCCAAAGAGAAGGCATCGGGCACAGATGATTTCAAGGTGAATTCTTCCAAAGATATTTTGAAAAATCATGTTTATTTTCTACAGTAGAAAAAACCTATAGGAACTGAAAATGTGGCTCAAGTGGTAGAGCACCAGCCTTGAGTTGAAAAAGCTAAGCAAGAGCTCAAGGCCCTGAGTCCAAGCCCTAAAAATAGACATAAACACGCACAGGGAACAGTTTATGAGACAAGTGTTTTCCCAGTAGTAAATCAAAGACATAACATGAAAAGAAAACTGCAAATCAAAATATCTCATAAAAAATGGAAATATTGTGATCCTCAAAATATTAGCTAACTGAATCTAACAGTGTTCAAAAGAATTATACATCATAATGAATTTACTCCTGGCATGCAAAGCTGGTTCAACATTCAAAATCAATTTATCAATTGCATAAATAAGCTAAACAAGAAAAATCAAATGCCTATCTGTAGATGCAGTCAAAGAAATCTGACAAGATAACATCCATTCTCTGAAAACTCAGAGTAGGCCTCCCAGGAGGTCTTTCCTAATATCCAGTGGCAGTGGCCTCATCATCTCACTAGTTGGAGGTCAAAGTCCTGATTATCTTCTAAGTGTCCTTGGATGCCACCTCAGTGGAGAGGTTGGCTCCTCACTCTTTGATAGGCATGTATATCCTAGCTCCATTTGGCTTTCTCTTACATTCTCCTCACTGGGCCAGAGGTGTCGTTTGGGGTGTTTCAACCCAGTGAGTTCGGAAGTCTAAGGGAGACAGATCTGAAGAACTCACCTCTCCTTGGGTGCTGAAGGAGGAGTTAAGGACTCTTAAGCTTTGTGAAATACATACTATTAAGTGTTGTTAAAAGCTATTATAATTGTTCCGTGTTGAGATTTTGATGTCAAAACATCCTTTTAATGCTTTCAGTGAATGTTTAAAACTGCCAAGAGTGGGCTGTTTGATAAGTCTTTCCCTTAAGCCTAGCATCCTTGAATGAGGAGTTGTCAGCCAAGCATCCCTTTACCAACAACCAGAGAGACTGCCCTCATGGTTGACTGGCTGTTTTGAACACTTGACAATCATTCTAAGGGTACACCAGCCGTTGCAGAGGAACATTCAACCCACAGATGAAGGCATACTTCAGTCATAACTACCCCAGACAGCCTGTCCAGCTTTGGAAAGCAGCATATAAGCAAGACAAATCAGAGTGAATTTTGGACAACACTGTAATCAAGCCCATCCAGGCCAGAGCAGGGGACGCAGTATTCCTGGTGGCCCAACTGGAGGAGAGTAAAATCTTTCATTTGCCTGAAGGGCTGGGCTGTTATTGGTGCAATCAGCCTTGACACACACCTGGCTGTGTAATCAGGCAAGTCAACTCACTTTTCAAATAAGCCAAGGAAAACTCTCCTTTGCTGTCCCCTGGCATTGCAAGATTGAGCCCAATAAAAATCTCCTCCCAAAGGGCCTGGTCTTTGCCTCCATTGGACTTTTGTCCTGAGTGGACTGAGCTGGAGATAGAAGAGAGGAAACAGTGCAAAAGCAATGTCCATAATTCAGCAATAGTGGTCACAGCAGAAGCGGCAGAGAGGTAGCTGGTATTGGGGCAGATACAGAGTTCCAAACAATAGCTGGGGGCAGAGACAATAGGCAGCAGAGATAACAGAGACTACAAAGGAAACTTGAGGCATAGAGAAGAGCTGGAGGACTGTAGCATAGGCCTTTATCACTGGATCCTAACCGTTGAGTGTCCTGACACCCAAATACCAAGTATTGTAACACTGAAGCCAAGGTTAGGGAAGGCCTTGAACCCCAATACTCAAGGCTCAGAAAGTGTAACACTAGCTGGTACCAACTGCTGCTACTGCTATGAGATTACACCAGGGATTATGCTAGCTGCCAATTCAGAGCCCCTGGCAATCAAAGCACTGGGTGGTATGCCTCCAACATGAGCACTTAGAGTCCTAAGTCTCTGGACTAGGTTCTCAGAACATGGAGCTATAAGCCTATCTGGGTTTTTCAGCTCTTCCCATAAGCCTTGGAACTCAAGGACCCAGATCTATCAGCACTAAAAGAGAACCATGCCTTCCCTACGTGCAATTTCTTTTTGTTTTAATCCTTTTTTGAAAAGGTGATAGAGCGGTGGTCACAGTTAGATAAGTAAGGTAATGAATACATTTGTTTTTAAACACACTGTTACCCTATCCCTTATTTTCTCCTATTTACCCCTCCCTACTTCCTTCACCCCCAAGTTGTAAGATTCCTATCTAACATAGTGTAAGGTGAGTATCTATGTTGCATTATTTCATCCTTTGTCCTACTGTTTCTGTGATTCCTTTTCCCTTCCACAGGTCAAATAAACTTATATACAATACACAAGGTGCAGAAAACTAAGAGAAAAGAAAAAAATAACTACATACAAGACATAATAAGAACTTCTTGTTTCCAATTCATGGAGTTCATGTTGATACACTTCATTATACATGGTCCTAGGAACTTAGCAATTGTGTTATTGAGATCCCCTGTTAAGAACATACAACAGATAAGGGCCTCATATGTAAACTATACTTATATCTCAAGAAATTAAATTCCCCCAAAACAAATCCTCATTAACAATGGGTGAAAGAGTTAAAGAGAGAATTCTCTGAAGAGGAAATAAGAATGGCCAAGAGTCACATGAAGAAATGCTCAACATCTCTGGCCAAAAAAGAAATGCAAATCAGTACAACATTGAGATCCCACCTAAGTGCAATTTCTGCATATGTAGTGCAGATGGACTCCAGGCAGTCGATTAGTAACATAGATTCTCCAGCTTGCTTTCTCCAACTTGCATTTGCTGGCATGAGGGAAGTTGGCTAAGACACAGATTGTCCTATAGCAGCTTGCTAGAATATAGCAGTTGTTTTCTGGAAGTTGTTTTCACTGTTGTTCATCCGATAACTAGACAGAACAAGCTTAGGTCAGGTTTTATTTTTTTGTGGCATTGTAAGTGAAGGGGGGAATAAAGAGTTAAAGTAAACCCCATTTTCAGGCAGCCCTAGTTTTGTTGTCTGTTTAAACTATGCGCAAACCCAGGGCAAGCTTATTAGGTCCCAGCTGGTCAAGAACTCTAACCACCTGGGAATCCTTAACTCTAACTGTCCCAGAATGCCTCGTGCCCTGAGCCAATAAGATTTGTACCCGTGTCCTAATCTTGCTTGCTTGAACACCTGATTGCTGTTACTTTTGTTTTTTGTCTTGCTTGAACACCTGATTGCTGTAACTTTGTTTTTTGCCTTTATAAGCCCTGTGCAATTGCAGCTCGGGGCTTCCTCCTAACCTCCGCTGTGTCAGTGGGTAGGACAAGGCCCGAGTTACAGCTCACCTGAATAAAGCCTTGCTTTTGCATTTCGGAACATCTGAGTCTCGGTGGCCTTCTTGGTGGTCTTCTCGCGACTTGGCATAACAGTTGGGGGCTCTTCCAGGATAGCCCCAGAGACCCCCGAGACCCCAGACTCCGAAGGTAAGAAAACAGCGCTGTTTATTTGTCTTGTCCTGTAATTTGTCTGTCTGTTTGTCTGTTTTGCTTTTGCTTATTTCTTGGAGGGGTTGTTGAAGCAGACACGCTTACTTGGCAATCCTGGGGAGACTGGGGGACGCCCCAGACTCTCCACCCTTGAAGGGGGACCCCTGGAACCCTGCTTTGATACTTGTAGGGAGCGAGTCAGTTC